>NC_137608.1:13553249-13780749 GCF_963280865.1 Gymnoscopelus braueri | reverse complement strand
AACCTGACGTCCAGTGCCTCAATCGAAAATGCAGCCAAAGCCTTTGAAAGACTTCTGTGCACAGCTTTGTACAGATGGCCCAAGGTATATTTAGTTACTAGTTACATTGTAGATATAAAATGTTACAGTATAAAACATACATTAACCACTTTAGCCCTATTTTATCCATAGGCTATTTTCAAAAAATTTAGTACTTTTATTGTGTTTGTACTTTTTTTTTGTTTCGTTTTTAAGTATATTTTGATGCCAATACTTTTGTACTGTAAGTAGCATTTTGAACACGGGACTTTTACTTGTAAAAGGATATTTCTACATTGCAGTATTGATACTTTTACTTAAGTAAAAAAAAAAGTACTTTTTCCACCACTGCTGCTATTATATTTCTTTCTTCTTTTGCATACTGTAGGTGTTTGTCCTGGATTTCCCCCTGCGTCGGTTTGATGTTGAGGATGAGGACATCTGCTTGACTTATCAACAACACCTGAAAGACGAGTACCACAGAGCCGCTGCGCGAATTGGGGTTCGCTACCTATCTACAGAAAAAAACTTCCCTCACTCAGAGAGGTAAGGGGATAACTAGTACTCTGAGAATGTGAGAATGGTAGTGGCTATATGCATGTAAAAGTTGTGTTTTATGTCATACATTTCCTAACTGATTACTGGCTTTAATCCAACAGCCGCCTGTGGTGCCACGACCGGGTCCATCTTAGCGATGACTTTGGCATGCCTGTCCTGAGAGATCTCATCTGGCAGGCGTCGCACAGAGTTCTTCATGTGAAAGAGCCAGTTACCCAGTACACAGCACTGCGCAGTGTACCGCGTCGTCGCCAGCATAAATGGTGGCTACTTCCTGTTCCACTTCCTCCACGCCAGCCCAGCAGCCCAGCAAGGAAACCGGGTTCGACAGGTCATACTAGTCCTGGGCAGTCCCCTGTACACAGGCGGTCACGGCAACTGTCAGTGGATAAACAGAAACTGATGGCCTTTGAGGTACAGTATGTTTGATCAATGTGATTCACTATAAGCGGATAATCATTATTATTATTTCTCATGCGGATTACCATCTAATTTAAATTTGTACTTGTATTACTATATATTTATATAGTGTCAGTTTCATCATGTGTACCACATATTAAACAGCTTTGTGAATGACACACTTGGGGCTCCTTTCCTTGGAAATGACCTGCTTTGCCTTAAAAGTCTTGGTCGCTATATTTGTACTCAATGTGGTGACCAGGCCGTACCATCTAGAAAGAACATATCAGAACTCATAGTGCAGCCACTTGAAGTGTCACAAAAAGGCATCTTGGACACAGTTGCCAAAATATGTTGTGGTATATGGACAGTGTGCAAGTCAAAACATATTAAGAAATGATACTCAGTTTACTAAAGTAAGAGAATCATGAATGTGTTGTGAGCCAGCCTGCCATCTGCTACTCAGAGTGTGACTGGTGAAATTGCTATATTCTAACGCAGCAACAGCTGCAGCTGAGCCAAATGGTCATTGTGTTGCTCTTATTTTAGTACATACCTTATATGGCTATTTAGAATGACTTCTTTCCTATAAGAACGGTGTAAGATGTTTGTTTGGTGTGTGGTTGTGCCCAGAGAGGGCTGCAGGAGAGAGAGGGCTCTCTGCCCTGGATGATGATGATGCTGTACTTGAATGAATAAATGAACATGGGGAACTTGGAAACCCTGACGTCTTCTCTGCTTCTTCTCCTCTTCATTATTACCACCAACGAGCCTGCTAACCTGCAGTTTATGCCTCAAATACACGACATATTTGGCGAGCCAGCTCCATCGTTGTGCATGCTTTTGCGAGTGTGTGCTTCGATTAAAGAACCTGTGTATCTTGAGGTGACCGTGGCAGCGGGCCTGTGAGGAGGATCGGACCGTGGATGTCTTCGTACGGCGGGGTGGACCGCCGCGGAACAAGCCGTGGGGACGTCAGCGCGACCTGGGTGTCTACTATGATGACGACCTCGCAGCGGCGGCGACGCTGTGATGGCTACCGCTCATGACCAGATCTCTGATGGCTACTCAACTAACTACTCTTCTCTGCGGGGCGCCTGGCTGGGTGGACGGCGGAGCGAAGAACTTGCTGGTCGAAGTTCTCCGTGGGGGGATGAGTTGGTGAGGAGCGGCTATCTTTTTTGGCTGGAGGACAATGACGTGCGTGGACATTGAGCTAGAGGCGACGAAAGCAGCATTATCGGATGGGAACAATGAACAATGCAGGAGAGAGGTTGTATTTAGTGATAAAGTGATTTAAACTACGGAGCGTTATTTTTGTTGCCGTGCGTAAAAGTGTGAAGTGAGGATTTTGTTATTCTGGTCTCTAGGGTTAAATGTGGAGTTTTTGAGGGCGATTCCCTTATGTTTTTTGTTTTTTATTTGCGCGAGGAGTTTGCGACAAAAGCTGAACCTATCATATTAGGGTGGGCGTGTGTTATGGTCCCTTTCCAGGTAAAGGAGACATTCGTTCATACCACAGGATGTTATGGTTTGCTGTGCACATTTTATCCTAGAGTTTAAATTAAACAGAAAGGCCTGCACACTGATTAGAAGGGGAAATGCATACTGGATGCGACGTGAGGGGGTGTCTCTGACAAACTAATAAGGCTATAAAAAGTTTAGTCTTGAGATATTTGATTCCCTTATGTTAAGTATGCGACTGAGATTGATAATGAGAGGCGAAGGGGGCTAGGAGAAAAAAGATTTTTTCAAAGCGACGGCAGGCGGAAGGAGAGATCGATGCGCTGAAGTGCATATTGATGTATTTTCTCTGAGAATAAGATTTTATTTTTATTCTGAAATTTGATGTAAACCACTGTATGACTATTGTGTAATTTTAGTGCCTGTATCTAAGTTGTTCTATCTGATGTGATGTTTGATGTTAATTCTTCCTAAATGTCCTTTTGTTTAAACTTCCAGTCGTTGGTCATGGGGGGTGTAGGTGGAAAGAAGGTTATTTTTTTGTGTTTTCTCTCGCAAACTGTTTATTCGATATACCTGGTTGCGAAAGAAGTTTGATTCTTTCGTGGGGGGAAGTTGTGTGGTATATGGACAGTGTGCAAGTCAAAACATATTAAGAAATGATACTCAGTTTACTAAAGTAAGAGAATCATGAATGTGTTGTGAGCCAGCCTGCCATCTGCTACTCAGAGTGTGACTGGTGAAATTGCTATATTCTAACGCAGCAACAGCTGCAGCTGAGCCAAATGGTCATTGTGTTGCTCTTATTTTAGTACATACCTTATATGGCTATTTAGAATGACTTCTTTCCTATAAGAACGGTGTGAGAGGTTTGTTTGGTGTATGGTTGTGCCCAGAGGGGGCTGCTGGAGAGGGCTCTCTGCCCTGGATGATGATGATGCTGTACTTGAATGAATAAATGAACATGGAAACTTGGAAACCTTGACCTCTTCTCTTCTATTCTCCTCCATATTATTACCACCAACGGGCCTGATAACACGCATGATGCCTCAAATACACGACAATGTTCTGCTCAACTTGACCAATGTGAAACATGTAAGCAGGACTTAAGCTTATCAACCTATCAAGTAATTCACAGCCCACAGACTTTACTTCTCCTGCTAAGATCTGGTGCAGAAATTCCCAAAACGTTCACTCTCTCCTGTCTGTACCACCAAAATGATTATGCTGTGTCCAGCATTTGTGCATTTTTTGACAAGTCACCATATGTGTCATTGTACACGTGTAAAGACCAGCAATGGCATATCATGACAAAAGCATCCAATGACACAGCAGGCTATACCTTTGAGCTGATGCTAAAAATACTGACCACAGCTAGTTGCTTTGTCGTGTCATACGAGAAAACTAATAGTGTGAAACTAATCAACTTTCAGCAGGTCGAACAAAAACATAAATGCACAGACAGATGCAAACAACACAAGCAGACAAGGGCTAGAAAAGGGAGATCCATTCCAACAGCAGCTGTGGAGAATAACGAGTGGCTGAGTGATAAGATGATCGATGAGTACCATAAGCTCTTGCTTTCGAGTGTTGAAAGAAAAAAAAATGCATTTATTTGTCCCAGCACTTTTGTAAGCCAACAGTTACAGAGTTTTTGGTGTGATGACATCAGTGTCCTCCCAGATGTACCACGAGCATCACGCAATTGGTGGAACTACGAGTTGGTGATATTGCCCGTCAACGCAAATAAGTCCCATTGGGGAGCCATCGCGGTAGATTTCACCAAAAAGACAGTGAATGGTGATGTTATAGTATTAGATGTTGTGATAATGGATTCACTACGTGTGCATGAGCAAGACCTGGTTAAGGCATTTTTTCCACTGCAAAGGTACTTAGCATTACAGTACTTTGCATTGTATGGTAGAGGTATGGGTATTACATTTAGATATGAGTGTTATCACAGTTGTCCCAATTTCATAGAACAAACTGACGGCAGCAGCTGTGGTATTTTCACTTGTTTGTTTTCCAAAGCTGTTCTGTTTGATGTGAGCCTCAACACTTTCAAAAGCCACCGTGAAAAGCGAGATTGTGTTATGCATGAGTTGTCAGGCAAAAAGATATTTATCTGAGTACAAAGTTAAAGCATGTACTGTGATTTACTGTATCTTGGACAAACTACCTAAAAGGCTCTGTTGTGTCTGTTGTAGGAGAACGTCACAAATGGAGGATGCGAGGGACCAGAACTGACATGTTCCCAAGACACCAGGAGGGAACGTCATTTTGGTCTTCCTTTTTTTCCTTTAGGTTTTGATTTAATCAAATGTTTTCTTCTTTTTTTCTTTTGTCTTTGTGCTTACTGTGATCATCTAAAAACAAACATTAGAGCACAGGACTATGCAATGTTTGGACTGAGCTGGTTCTGCTTTATATACGTACATCTATCTATTGATCAATTTGTGTGTGTGTGTGTGTGTGTACAATGTTTGCACTTTAAGTTTGCTGTGTTGCACTTTTGAGTGATGTTTGCACTTCAGTATATTGCATGTTATACTTTTTTATACATTTGAGTGATGTTTGCACGTTGGTACATTGCATGTTGTACCCGTTTATTATACATTTGAGTGATCTTTGCACTTAGGTACGTTGCACGCAGTACCATTTTATACTTTTGAGTGTGGTTTGCACTTCCTAGAACTTCCACATTTTTACAGTTTTGCATGATGATTGTGTTTGAATAATGTTTGCTGTTATTAACACACACACATATAGTAAATTGATCAAATCTGTGACTACTAAACTACTAAAGTAGCCTCTCAGTCCACCTTAAGACAATTGGCAATGTTTAAAAACAAATATTGGAAAATGTATTTATATATATTCTGTTTTTGATAATTTGTACACTGTTTTATTAGTAAAGAGTAATTAAAAGGTCTTTTTTTAAACTTTCAAAGCCTGTCTGTATTCTTTTATGGTGTGGGGTTGTGTGGCCACTTGTATACACTATTGGGTTAGGGTATGGCCACTTGTATACACTATTGTCTGAAAACGGCCCTTTTCTGACCCCTGACCTCACTGGACGGCCCGCCACTTTTCCAAATACAGCTCTCCCGCTTAGCGGAGAGTGTGGCGGTGTAGAGGGGCTCTCCCCGAACGCGTGCGTACCTCCGAAGTTCCGGCGCCAAGCACCGTCTCCTGTCCAGTGTCCAATTTGTATACACTATTGTCTGAAAAGGGACCTTTTCTGACCCCTGACCTCACTGGACGGCCCGCCACTTTTCCAAATACAGCTCTCCCGCTTAGCGGAGAGTGTGGCGGTGTAGAGGGGCTCTCCCCGAACGCGTGCGTACCTCCGAAGTTCCGGCGCCAAGCACCGTCTCCTGTCCAGTGTCCAATTTGTATACACTATTGTCTGAAAACGGACCTTTTCTGACCCCTGACCTCACTGGACGGCCCGCCACTTTTCCAAATACAGCTCTCCCGCTTAGCGGAGAGTGTGGCGGTGTAGAGGGGCTCTCCCCGAACGCGTGCGTACCTCCGAAGTTCCGGCGCCAAGCACCGTCTCCTGTCCAGTGTCCAATTTGTATACACTATTGTCTGAAAAGGGACCTTTTCTGACCCCTGACCTCACTGGACGGCCCGCCACTTTTCCAAATACAGCTCTCCCGCTTAGCGGAGAGTGTGGCGGTGTAGAGGGGCTCTCCCCGAACGCGTGCGTACCTCCGAAGTTCCGGCGCCAAGCACCGTCTCCTGTCCAGTGTCCAATTTGTATACACTATTGTCTGAAAAGGGACCTTTTCTGACCCCTGACCTCACTGGACGGCCCGCCACTTTTCCAAATACAGCTCTCCCGCTTAGCGGAGAGTGTGGCGGTGTAGAGGGGCTCTCCCCGAACGCGTGCGTACCTCCGAAGTTCCGGCGCCAAGCACCGTCTCCTGTCCAGTGTCCAATTTGTATACACTATTGTCTGAAAACGGACCTTTTCTGACCCCTGACCTCACTGGACGGCCCGCCACTTTTCCAAATACAGCTCTCCCGCTTAGCGGAGAGTGTGGCGGTGTAGAGGGACTCTCCCCGAACGCGTGCGTACCTCCGAAGTTCCGGCGCCAAGCACCGTCTCCTGTCCAGTGTCCAATTTGTAGACACTATTGTCTGAAAACGGCCCTTTTCTGACCATTTATCCATTTAGATAAATTATTAATGTTTAAAAAACCGTTTTTGTTACACAGAAACATAATATGTGTTGTGTAGAAACATAATATGTCGTTTAAATGCTTAATTTATAGTTTTAATGTGCAAATTAACCGTTTTTCAATGGCTCCTTTTTGCTCTAGAGTGTACTCTTATTCTGAAGAGATCGTCCACCGGAAGTCTTATATTTGCTCCGTTATATTTGCTGACGGAACACTGCTCCGCCACCCGCAGCCTCCGCTCCGGAAATACAAACAAATGAGGAACGGCTCACCAACCTCCGCACTATGGGAGATCGAGCATTCTATGCAGCTGCCCCCCGGCTGTGGAACTCACTCCCAGACCATCTCAGAGCCCCACAATCTGTGAACACTTTTAAGAGAGCACTAAAAACCTACCATTTTAACAAAGCATTTGGTTAGCTTTTTAAGCCGGTTTAATAACCCTGCCTCTCCTTGTTTTTAACCACCTGTTTTATACTTTTTGATTTCTTGCAAATGGTTATCCTTATCTTGTTTTATTATGTACTGTAGCACTTTGAGGTTTGTTTCAAATGTAAAGTGCAATACAAATAAAATGTATTATTATTATTATTATTATTATTATTATTATTATTATTATTATTATTATTATTACCCTTATTATTACCCTTATTATAACAAACACGTAATAAAATAGTTATTTTTAACAAACCAGTAAACTCTAAATAAAATGATGATGATGATCACTATACATCACCAAATTGTGAGTATACAGTTGCTAAATGTGGAGGAATCTGGCCAAACACTACACTAGCCTACTATTTTGAATTACAAACAAAATTGATTGATTGATTGATTGATTGAATAAATACTTTATTAATAGTTTGTAAATAGTACTGTGGTACGATTTTACAATGGTGCTAAAAGGATAACACAATAAAAAGCCCTAAGGGCTTTGATTGATTGATTGATTGATTGAATACTTTATTTAGAAGGTTGCAGAGAAAAAGCACATGGAAGTACAGTTTACAACAACTAAAATGGATCGCTCATAAAAGCCTCAATGGCTTGTTTCAAATGAGATCAAATGACATTTGTCCTGTGTATTCAATTCATTTAGACATTTAAATTACCAGTAAACTGCTAACATACAGTTCTGTTATCTGTTATTCACTCAGACTCTACAGATGATTCTATACTATTTTGCCATTGTAGTGAGCCTGACTGTTCTGTTTTTAGAGCAGTGTAATGAGTTAATGAGGTAGTACAGTAATGATGTTCAAGAAAAACAAACAAAAAGATTATGTGTTGTGAAAAAACAGAGTTATTCCTTTTCAAAGAGAATTGAGTACACAAGGACCCACATTGAAAACAAGCCATTGGCTTTCTTGGTTCTTTTTAATCCTATTTAGTTAACCTTGTATTTGAACTGTGTATCTTTCATGTGCTTTTTTCTGCAAACTTCTAAATAAAGTATTCAATCAATCAGACCATCCATAGCTCTTTTCTGGACGCGGCTACCTGTTTCCATGACAACAGGCTTTCCAGCCGAGTGCCGAGAGATGTGATCCAGACTGTGCTAGTCAACGCAGAAAGCATCGATCCATGTCAGGCTGTGCTAAACCAAAGCAGACAAAACAACACCTGAAGACTGAACTAGTGAAATAAACACATCCTTATAATGTCGAATTAGGCAAACAACAACCAGGACAGAGGTAAGGACACATTTATATACACAATGTTGCTGTTTGGACACGTATATAAATATATGTAGACTATTTGACTGGGTAGCAATGTGCTAGCAGCCAGAATGCTAACAGGAGCATTCTGTAGTAGAGGGGATAGATTTAAGATTGATCAGTGGTTGAAAAAGTTCTAAAGTGTTTTACTTAAGTAGAAGTATTGATACTGCAAGGTAGAAATACTCTGTTACAAGTAAAGTCCAGAATTCAAAATTTGTTTGAGTAAAAGTACAAAAGTATTGGTATCAAAATGTACTTAAAGTACCAAAAGTAGAAAGCACTCAATATGCAGAATTTCACAAGTTTTGAAATGGATAAATTGTATATAAATCTTTTGAAAATAGCTGATCTACAAGCTCACAATGCGTTGCATTGTGAGCTTGTAGATCTGCTATTTTCGAATGGTCAAAATGTATATAGGGCTGAAGTGGTTAATGTATGTTTTGTGATAATAATCAAAATCTACAAAGTATTAACTAGTAACTAAAGCTTTCAAATAATTGTAGTGGAATAAAAGTACAATATTTGCCTCTGAGATGTAGTGGAGTAGAAGTACGCGTACTGGGATCAGATTATTTCACTCCTATTGGTTGATGCGTTGTGAGCTTGTAAATCAGCTAATTTCACAATATTTATCTGTGGAACCGAGTCAAACTAAATGTAATTCCATGTGCTTATAAGGTTTGGGGGGTCTCCAATTCAAATATGATTATATTGGGGGGTCACGGCCTGAAAAGGCTATTCTAATGCAGAGAGAGAGAGAGTCATAAATGACTTAGACGTAGATGTCTGTCCCATTGTCTGTCCTTCACTTATTTGAAAGAAACCACCAATAATAATCATAATCTTTATGTCCTCCAGGGGGGAGCCATGTTGGGTGTGGGCTGGCTGAAGCTCCCTCTGGTGGTCAGAGCAGAGATCAACGTGGTTCTGCTGCTGGTCACCGTGCTGTCGTTCTGGACCAGGATGACCAACCTGGCCTTCCCCAGAGCCGTGGTGTACGTACACACAGAACACACACACACACACACACACACACACACACACACACACACACACACACACAATTCAAAGGGCTTTATTGGCATGAGAAAACATACGTTTACATTGCCAAAGCAGAAAGCACAATACAACAATACAGCAATACAATCAAAACAAAAAATATGTACATTTGAAAGTCAGTCTTCAATAGATCAATTTCTATGTACCAAGATCACTGGGTGCAGGTATAATGCCGGAATATACACAATGATTAGTCTTTAGGGTGGTTGTGTTCCGTTTGTGAGAGTCCGCTCATACATAGTCTATTATGCACCTAGTCTCACGAGCCAGACTAGTTGTCTCCCACAATTTTCAAATGCTTCTGTATGACGGAAGCTCTGAAAACGATCAAGCGATAAAGCGGATGTGGCACCTCCTCCTCGCAAATTTGTCCTAATATATATATCTAAATAATCTAAGCATATATAGCTTGCTGCTTAGCAGAAATGGAAATTCAAAAATAAAATGTGAAGATATTTGTTTTTATATATTTTCATGAACGGAAATGACGAACAGATGTCAGCTTCCTGACTCGGCTTTCAGGAGGTGTAGTTCCAGACTATACAGCATTTGGAGATTGTGGAATAGTCACTTTAGATTTCTTTGGCTATTCAAAAATAGCAGATATACAAGCTCATAGTGCGGCACTCGGTGCCGCGGTATGAGCTTGTATATCTGCTATTTTTGAAAAATCTTGAAAACATTTTTATTTTTTTATTTTTTTCAAAAAACTGTTAGGATTTAGCCTGGCTCCACCCCCTGAATCGCTTGCCTCGCATTCAGGGTCTGGTGACGGTGTCGAAGGCGGGGGTTTCTCGGTTGAAAATCTGTACGACGAATCGGGATAATCCAGTATGAACCAATCGCCAAAGAGTCCCAACTTTGGCCACGCCCCCACCTCAGAAAACGTCTGCACTGAGAGGGCTTTCAGACTGAATAATGGAGTGAAACTAAATGAAAATTCAGGCTGAGTGTCAGGCTAGTTAGGATTTAGAAAACATTTTTAAGAATCGCCTCAGGTCTTAATGGGTTAAGCACCAAGAACCTGTTTTGACATCTTAACTGCTTTCATGTGACCATTCTATTGTCCTGGTCCTGTGTGTGTGTGCGTGTGTGCGTGTGTAGGTTTGATGAGGTGTATTACGGTCAGTTTGTGTCTCTCTACATGAAGAGAGTGTTCTTCATCGATGAGAGTGGTCCCCCTCTCGGTCACATGATCCTAGCCTTCGGAGGTCAGTTTCCACAACAGTGCACACACACACACACACACACACACACACACACACACACACACACACACACACACACACACACATACATACACATACACATACATACACATACACACGACTCACTCACTCTGGGAGTTGCCCTAACATAGTCTGTTACATTATTTTGTGTGTGTGTGTTCCAGCATATCTTGGAGGTTTTGATGGGAACTTCATGTGGAACAGGATTGGAGCAGGTATGAAACAAACATTCCGTTTTCTCTCGAAATGTTATGCACATGCATATTAGCGCTGCTGCTGGTCTAGGTCCAAATAAGTTACAAGACCAAAAGGAAAGAAGACTCCGCACAACAGGACCTGATGAAGAAGCGGAAAAGTTGTGTTGCACATTAAAAGTGGTGGAGTAGCATGACGTTGTGCGGGCTTGTCCTTCTTTTTGATATTGCCACATTGTTACCTTGTTATGAACACATTAACGACATTAACACATTACCAACCTCAATGTTGGATCCGGTTCCTCCGTTTTCCTTTGGTGTCGGATCCCAACCCTAATCAGTTGGCTTCACAAGACACAAGTTTGATATTTCTGTAAAGCTCTGAGTTTGTTTTGTTTCGTTTTGTGGTCCAGAGTACCCCAGCAGTGTATGTGTGTGGAGCCTGCGGTTGGTGCCAGCAGTGTGTGGTTCTCTGTGTGTCCCTCTGGTCTACCTGCTGCTGCTGGAACTGGGCTGTTCTCACTATGCGGCCCTGGGTGCAGCGGTGCTGGTTCTACTGGGTACGTACTACTCGCAACACAATGCACCGTCCAGTCTAAATAAATCAAAGGGGGTGGGTGGGGTCTGGTGGCGATGGTGTGAGAACCGCCTGGCCACGTTATGCTTAGAGAGAAACCGAGGCCAGATGTTTAGACCACAGATGTTTTGCAGATGTTTTGACCGATATTTGATGAACAAGCAAACCAGTATATCGTCCCTGTCGGGTGAAAACCTTGTATGTTCAAAACTGTTACTTTTCAGGATTCAAATTCAAAAATTGTAAATATAGCAGATCTGCAAGCTCAAAACGCGTCGCTGCGTTTCGAGCTTGCAGATCTGCTATATTTGATTATTTTGTGTGACGCTGTAGTATGATCAAGTAGGGCATTAATTTACAAAAAAACACAAATAGTTGGAATATGGCGAGAGAGGCGTTTGCCCGACAGCAACGAAATAAACACAAACTTAAATATATTTTATTTAATCACTTAAGCCGTATACCGAAACATTTCAAAAATCTCAAACCGATGTCATAAAAAATGTCAAATAATGAATGAATAATGTCGGTCTGGCTCTCCTGGTGGAACTCCTCACTGTCTGGTGTGTGTACAGTACATGTGGATCAGAACAGACATGTGGTTGTCTTCATCCTCCACCGTACCGCTGTGGGCGTGGGAAGGGACAGGCACCACAGTGCACATGGCGGGAATGACACCAACTAAAATGGGGAGAAATTGAAAATAATGATCAATTGTTGAAAAGATTCATGATCAGTTAACTGTTACTTAACTCTTTAACTGCCAGAGTAATTGTGTAATAGTGTTACGCTACTGCCAGCGAAAACTTTGAAAAATCATGGAATATTTTCTGTGAATGCTATCCGCACGGTGATCCCCTCATTACACACACAGGGGTCTCGTAGAATGTGGGATTTTTTTTTATCCGATAGTGGTAATCTGTGCCATAGTTGTGGCAAGTTGAAAATAGCATGTTTTGTCAAAAATATATAGTGTAAAAAAAAAGTTTGCAGGAACCGACTTAACATTTTTAAGCAATAAGTTAACCAGGGAGTGAATGGAGCAGCACATCTTTGGATCGCGTTATCTCTGGTTCTGTGTGAAAAAAATCCATGGCAGTTAATGAGTTAAGCATCCAGAATTTTGGGGGTACTAGTGGTGAGGTACATGATCTAGTGTTGAATTCAACATTATGAATCGGCTCACGATGACTTAGGCAAGGTCCAACTTCCTCTAAAAATACACACTCACACACACACACACACATAGCAGACGCCTACCCAGGGTACGGGCCCCACACTGGCTGTTACTTGCCGACCGTCTCCTAGTGCCTATGTTTATGAATATATACTGTACATTTGAAATCAATATCTTCCACACAGTATTCACACACACATGGATTACATTATGTTTGAACGCAGCTTGTTTGTTGTTCACCAGAGAACGCGCTGATCGTCCAGTCACGTTTCATGTTACTGGAGTCTGTTCTCATTTTCTTCCTGCTGTTGGCGTTCTTCTCCTACCTGCGCTTCCACAACTCTCCGAACAGGTAAAAACACTGTAGAACAAATGTGCATATATTCATATTCATTCACATTGTACAGCATTTGTACTATATATTTTACAACTAGTGAGGAAGATTACAGATCCTCTCCTCTCCTCAGGTTTGGCTATTTGCTGTTGTCTGGATTTTCCTGTGCCGGAGCAGTAGGGTGAGCTATAGAGAGAGAGGGAGAGAGAGAGAGAGAGAGAGAGAGAGAGTGAGTGTGAATGTGTGTTAACGAAGCCCACAGAACCGCGGTAGAACAGTGAAGCTGCTGGTGGGAAATCTGGGATTGCAAGACTTTTAACACATTCATTGCCAGGTATTATTTAATTAATTCATCCGCCACTGCCAGCGCTTTTACCTTATTTTGACGATCCACAGAAGCAAACGATGTCTCGTTGGAAAGACAAGTCCCTCTTCTTTCCACCGCAAAAAAAAAACGTTGTAACCGCAATCGTCCGTTCTGTAGTTATCGGCAGTTGAATATAGGTAGTTTTCACCAAAAACGCAATCTGGGAAAATAAATCTGGTATAAATGTATTTTTTATAAATCTGATAACATTGTAGCGGACGGGGTGAAAATGTTTTATATTACGTAATTTCCGGGTGTAATCCTTCTCTCAAAGTCAAGGCATCATTCATTGGTTGGCGAAGAGCGCCCTCTAGCGTAATCACTAAAAACACCAGATGACGTAATATTACCTCATTGGCAGTCAAGCGTTTGATTTGAGATTATGTAATATTACGTCCATGGTAGTGTTAAAACGCTACTGCGCGTGCTTCTACCGTTTGAAACCACAGTGCGCCTGCATCGGTGCTCAAGTCTTCCGCATTTCAGCACCAAAATTTGGTGCCCAAATGCGGAAGAAGAGGGTACTTCCGGGTGCTTCATTGCGCTGGGTGAGCAACTTCATTGAAATGAATAGGTGGGGAGCGGGGCCGTCCGTTCTCTAGTTATATTATAACTCTATGGTGTTGACCAGTGCATTGTGTGTTTATTTTTTCAGGGTAAAGTACATGGGTCTGTTCTCCTACCTGCTGCTGCTGGGCGTGGCTGGCTATCACACCTGGCAGCTGATTGGAGACAGAGCTGTCAGTCATGTGAGTCTGCTGCTCCGCACCCACAACTGTCTTAACAGTTCCACCAATCAGATCACAGTATTTCATTCTATACGCGTACAGCTGTTAACATGAACACATCATTAATTAACACAGTAAAAGGTTTTACTTAAACACGTGTGTGTGTGTGTGTGTGTGTGTGTGTGTGTGTGTGTGTGTGTGTGTGTGTGTGTGTGTGTGTGTGTGTGTGTGTGTGTGTGTGTGTGTGTGTGTGTGTGTGTGTGTGTGTGTGTTGCAGGCCAGTGTGTTTGGTCAGTGTGTGTACAGGTGTGTGTGTCTGTTGGTTGTGCCTGTTGTGCTGTACGTTGTGTGTTTCTATGTGCACCTGTCAATTTTGCACCGCAGTGGACCACATGACCAGCTGATGAGCAGCGCGTTCCAGGCTAGTCTGGAGGTACAGTACACACACACACACACACACACACACACCAGACATAAAGTGTAATTATGATGTACAACTTCAGGAATAATGACTTGTGCTGCTACTGTACGTAACTTAACTTGTGTGTGTGTGTAGGGTGGTTTGTCCAGAATAACTCAGGGTCAGCCATTAGAAGTGGTCTATGGAAGTCAGGTGACTTTAAGAAGCTCTGCCTCCCAGCCAATCCCCTGCTGGCTACACTCACACAAGGCCAACTACCCAATCAGGTACCGCCACATCACATGACACATAGCTGCTCTCTAACCTGGTCCTGGACAACCTTCTGGTTATCTATAACAAACCAGCAGTAGGCAACTAGAGGTCCTGGTAGGATGGAAAACTGGTTTGAGATTATTTAATGTTCCAGTACAGAACCAGTCCAGCAGGGGGTGCTTTTCACCTGGTGTCTGTCTA
The DNA here is from genome assembly GCF_963280865.1 of Gymnoscopelus braueri. Lineage (NCBI taxonomy): Eukaryota > Metazoa > Chordata > Actinopteri > Myctophiformes > Myctophidae > Gymnoscopelus > Gymnoscopelus braueri. The sequence continues at coordinate 13,765,857 of NC_137608.1, read as the reverse complement.
CCATGAAGTTGAAACTTCATACGTCACTGTGTTGAACTAATGCAGTGGTTCTCAAACCTTTTAATTTCAAGGACCCCCACAATGGGTCCATTTGGTTCCATTTGTACACTCTCAGAGTTACAGACCAGTAAGGGTCCATTTGGAACTCCCCAAAGGACCCCTGATAGTTCCTGGAGCCCACTTTGAGAACAACTAATGTATGACTGACTGTGATTCTGCTCTTCGAAACTGTGTTCCATGAAGCTAAACTGTGTGCGTGTGCGTGTGCGTGCGTGTGTTTGTGTGTGTGTAGGTATGATAATGGTAGAGGCAGTTCTCACCAGCAGCAGGTGACCTGTTATCCTTTCAAAGATGTCAACAACTGGTGGATCATCAAAGACCCTGGCAGGTGGGTTTCCATGGTAACATACGCACAGCTACGTCACCACCACGGTAACAGATTGGTAGGTTGTCGTGGTAACTACGTGGCTCTGGTGTTGGAATGGTTGAGCTAAAGCAGAGGTAAGGCTTTAGTGGCTACCAGTCCGAGTCGATTGTACATTCCGTCTGTCAAACCTGCAGGTTTAAACTTGAAACCCTACAAATCCCTGTCCTATATATATGTGGCTCTTTGGCCCGCCGTCTGCTGGTGTATTAAACACCTAAACCTGTTGCAACGCCTGCAGATCTTCTGTTTCTGCCAAATGTTCACCCCAGAATGGGGACGCTAGGGTTCATCTGGTTATTGAGAATACGTTTGGGAAGAGACTCCTCATTTTGTATTGAATGACTATATTTATATTCATAATTATTTTTAATGCAATCAGCCATACACATTGTAACAACACAAATTGTACGGCTGATTGCATTAAAAAATAATTATGTAAAATAAATAAGTTCCAAGGATTTCTTTTTTTGTTATTGTTTGATCTACTTATACTCCCCAGATAGTTTTGTAGTATGACTTTAATATTAGTATTGAATTATTCTATTGCATTATTGTGGTTAGCAGCCTGTAATAAGAAAATCTCTCTCCCTATCCTTCTCTCTCCCTCTCTCTCAATCTCTCTCTCTCACACAGACAGGAAGTAGTTGTTAGCACTCCGCCCCGCCCAGTTCGTCATGGGGACATCGTCCAGGTTCTGCATGGCATGACCTCCCGCTTCCTTAACAGGTAACCATAGCAACGCAACAATCACACTGAATAGGTAGGTACCTGCTAGCAACCATGAACCTGCTAGCGGTACACAATTAATGTGTGTGTGTGTGTGTGTGTGTGTGTGTTTGTGTGTGTGTGTCAGTCATGATGTTGCAGCTCCCATGAGCCCTCATGCCCAGGAGGTGACAGGCTACATTGACTTCAACGTTTCCATGGCAGCGCAGAACCTGTGGAGAGTGGTGAGTATGATCTCCGACCTCAAATACTCTTCTACTGCTCTCCTCCTTCTCCTCTAGCCTGGCATTGGCCAGACTGATAACGTGGATTCACTCTCACGTTCCTCCCCGGTATCATATTATATCATATATGATACCGGGGAGGAACGTGAGAGAGCCAATGCCAGGCTACTTCTCCTCCAACTGTAAATGATCCATCTACTCTTCTGCTCCTTCTCCATCTCCTCCTCTCCTCCTACTTATTCTTCAACTCCTCTCGTCCTTCTTTTACTCTGTTCCTTCTCTTCATTCTACAAATTTTCTCCTCCTCTTCTCCACCTCTCCTCCTTTTTTACTTCTCTCCTCCTACTGTTCTTGTTCTTCTTCTACTTATCTTCTGTGTGTCTGTCTGTCTGTCTGACTGTCTGTCTGTCTGTCTGTCTGTCTGTCTCTCTCAGGATATCACAAACAGAGAGGCAGAGTCAGACTCGTGGAAAACAATCCTGTCTGAAGTGCAATTGGTTCACGTCAACACCACTGCTGTTCTCAAGGTAACATCCCCCCCTTAGATACTGTTGCTATGTTCCACTATAATACCTGCTACAATCCAGTATAGAGAAACCGAAGTCTGACATCACTGCTGCTAGAGGGTCCCGCTATTCCCCTAGGTCACAGAGTTATATTTTTCCATTGAAAATACCATAGGGCGTGGCGCATAAGTCCAAAAATAAACAAACGAGCCCGGCGATTTTGCTCATATTGATATGAAGCATCAATTGACGGTGAAAAAGTACTATTTTCTCCAAACACAGACGTTATCAAATGTAACTCAATATCACAAATGACACATTTGTCACATACCTGACAGAATTGCCGGGCTGATTTGTTTTATTTTTGGATTGATTGATTGATTGAATACTTTATTTAGAAAAACTTTATGGCTTTTTTTTTACTTTATGGAAAAAGTACATGGAGGTACAGTTAACAATACAAGGTACAAATGGATCGCCCATAAAAGCCAACGGCTTGTTTCAAATAAGATCCCCACATACTCAAATCATGGTGACATTAAAAAACAGTTATTATATGACAAATTATGACAAATTATATGACCGAAAAAAAATACCTCTGTGACCCAGGGGGAACCCACTTCAATACTCTATAATACCAGTTACATTCCAGTATAATACCGTGCGTGCGTGCGTGCGTGCGTGCGTGCGTGCGTGCGTGCGTGCGTGCGTGCGTGCGTGCGTGTGTGTGTGTGTGTAGTTGAGCGGTGTTTCTCTACCAGACTGGGGGTTTCGTCAGTTAGAGGTCGTAGCTGATAAACTGTATAAAGGACATCAGAGCAGCTTGATGTGGACCGTAGAGGAACACAGATATGGAACCAGTGAGTGACCTTTAACCTTTCACTGTCTGTGCTTGTGCGTGCATGACAGTATATCAAGCCTACCACAAACATTTGTGAGAGAGTGCAAGTTGAACTCTGCTTAAAAAACTAATATAGACTTGTATTGTGTGTGTGTGTGTGTGTGTGTGTGTGTGTGTGTGTGTGTGTGTGTGTGTGTGTGTGTGTGTGTGTGTGTGTGTGTGTGTGTGTGTGTGTGTGTGTGTGTGTGTGTGTGTGTGTGTGTGTGTGTGTGTGTGTGTGTGTGTGTGTGTGTGTGTGTGTGTGTAGGTCAGGAACAGAAGGAGAGAGAGTTGGAACTTCACTCTCCCACCCACATTGATATCAACAGAAACATCTCCTTTATCAGCAAGTTTATAGAAGTACAGGTCAGTACTACCTGTCTACTAACTATCTATTCTAGTCTACTACTACTATTTTAACGATAACTGTTAGAACAACTATTATTACCATTGCTACGTGTCGTTTATCAATGTTTTAGAAGTGCAGTTTATTGTTTGTCTTTTAGGACAGTGTTGATAAGCTGTTACCGTTACAATGTTGACAGCATACAAATTCATATTTACTGTTGTTGTGGTTGCCATGGCAGCGGAAGATGCTGATGGTGAAACAGGAAGAATCAGAACATAAATATAGCTCCTCCCCTTTAGAATGGGTCACCATGGAAACCAACATAGCATACTGGCTCCACCCATCCACCAATGTAAGAGACACACGCACACACCCACACACACACACATGCACGCACGCATGCATACACGCATACACATATAAATAAGACTATACATTAATAACACATACATAAATGATTAAATAAAGCAACGATTACACAACATCTCATTCCTAATCTCATCACTGTTTTTTTTGTAAATCATCTGGTTGTGCTATGTCGTTGTGATTGGCTGTCTTCCTCAGGCTCAGATCCACCTGATTGGTAACCCGGTGTCATGGGGCGTGGCAAACATCAGTCTCTTGGCCTATCAGCTGCTAGCACTTACATATCTGCTCAGGAGGAGGCGGGGCATCAAAGATATACCTGAAGGTACCCATGGACGCACGCACAGACACAACCACCCACGAATATACACACACACACACACACACACACACACACACACACACACACACACACACAGAGATGCTAATGGCCATGGTATTATGAGGTTCTGTCATGAAGATTATGTATTTTGTGTGTGTGTGTGTGTGTGTGTGTGTGTGTGTGTGAAGCTGCGTGGACTCAGTTCCAGATCATAGGTGTCGTGTGTGTTGGAGGTTGGCTGGTGAACGTGGCGCCGTTCTTCCTGATGGAGAAGACGTTGTTTCTTTATCACTACCTTCCTGCTCTCATCTTCAAACTGCTGCTGCCTCCTGCTGTTATGCATCACATATACACACACCTTCTGAGGTACACACACGCACGCACACATGTTAAATCTGAAAGTGTTGTTGAACTTCCTCCTTCTGTACAGCTATCTGGTCATGATAGAAGTCCAGAAAATGTTTTAGTGATAGACAGTGTCTATCACTAAAACATTTTCTGGACTTCTACACTATTGATGGAAAAAGTACCTGAAAGATTACGATTATTTCTTTATCCAGACAGTACAGTCGAAGTAAAGTATCTGATATTACTGACTAGGGTTGGTTGGGTACTTTTCACATTTGAACTGATTCCGGTACCCAACAGTAGTTTTTCTTTTGGTATGTTTTGTCACTCCCTTTTCATTTCCTTTTAAAAGGAAACCCATCTCTTGATTTGCTTAGAATGTTACAAGTACTGGGAGGGGACATGGGGTCAATGCAGGGGTGCCGATCCTGCGGGTTCCTCCTTGTCCATTCATTGGACCTGCGGGCAACCTAAAATAACTTATACGTATTGACCACCGCTGATTTTATCACATAAACAAACACGAAACAGATTCTGCTATTCAAAAAAAAAGAAAATTGGAAGAGCCCTAGTGCTATGTATGGACAAACTTTAAATGCTGTATTTGTGTTATATTACTCCTGATAGAAGTTCTGTAGCACCACAGAAATTGATAGGTCACAATATCTGTGTAATGCAATGACGCTACTGCCAGTGGGTTAAACCAGGCAAAATACCAAGAGTTTTTATACATACTGACAGAAATGGCTTTGCATTCATTCATGAGTTACAGTGAAAGTGTCATTTTTGAGACCGGTTACTTCATAAAATGACAGTGAATCTCTATTTCTGTCTGCTTGCTCAATAGAGCACCGGAACAACATAGTTAAAAGATAATGGACAATATCTATCTATATCTTCTGTCATGTCCAGGTAGCTGTACAACCCAATCTTCGACCAACGTTATACATCATTTCAACAATCTCTCTCTCTCTCTCCTCCCCCCGCCCCCCCCAACAGCAGGGGGATCCAGCAGGGGGCGCTGTCTGTGTCCGTGTTGGCGTGCATGTGTTCCATCTATCTGGCCTACTCAACCTTCTGCCCTTTGACCTACGGAACACCTGAGCTCTCGGCCAATCAGCTTCAGGCGTTGAAGTGGAGAAACAGCTGGGACATTCTGTACCGCAGACGATAGACAGACAGACAGACAGACAGGTGGAATGGAGACAGATAAACCGCCTTGTGGTCTGTCTCACATTAAGGAACCCTGCTGACATGGGGGCGTTAGGTTTACACTACAGCATGGGTCTTCAACAGGGGGTCCGGGACCCCTAGGCGGTCCTCAGAGTTACTACAGGGGGGCCACCAAATCTTTGTGTGATAGGAACTTTTTTTGTACTTGAACCCTAGCATCCATATTCTGAGGGAACATTAGCCGCAAATGGCAGATCTACAAGCTCACAACGCCTCGCAGGGCTTTATTCGCAGTGGTTATTTTCGGCAAAAGAGCAGATTAAGTTTACTGTATTGAGGGTTACAAGTATTGACGGTTTAAGTGGTTAAATGTCTGAAAATACATATTAACATGAATCCAACATGATAATGCTGTCACAAGTTTACGAAGCTATCTATGAAATCTATGAAAAGGTTTAACCTGCAACACAATTTTATACAGTATGTAGTGGGGGTCCCTGCTTCATCTCTCTCATCTAAGGGGTCCTTGGCCTGAAAAACCCTTGAAGACCCCTGCACTACAGTGTTCCTGGGTGCGTTCGGAAATACAGCACTGAGCGCACTGGCCAATACAAACTAATAGGCGAGTGTGCTCCGGTGCGCAATTTCCGAACACACCCCCTGACAGACTTTGGGAGTCAGTGGTGGTGTTGCGATTAATATTCCCATTGACTCCGCTGAACCAGTAGAGTGGTCTTTGATTGATTGATTGAAATTTGTATTAGGCAAAAGAATGTAAAACAACACAGTTACATTTATAATACTTTTGTCTAAAAGGTCCGACCAAAAAAGTCCTTGCGGACTTGTTTCCGTTGGGGTCCTTGAAACACTGTGAACACTGTTGGTTTTGATTAAAAAAAGAATACACGTGTGAGAGCGCGGTTATTTGAACAGGAGAGTTTGATGGAAGACCTCAATGTTTTATCAGGTTATAAATAAAACATTTTTATTTCTTTGAAAATGTTTGTTTCATGTATGTTAAACTGTCTCAATCATGTTCTATGGATGTTTCTGTCATTTTGTTAAAAGACCTAAGTCTGATAAGTACATACCAGAATTTTAATGGATCACAATTTTTTGTCACAAATGCTGCTTTATAAACCTTGTCTAATAATAAAAATTAGACGTTGAAATAATCTGTTTGTTTTAAGGTTAATTACAGAAAAGAGCATTACAATTCATGCCAGGTTGCTGCTCTGCTGGTGGTGAACCACGTCTAAAGTTATTTATTTTGTAATATCAATTTATAGCTATAATATTTTTTTTACTACTGTGTGTAGGTTTCCTTAACCTCGCATCACCAGACTTTCCGCCGCGGAGGAAAGTCTGGTATTCGTTCTAAAACTAGCCGTGTGATCCGGTAGAAATAATCGTAGTTCCGGTGGTTGGTTCCGGTTGGCGTCGCATTGTTTTTGTTCCCCCCTAGTCGCGCCACGAGTTAGAATAGAAAATGGACATACCAAACGATTATTATACCAAAAGAAACAAAACTATTATACCAAACTAAACAAGTTTTAAACTAGGGGAATCCTTTTGAAGATGCACGGTGCTGGTGGTTCCGGTCGCTTGTTCCGGCCACCTGATGACGTACCGTTCCGACCGGATCTTTTCAATATAAATACAGGGCAACAAAGTATTAAGTAGATATACTCCGTGTTGTTCAAGAAAAAACATTTTAATCCGATCGGTGGCCATTCTCTCATTGAGATATAATGTATCAGAGTGCAGTACACCTCCTAACCGAGAGTGGCGTAGTTGAAAGCATATGGAGAAAATACGAAGAAAATGGACACCGGATCGGATTAAATTTATTTTTATTGAACAATACGGAAGATACGGGTACTTCTGAGGGCCCGTAAAGAATTGTAACATCCGCCATGGGGTAAGCACTTTAAATTAGAAATTTGAACGTTTATGTAGATTTACCGGGCCGTAAATGGAGAAAGAGCCAACACTATTTTGAAGATCATCCATGACTGCCATATAATATAAGACAGTCATGTATCAGGGCTAAGCCGGTTGGTGGCGATATACACCATAGGTCGTTTCAAACACGCCATTAAATGACGCAGGAAGAAGAAATGCGGCTGGACGGATTCCGTCAATATTTATTTATTTTTCATTGTATTTTTTTTCTGGTCATTATTACCAAGAGACGTTAATGTTTCATTCATATTCATGCTTATTTACAGCATGTTGGGCCGTTTAACGCAACACGTCGAGGCTCAAAGGAAGCGCTCCAGCCACGGCGCGGTGCATGCTGGGCAATATGATAATGACGCGGGACGACGTTGTTGATTCGTCAGGAAAACAAGCGAGAGCGAAAATAAAAAGTTAACCCGTTTATTTAGGTTTTTATCCTTTTGAACTCTCCATTCCATCACATTTATAAACCTTCTCGTCCAGCAGGTGAGTCTTGAAGCATGAGAGTGTCCATTTAAAAGTGAGTTAGCTAGAGGCTAACGTTTAGCATCATCACCTCGAGCTGTCAGATGAAACTTCTTTAAGCTTCATGTTATATCCATGCTCCGTCGTACGACGGTGTCGCATGCCCACAAAGACCAGGTATAAATTAGTATAAAACTCCTCCTAAAGCTTAATTTATGCTCCACATCGTCATGCATTGGACTTGGAGAACAAGTTAAACTTAACAGGGAATGTACGTGTTGCAGAAGCAGAATAATGCATAAAAATGTAAGTGTGCAAAGATCTTAATCCAGAGCGACTTTACAGTTACAGTAAGCAAGGACAACACAAAGTAATACATCAAATGCATAGAAATAGTCATCTAGGATCATAGGTAAACCAAGATAGTCATCTAGGATCATAGGTAAACCAAGAACCTATCATCAGTCTAATATCCCAATAATCTGTACATTGAAACTATACACACTATAGGATGCAATGACCTGGCATCTGTCTAGACTCTAGACTGAATATAACTAGAAACCATCATCACACAGCTGTTGTTTGTTTGTAAACCTGCGTATTGATGTATGTACCACCACCATCTGATGGATGCTGCTGATGGGAGAGTGTAGCCACCGTAGAGGGAAGTAGAGAGGCTGTGGGTGCTTCAGGTTGATGTGCCCATGATGCCACATTTGAGGCAAGCAGAGAGGCTGTGGGTGCTTCATGTTGATGTGCCCATGTAGCTCAATAAAGAACCTCTCACTCCGCTATACAGCTCCGAGATGAGGTTCTATGTGGTTACCTTCCAGAATCGGGTGAACGTCCGCCAAGGCTCCGCTGTTTACCCTTTTGTATATGTTGTATCCCAAAACTAATGGTAGATTCCAAGCCGCACGGATGTTTAAAGTTTGGAACGGAGCATAATATTTTAGGTCCGAAGCGAAACTACCCGTTTAAATCGCTTATTTAGTCAGTCTGTGGCCATGTTTCCCATTGTAGCCAAACCGGGAGCAGTACTGGCAGCGGACGTAGGGGGGTTTTCCGGGTTGAATGGGAAACATGGCCACAGACTGACTAAATAAGCGATTTAAACGGGTAGTTTCGCTTCGGACCTAAAATATTATGCTCCGTTCCAAACTTTAAACATCCGTGCGGCTTGGAATCTACCATTAGTTTTGGGATACAACATATACAAAAGGGTAAACAGCGGAGCCTTGGCGGACGTTCACCCGATTCTGGAAGGTAACCACATAGAACCTCATCTCGGAGCTGTATAGCGGAGTGAGAGGTTCTTTATTGAGCTAGTGCCCATGATGCCACCGTAGAGGCAAGCAGAGAGGCTGTGGTTGCTTCAGGTTGATGTGCCCATGTTGTGCCCATGATGCCACCGTAGAGGCAAGCAGAGAGGCTGTGGGTGCTTCATGTTGATGTGCCCATGATGCCACCGTAGAGGCAAGCAGAGAGGCTGTGGGTGCTTCATGTTGATGTGCCCATGATGCCACCGTAGAGGCAAGCAGAGAGGCTGTGGTTGCTTCAGGTTGATGTGCCCATGATGCCACCGTAGAGGCAAGGAGAGGCTGTGGGTGCTTCAGGTTGATGTGCCCATGATGTGCCCATGATGCCACCGTAGTGGGTGCTTCAGTCTGATGTGCCCGTGATGCCACCGTAGAGACAAGCAGAGAGGCTGTGGGTGCTTAGGGTTGATGTGCCCAATCTGCCCATGATGCCACTGTAGAGGCAAGCATGACCTATGGCACTGTACTTGGTCTGCTCTTTTTTCCCTCTAGTCTACACCAAACCTCTTTGCCAAGCTTGTAGATCTGCTATTTTTGGCTAAAGTTCTCCTCAGAATAGGGATTCTAGGGTGGTTGATGTAAAAAAAAGTTCATATCACATCATACAAAGATTTGGTGGCCCCCCTGTAGTAAATCTGAGGACCCCCCCCTAGGTGTCCCGGACCCCCTGTTGAAGACCCCTGGTCTAGTAGCAGTGGGTTGGAGGGAGGGAGGTGAATTTACCACTTTCAACCTGGCATCCTATTGTGGGTATTTCATCATTGCAGGCAAAACGTGTCAGAAATGGCAACAATAGTCCATGTGAAAATAGTAAACGACACCATGTGATGCATTATGATCTTTTTAGAATTTAGATTGACTGTTTTCGCTAGTGAAGAGGTTAACGTTGGTACAGAAAGTTGATGAATGCCTTCTGGCCACGCAGACGTATTGCCAACCTAATAATAATACAATTTGGAATAATACTTATATATATATATCAGTTATATCTTGGTTATTTTTGTCACAGGAAATGTTTTGATTTGTAACACACCATGTTTCATGATTATTATAATGGCTGTATGCGGTTAAGATGGCAGTCATAATGTTATTTGATATACAATTATGGGTCTATTTATTAGCTATCTTATTCATGATAATGTACTGACGGTGATGATGATGATGATGAAGGTATGTGCCCCCCCCAGGCTGCATCATGTCCGAGTCTCTGGAGGAAGAGAGACTAAGAATCCAGAGACAGATTGAACAACTGGAAAGGAGTTTGTCTGGAGCACACAACGACCTAGTGCTGTCTGGGGACAGCTCCTCAGGTACCTGTCTGCCTGCCTGCCTGCCTGCCTGCCTGCCTGCCTGCCTGTCTGTCTGTCTGTCTGTCTGTCTGTCTGTCTGTCTGTCTGTCTGCCTGCCTGCCTGCCTGCCTGTCTGCACTCACTATCTTTCAGTCTGTGGTTTTAAAGTGGCCTGGTCTCATAACCTGATTGCTTAAGATGGCTAAAAAAACCTTCTCTCTGATTGGACAGATGACGATGATGATGATGACAACGAGGACGATGATGAGCTGGAGGAGGAGCCAGTCAATGTGAGAGACATGCGTGCAGCTAGACACCCAAATACACTAATAAAGAAAAACAGTAAGAATAAGAAGTGTGTGTGTGTGTGGGTTTGTGTGTGTGTGTAGGATGCAGTCTCCCTGGCAGAACAGAGACTTCAGGTCGAGCGGGAGATACAGCAACTGGAGAGTGCTCTGGGACAAGATACCATCATACTGTCAGGTAAACACAAACAAACACTGTCATGTAACACCATCAGACTTTGAATAGAACAGAAGTCTGACATCACTGCCGCTAGAGGGCGGCTAACCCCCTGGGTCACGTCGTTGTCGTTATTTTTTCTCTTGAAAATCCCATAGGGATCTTAGATCGCGTCATATCGACAAATCAGCGGGGCGATTTTATTCATATGGATATGAATTAAGCATCAACTTTGATGTTGAAAAAGTATTCATTTATCCAAACGGTAAGAAAATATTATATATTTTTTCTCCAAACTCAGACGTTATCAAATGTTATCAAAAACTCGATATCATAAACGACACAGAGACACATACTGTACCTGAAAGAATCGCTGCGGTGGTTTGTGTATTTTTGGAAAACAGTTTATTATATGACGCAATCTCAAGATTTCTCTATGGGATTCTCCAGAGAAAAAATAACGCTGTGACCCAGGGGTAGTGGGAGTGACGTCAGGACTTTGGTTAACCCAATCAATCCGGGAGCGCATCTGTGTCATTTCAGATGTCTTTGGCTATTCAAAAATAGCAGATATACAAGCTCATAGCGCGGCACCGAGTGCTGCGTTACGAGCTTGTAGATCTGCTATTTTTGAAAAATGTTGAAAATTTGGGCAAATCTCTGAATATAGTACCGGTATATGTTTTAAAGCGAACATTTCTAACTCAAATCTTTGCTTCTGGGGATTCTACAAATGTCTTCTAAATCCTAACAAAGTGTGTGCAACGATGGGTGTTCACCAACAATACATACAACAACAGTAATTCTTGCATCCACTGTTTGTTTGAAACTCGAACAAACACTATTTCACATACGATAATTATGAGTAGTTTCGTCCCGCGTTGAGTCACCTTTCAACTTGCTGGAAATGTGCTCTTGAGACTCATCTGTAGTGATGATCAGTGTCAGTCCTTATAAACACAACTGCAATCAAACACCCATTGACGATAACAATGGAAATCACGTTTTGTTCTGGCAAGGATCTTTCATGATGCCATGTTGAACATTGCAGCACATACTGTATGTTAGGGCAGTGGTTTTCAACCTTTTTCATGCCAAGGACCCCTAAATTGATATACATTTGGCCGCCAACCCCCATTTGAAAATGTTTTGTGCCAGGGACCCCCAGAAGCAAAGATATCAGTACATTTTCACTTTAAAACATATAAATATTCAAAGATATGCACACTTTTTCAAGGTTTTTCAAAAATAGCAGATCTACAAGCTCATAGCGCGGCACTCGGTGCCGCGCTATGAGCTTGTATGTCTGCTATTTTTTAATAGCCAAAGCTTAAGTGGTTAAAAATGATTCTGACGCTATTAACTAATTTTGCTGGGGACCCCCTGGTACTCCCTCAAGGACCACTGGTTGAAAACCATTGTGTTAGGGGAAACATTGCAGCTACAGCTAAAAAAAAGAAGAACAATTACAATATCAATATATATACCCATTGTCCGGGCAGCTTTTACTACACTGTATTCTTTAAATGCCTTCTTATGTAAAGCATTTTGAAATGCCTTTGTGTATTAAAATAAACTTGTCTTGACTTCCAGCCATACTGCTCGTTGACGTTGTTACCATAGCAATTCCATTTGACATGTTGAGCTGCACTAAAGGATGTATATTGTCTCTGTCTGTTTCTCTCTCTCTCTCTGTGGGCCAGATGAAGATGATGACAGTGATGAGGTTAGTATACTTCTTCTCTTCTCCATCATTCCCTGCTGTTTATCCGGACATGCAGTCCTCTAATTGTGTGTGTGTGCGTGTGTGTGTGTGTGTGTGCGTGTGTGCGTGTGCGTGTGTAGAGTGGCAGTGATGTGGATCTTCCTATGAACACAGAGAGTTGTCTGCAGATGAACATGGTTTACCAGCAGATTCTACAGGAGAAACTACAACAGTTGGAAAGCCTTCTACAAGACAACAGACTGCAACAAGTATACAGCACACACACACCACACCACACCACACGTATAGTACAGTATATGTACATGTACCCATGCACACAGACACACTGCTGTGTGGAAGTGTTTTTAGAGGTTTTCCTCGGTTACTGGAGTGTAAACATAGTAGCACACTCAAGACTCTTATGATTTTATAATTATTGTTATTAATAATGATACAAATAATAATGTTTTTCCTTCTTTGTCCCCTAGAGGGAGTTGGAGGCTCAGCTGTCAGGCCCAATAAGAGCTGAAGCGCCACGTAGTAACTCCCAACAACCAGCCAAACTGTTCCTGGGACGCTTCCTCAAACCATACTTCAAAGACAAACTCACTGGTCTGGTAAGACTAGGGACGAGTGCAGAGAACTGGTGCCAATTTGGTACTGGTTCCTGATTGGTCAGAACCAAAATACCAATACCTGCTATCATTATTTGAAAGTAAAATCATTCTAAGAAAGTGTTTAACGTACATGCTTTAGTGGGGTGGGTTGGTCTGGTATACTAACAGCTGCCGATGTACACATTGTCGCTGTTCATTCACAGAACACACTGTGGCCAACACAGTATTACATAGGAGACACGGTCACAAGCTGTGGAGTGTTTTTAATGAATAATAAAAAAGTAATTGTGTAAACCAGTTCGTTCAGTACCAACTGCGTTGGGTCGCCAGTCACTGAACTGGCATTTAATTCCCTGACTGAATCAGTCAGGCAGACTGATTCACATATTCGACCATTGTCCAATGAAACATTGTTTTTATCTTTTTTCCAGGGTCCTCCAGCCAATCCGGAATCAAAGGAAAAGGCCAGAAACATGACACAATATCTGGACCACAAACGGATGAAACTGAAAAGATGTAAGAACACATCCATACAAGACTACTAGTCACATGAGATGAGGTTAGGTGACATTAGAGGAGATGAGATTATATTATATGAGGTTAGACTGGGTGAGGTTAGGTCACATTAGATGTAATCTCTCAAAATAGATTAGATTAGATTAGGTTGGGTTACATTAAATGACTAAGCAAAATGCTCCTTCTGATGCCTCTGACTTCCTGTTTCCTGTATGTCATTTCCTGTCCAGGGGAGGGCTGGCAAAAGACTCTGCTTATCCATGCTGTTTCTGAAGACCGCATGAAAAGACTCATCAAGCCCAAACTAAACAAGTACAAATACAAATAATAATAAAACTACTCTTACAAAGGTCATTCCTATGTTCCCTCAGCTCTGTGGTCCTTCAGCCCTTTGTTCTTAAAGGACAAGTCCGGACTAAATAACATATAGGCTAATTTTCCTACTTATATTCATCCCAAATGACTGGTCATGGGGTCTATTTGCAGAATTGCCCGTCATCCAGTTTCTCCAGCAGCCCTCATAGCATGGAGTGGAGCCCATAAGCATATCGCTACTTAAGCTTTTTTTACGGTCAGAAGTGATTCTTTTTTTCATGAATCTGTTATTAGTTGTCATTACATCCGCATCCATTCCATGCGTGTGTAATGACAACTAGATGTAATTTTGGGCTTTTCTGCCTCTATGAATAGGACAGTAGGCTGACAGGAAATGGGGAGAGAGATGGGGAGTGACATGCAGCAAAGGCCGCCGGGATCGGGACTCGAACCCGCGACACGCTGCCAGGCTACATTGAGCCTAGGTGCCCGGACCGTTACGCCAGCTGTCCAGGCCAAAAAAACAACAAAAAAACTGACCTTAACACCTTTACCGCCGGGCCCGTAGTTCTACGGGCCGTTAAATCCAACGGTTAAGCGCCGAGCCCGTAGTCCTACGGGCTGCGGTCTTTTCGCGCATGCGCGGTCCGGGTGCACTTTCGGAATTTTTTTGATCCACTTCCGTTTCCGGTTTGATGACAGGAAATAGAATTATTTGGGATCCGGTTTCGACGATCACGCCCGCTCCCATTCTACAGACGAAACTGAAACTCAATTCTCTTCCTGTAGTTTTTTCTCCTCGCATTTCACTGTTTAACGTAATCCGCTCTAACTCAAACATGGATGCCCCGTTTGACACGTGGTTTTCACTGGGAGATACAAGGAGATCTCGCGGATGTAAACAGACCGTTCACGGCTCAATCTTAAGGATTTTAACAAGATCTATGGCGACATGAAAAAAACAAAAAAACAACAAAAACACCTTGGCACTGGTGAGTACATTATGAGATTAACCTCTGGCGGTGGATGTGTTAACAAATTGCTTAAGTAGCATATATGCATATTATGCTTATGGACTCCACGCTATGCTATGCGGGCAAACTGGGGAAACTGGACGACAGAGGCAATACTGCAAATAGACCCCATGGCCAGTCATTTGGAATCAATATAAGAAGGAAAATGAGCCTATATGTTATTTAGTCCGGACTTGTCCTTTAATTTAGGGTTGGGTTTAGGGATGAGGGAACATATATACGCTCCCCTATTACTACTCTACCTGAACTACTGCATGTGTTAGATACATCTTTCTATCTGTCTTTGCCCTGTTGTCTCATCCTGTGTGAATTTCTTTCTCCTGCTGCCTCCTTGTTGTCCATCTGTCTGTCTGTCTCTCTGCAGGATAGACTATCTGACTCAGAAGTTGTCTTCGTCCCAGAAAGAAGACACAAAGTTGTCCTTGTCCCAGCAAGAAGACATCACGCAGCAGATAGACCAACTGGAGAAAGACATACTCACGCTGAAGTAAGACCGACTGTCAGTCTTTGCCTACCTGTCTTACTGTCTGTTTGTGTATCCGTCTTACTGTCTGCTCTCTGATTGGCCAGAGCGCAGAACGAGGAGGAGCTGGTTGGTGATCGCTATGACAACCACGACTGGGAAAAGATCTCTAATATTGATGTAGGTTTTTACCTGTCTGTCTCTCTCTTACTATGTGTCTTTTAATTTGTCTCTCTGTCTTACCATTTGTCTGTCTCTCTGTCGACGTGAGTGTTAAACGGCTGACCTTCCTCTCCTTTTCTTCAGTTTGAGGGAACGAGGGAGGCGCAGGACATTTGTCGTTTTTGGCAGAACGTTCTCCATCCGTCCATCGACAAGACCCGCTGGAGCCAAGAGGAGATCGATCGTCTGGAGGAGCTCATCAAGAAACACCAGGAGAGAGACTGGGACAAGATAGCAGAGGAACTGGGGGTGAGAGAGGGCAACTAGTCTGGGAGAGGATTGCACTAGAACTAGTCCATGAGCCAGACAAGATTTCATTATCGAAAGAGTGGGCAAAACCATACCTATATTAAATTATTCATAGGGTCAATACGAGTAAATAAATATATGATAACCTCTCCACAGGAGCAGCTTTTTCATGGTTATCACACATTTTGTTATTTTCCCCATACGTACATGACAGGTGAAAAAATGACAAAATTTAAAAAAGAGTTATCATAATGAAACTTCCCCAGTTGATTACTTACATGAAGACAACGATTTATCGTATTACAAGTTTTCTGAAATTGTATATTTAAATATGCAAATTAGGCATTTAGTCCATGAGCCAGAGCCCCAAAATTGAGCCAGATATTGAATATTCCCTCGTTAAAAACCTTTGACTCCAACATCTTAACAAAATGAAATAACAATGTTGACTCTGGCTTTGTCCAATGTTCCAATGTTGATTCTGAAAGTTATGCAAATTCAGGCATATTTTCCTAATGCCTAATTTGCATATTTAAATATACAATTTCAGAAAACTTGTAATACGATAAATCATTGTCTTCATGTAAGTAATCAACTGGGGAAGTTTCATTATGATAACTGTTTTTTAAATTTTGTCATTTTTCATGTTCACATGTACGTATGGGGAAAATAACAAAATGTGGGATAACCATGAAAAAGCTGCTCCTGTGGAGAGGTTATCATATATGTATTTACTCGTATTGACCCTATGAACAATTTAATATAGGTATGGTTTTGCCCACTCTTTCGATAATCATTGCTCAATTTTGGGGCTCTGGCTCATGGACTAAACTGAGAGGGAGACTGGGAGAGGATAACTCAGAGAGAGAGAAACTGGGGGAAAGAGGGGTGGGACATAGTGTTGATTTTGACAGCAATTTTATATTCAGTTTTAGTCTTTTGAGTCAAATTCCATTAAGTTTTAGACATATTTTAGTCACCTAAAATGTTTTAGTCTAGCTGACTAAATATCATAAAATTATAGTCTACTAAATCTACAGTTGATTTAGTCGACTAAAATGTATTTTGGCCGGCCTTGATGGCATCGTAATGGCTGATTTTACACTCGTTGCATGCTGAAAATAGTCGATCTACAAGCGATCTACAAGCGATCTACAAGCGATCTACAAGCGATCTACAAGCTCACAACGCGTCGCAGCGCGACGCGTTGTGAGCTTGTAGATCTGCTATTTTCAGAGTGCAACACCCGAGCGCAGCCAAGCATAAAATGACTTGCCTTTTACTTCTACTGGATCTCTTCTCCACTAGTCCCTCCCTAACATTTAGTCTAGTTTTTATTTGTTGACGAGGTCTTAGTCGTCGTAGCTTAGTTTTTATTTAGTTTTCGTCAGTGAAAAAAAGGCAGTAGACGAATATTTTTCGTCATAGTTTTAGTCGACGAAATCAACACTGGTGTGACATACTTTTTTTTCCTTCGGTTTCTTTATGTCTGTCTACCTCTCTGTCTGTCTGTCTGTCTCTGCCTCTGTCTGTGTCTGCAGACCCACAGGACAGCGTTCATGTGTCTCCAGATGCATCAGCGTTACATCTCCAAGACGTTCAAAAACAACATGTGGACAGAGGAGGAAGACCAAGCCCTCATAGAGCTGGTGGAGAAGATGAGGATGGGAAACTTTATACCTTATACCCAGAGTAAGATTACTTTATACCTACAGTATACAGAGTAAGATTACTTTATTCTTAATAACCAGGGTTAGATTACTTAGATTACTACTTACTACTTATTATTCCCATAGTAAAATGTCTTCATATTTATTTCATATTTTATTATGAAAAGTGGCTGACTAGACATTGAACGAGATTGAATGGAAGGTCAACAAGTACACAATAATACCTATATTTGGCAATCTATAAATTCAGCCACCACAACCCACCTTTTCTTGGTACAGTGTGATTAATATACTGTATTATACTCTTGGCTAGCCAGTGTAACTCACTCCCTGATTGTGTGTGTGTGTGTCTGTCTGTCTGTCTGTCTGTCTGTCTGTCTGTCTGTCTGTGTGTGTGTGTGTCTCTCTCTCTCTCTCTCTCTCCAGTGAGTTATTTCATGGAGGGTCGTGAACCTGTCCAGTTGATGTACAGATGGAATGGGGTTTTAGACCCGTCTCTCCGAAAAGGCCAATGGATTCCAGAAGAAGACGAGGTGAGAGAGAGGCCGCTTCCTTTCAATATCCAGCATAATAAAAATATCTTAAAAATAATGTCTGAAAGTGTTTTACAGTATAGAGAATATATATTTTAAGGGAGTAGTTCACCCAAAAAAAAATACTTATTTTCTATCAATTACACAGCCCATGCAGCCTTGAATTCATGGAGATTCTTTTTGTTTTTGATGTAGTCCTGAGCCAATAATTTGATAACCAGGTGTATTTCCGGTAGGAGACTCAAAGTGACTCCTTTGTGTCTCCTACCAGATACATTAGCATTTTTCAGCCGGTAATCAGATTATTGGCTTAGGAATGCGACAAAAACAAAAAAATCTCCATGAATTCAATGCTTCATGGGATGTGTAATTGATAGAAAATAAGTAATTTTTTTGGGGTTAACTACTCCTTTAAAGCATGAATATTAGTGTCAATTATAAGTTGCAGCTTCCATGTTCTCTGTGTGTGTGTGTGTGTGTGTGTGTGTGCACGCGTGTGTGTGTGCATAGCTGTTGATACAAGCAGTGTCTCGTTACGGAGAGAAGAACTGGTGGAGAATCAAAATGGAGGTTCCTGGAAGAACTGATGGAGCATGTAGAGACAGGTAGAATCCTATTGGATGGTTTCACTCACACAGACAGACAGTTAGCCTGAACGTTTCAAACTCGCATTATGTTTGATTCATAAAACCCTTGTTGGACAGCTGTTAATTGTGAGTAACTGTAGTCTCACATGGTCAGACCCACCGTTTCACATCATCGTGTAAAGTTGTCTCTCATACGATCATTTTACAAGATCAATCCCATGGTTCTTCTGTCGTGTTCAAATAACGTCCAAATAAAAATAAACATCACAATAAAATTGATTTACATTTGTATTTTGTTGTACTGTTGTAAACATGTATGTATGCATGCATGTGTGTATGTATGATCTATTTTGATTGGGTGTTAATCAATATCAACCAATCCGATGAGGGTGAGATATTTGTAAGAGTGAAATTCCTTCTGTCAAACTGAGATGTCTGAATTACAGATCATTGTAACAAACACTTTAAATGGATCTAGTACAGATTGTTAACATGTAGATAGCTGGTAACGTAATATTTATGTATTTGTGTGCGTGTGTAGGTATTATGACTGTCTGAAGGCAGGAACAAAGCGAGGGGCATTTGATGAAAATGAGAGAAGACTTCTACTCATGCTGGTCCAGAAACATGGAGTTGGTAAGACGTGTGTGTGTGTGTGTGTGTGTGTGTGTGTGTGTGTGTGTGTGTGTGTGTGTGTGTGTGTGTGTGTGTGTGTGTGTGTGTGTGTGTGTGTGTGTGTGTGTGTGTGTGTGTGTGTGTGTGTGTGTGTGTGTGTGTGTGTGTGTGTGTGTGTGTGTGTGTGTACACATATACATACACACGCTCCAGTGTTAATTTTGACAGAAATGTTTGATTTTGTTTTAGTCAGTCTTTTTGAATATAATTCCATTTAGTTTTTGTCATATCTTAGTCATCTGAAATGTTTTAGTTTTAGTCTACTAGTCCATCCCTAAAGGTAACTCCAGACCAAACAGACTCGTCCAGACTTATTGCAGACTACTTCAGACTGCAACAGACTGCAACAGACTGGTATTCGGTTGCCAAAAGTTGGCATTTAAGTCTGTCAGCCGACTGGCCATTCATGTGCTAATTTGACTTTTAGCCTGCCAGCATTGCCAGGTCTGCTTATTATAAGCGACTTTGGGCTTGTTTCCCTGCAAAGCCACTTGTACATAGGGATGTTCCCAGCGTTTTTTCTTCACTGACGTGCAGTGGTGTAAAGTAACTAGTACATTTACTTAAGTACTGTACTTAAGTACAATTTTGAGGTACTTTTACTTTACTGGAGTATTTCCAATTGTCTATACTTGTACTCCACAACAATTATTTGAAATGTTTAGTTACTAGTTACTTTGCAGATATAAATCATTATGAAACATACATTCACCACTTTAGCCCTATTTTATACCTATAAGCTATTTGAAAATAGCAGATCTACAAGCTCACAACGTGTTGCGATTCAAGCCTGGAATTTCGTCATTTTAGGGGCAAGGCCACTTGGCCTTTGGTGTTGTAATTTTTTGGAGGGCACAAAGGCCAAATGCCAGGGCAGGAAGGCCATCCAATTTTTTTTAAAAGATTTTTAAGTCCAAAAATAAGTCCACGGAAATAATGCATTTAACTTGAAGGTTAAGGATGATTGTATTTTAATATATTATAAGAATAGTATAACTATCTGTGAAATATAACCCATTTATTTCACAAAATAATGTGTTGGCAAATGACCAATATTTAGTTATATAGGTCTCAATATGTCACATTCAGCCCTGGACTTCACTGACTGAAGTAGGGGTCACATTAATCACATTAGATTCACAGAATGTATTTTACCCACAAGTTATTTTCATTCAAATGAAATGTGAATGAACTTGCTCTAATATTGACTTTAGTTGATTTTTCAGTCTTTAAAATATAGTATTTCTTAATTATTAAATAATTACAGCTTGTAGATTGGCTATTTTCACGATTTCAAATTGTTTTTAAATAATAATGAAAAAGGAACATACAAGATTTCCACCCGACAGCCATAATATATAGCCAATATATGGTTCTGTATCAGTATATGAGTCCGTTTTTGCAGATTTCATTCTAATTGGCTACTATGCCTGCATATGAATTTCATGAGCCTGGGTAGGTCACCCTGGCTTGGCGGAGATATGCCCTGTAGCGCACACTCCGCACAGCAGCAGCAGGTGAAAGCAATTCACTTAAACGAGGGTTTGGGAGAGCGAATGTCATTCACAGAAGAAAAGTCACTCTAGAGTGAATAATAAAGTTTAACTGTGTTCCTGACGTTGTCTTGAGTTATAATAACAACAGATCAACAATACACATCCAAAGCAGTGCATCCGATCGTCAGTGCAGGAAGGATCAGGCAGAGAGTGACTGGGTGACAGCTGTCAAACCGCCGCTGGCTACTGCTTGCAATCCGACTAGTGACATAAATACACTAATATCAGCGTATCCAATCAATAAAATCCAATGGCCATGTGAACATGAATGAACAAAGGTCCAAAGTAAAAAGGTGGATAAAAGTTACGGTGTTAAAATGATAAAAGGAGCCTGTTTGTAGAGGAGCAGCTGGCGTCAGGTCTGCCTCTGTCAGGTGGTGACACATAGGACAAATCACGCGACCACACATGTGTTTTTTGTTTATTATTTTTCACGGCTCGCGCTACTCAAACACTAGCGGGATTATTATTTCTTGTCAACAAAATCGCGCATTGATACTTTTACTCAAGTAAAACATTTGAGTACTTTTTCCACCACTGCTGACGTGTACACAACATTTTTGAAAACTAATTTACACACCTGCTCCCAATAAATTACATCACCACAGCGCAAAAGTAGGTCAAATCAATCAATCTCTCTCTCTCTGGGAGCAACAACGAGAAACAGTGAATGTAGGTTTTCATAGACATGGTCGCTTGTTTCTCTCACATAATCTGGCAACACCGACAGCCGTCTGTTGTCACTGCCACTGCTCTACCAGTCGGCTAAAAAGCTGAACATGTTCGGTCGGCTCTGGGTCGGCCGAAAAGGTCCCGACGGACCCCTAACCGACTGGACGACGCTTCCCAACGCCAAGTCGGCCCAAAATCGGGCCGACTAGGATTGGTCTGGAGTTACCTTAACATGTTAGTCTAGTTTGTATTTGTTGACGAAATTGTTAATATATTTAGTCATTATAGCTTAGTTTTTGTTAGTGAAAAAAGGTAGTCATAGTTTAGTCGACGAAATTAACACTGAAAGACACACACACACACACACACACACACACACACACACACACACACACACACACACACACACACACACACACTCACACACTCACACTACACACTACACACTACACACTACACACTGACAGCGTACGCTTCAGCCTCCAGTAGACATTTTACTTTTTGAGAAGGATCAGAGTGTAAGGGATTAACCACCAACTATGTAGCTGTGCTACCACTCAGTCTTGAACAGCCTAATCAAGTATGGAATACAGGCATGGTAGCAAATCAGACTAGTACTAGCTTTTACCAGTGGTGGAAAGTAACTTGAGTACATTTACTCAAGTACTGTACTTAAGTACAATTTTGAGGTATTTGTACTTTACTTCAGTATTTCCAATACTTCCACTACATCTCGGATCCAAATATTGTACTTTTACTCCACTACAATTATTTGACAACTTTAGTTCTAGTTACTTTGCAGATATAAATGATAAAACATACATTAACCACTTAAGCCCTATTTTATACCTAGGCAATTTGAAAATAGCCGATCTACAAGCTCACAACGTGTCGCAATGTTTGCTTGTAGATCTGCTATTTTCAAACATGTTGTACTTTTACTTTTGGTGCTTTGAGTATATTTGGATGCCAATACCTTTGTACTTTTACTCAAGTACATTGAGAATTCCGAGCTTATTGATACTTTTACTTAACTAAAAAATGTGAGTACTTTTCCCACCACTGGCTTTTACCCTCTGGCAGACCATGATGCAGTATCCAAGTGGTGACTCAAGTGGTGTCTTTTTAAAAACTCATTTGTGACATAGTATGAGCCATAGAGGCCATAGTCCCCTACTTTTGTATGATGGATAGATAGATGGATACAGTCCTAGATCTGATCTACAAGGATCAGATCCTAGATCAGTGGATACACAATATACCTGTGATCCTAGAAAGATCGTGAAGGGAGGAAGTGACAGAACCAGTATAGACGCATGAGGAGTGGAGCAGGAGGAATAATAATAATAATGTGCTATCCTAATATTCTGTGTAATCATAATATACTGTATGTGTATCATGCAAAGTAGATTTTCTTTATTTGCAACACGATTTGTAAAATTGTTGGCTATTTTTTTTGCAGCTGATGCCTTTAGTTATACCAGCATTGTTGTTGTGAAGCAGTTTTCACTAATAGGAAAGACAGTGTTTGAAAAAGATCACTATTTATTGAGTCAGGGACATTAGTTGCACATGGGCAGTGACAAAGTCTAAGCCAGTATTTTTGTTGAACTGTAGGATGTGTCCACAGACATACAGCTTTACATTTAAATGTAAAATCTTTAGAAGACAAAGAAAAACGGGAAATGTAACAATGAAGAAAATGAGGAAATTTATGGTTTAAAATATGTCAAACATGCAGTGGTTTCTTGACAGCAATGTGAAAGGATCAAAACTTTCAGTGTCTCCTTTGAACACATCTCTCCTGCTGTTTGCACGCAATTGAACTTTGTTAGCACGCAATTGAACTTTTACTTGGGAGAGTTTTTGCGTGTGATTATGATCACCACAACATTTGCCCTTACATTCCAAACAACTCCTCTCTGCTGTAAACTTGACAGACTCAGTTACTTTGTTTTCTTTTAACTCATTCAGTGCCAATGACGTCGCAGACGTCACGTTTTTCATAAGCCCAGAGTGCCAATGACGTCTGAGACGTCAGGAAAAAAAAATCCTTTTTTTTTTTTTTTTTTTTAAGGTTCAGAACCCAAGATGTGATGATTTGAAGATTTGCTGCTCCATTCACTTCTTGTTTAACTTCTTACTGAAAAAGGCTGTATCTCGGCTCCTAAGCACTTTTTTTTTTTACAATGTATTTTTGGCCTTGGCACAGGGGTGATATAGCCAGAAATATTTTTGGCACTGAATGAGTTAATGTGCGTTCCATTTTGTTTCAGGTCGGTGGTCGAAGATTGCTGCTGAGATCCCAAACCGTTTTGATGCTCAGTGTATGAGAGAGTGGTGGAAGTTCAATGGCAAGGTTACTGACACACACACACACACACACACGCACACGCACACGCACACGCACTCTCACTCTCACACACACACACACACACACACACACACACAAACAAACACAGGGCAGAGGTAGCGCTAGGATTTTTAATTCCCAGTTATCATGGCCAGAATGATTACAGTTTACCGTACATCTGATAAAAAATAACATAAGATTTTTTTTCTGTCAAACGGGTGCATAAACAGTTACAGCATTATATTTGGGACCAAAAAACGATGTGAACGCAAAGGAGTAGGCTAATAAACAGCTAAAATAAATATCATCTTGCATAAGGGAATTACAATCGTGCAGCTTGTGTCTGTGGCTAATGCGTGCGTAATGAATTCTCAACAAAATGTTGAGTCAGTTTTATAGAACACGTTCTTTAGAATCAAATAGAAATCTACAAAGTAACAAGTAACTCAAGTTTTCAAATAATTGTAGTGGAGTAAAAGTACAATATTTTCCTCTGAGATGTAGTGGTGTAGATGTAGTAGAAGTAAAAGTATGGACATTTTTAAATACACCAGTAAAGTAGAAATTCCTCAAATTTGTACTTAAGTACAGTGTACAAATGTACTTAGTTACTTTCCACCACTGCATACATACACACATATCCACACACACACAGATTCACTCATTTCTGTCTCTCTGTAGGCGCCTGGGGCAAAGAGGGTCAGGAAAAAAAGGAGCAATGAGGCGGGTCAACGGGCCGCCCCGACCACCAGGAGGAAACGGCGGGCCGCCGACGAGGCGGGTCAACAGGCCGCCCCGACCACCAGGAGGAAACGGCGGGCCGACGACGAGGCGGGTCAACAGGCCGGCCCGGCCCCCAGGGCGAGACGGAGACGGCCGGCCGCCAAGACCGCCGGGAAAAGAAGAAGGAAACGCATCAAAAAGGAGAGCGAGGAGGAGGAGGAGGTCAGTCTGGAGGAGAGCGAGGAGGACGACACGCAGGTGGTCTACATGGACGACAGCGACGAGGACGACAAGAAAGCGGTGATAAAGAAAGTGGAGGAGAGACGGGGAGGAGATGAGGCGCAGACAGAGGAGAGACGGGGAGGAGAGGAGGCAGCGCAGACAGAGGAGAGACGGGGAGGAGAGGAGGCAGCGCAGACAGAGGAGAGACGGGGAGGAGAGGAGGCGCAGACAGAGGAGAGACGGGGAGGAGAGGAGGCGCAGACAGAGGAGAGACGGGGAGGAGAGGAGGCGCAGACAGAGGAGAGACGGGGAGGAGAGGAGGCGCAGACAGAGGAGAGACGGGTAGGAGAGGAGGCAGCACAGACAGAAGAGAGCATGGGAGGAGAGGAGGCGCAGACAGAGGAGAGCATGGGACGAGAGGAGGCGCAGACAGAGGAGAGCATGGGAGGAGAAGCTGTGCAGACAGAGGAGAGCATGGGAGGAGAGGAGGCGCAGACAGAAGAGAGCATGGGAGGAGAGGAGGCGCAGACAGAGGAGAGCATGGGACGAGAGGAGGCGCAGACAGAGGAGAGCATGGGAGGAGAAGCTGTGCAGACAGAGGAGAGCATGGGAGGAGAGGAGGCGCAGACAGAAGAGAGCATGGGAGGAGAGGAGGCGCAGACAGAGGAGAGACGAGGTGTGGAGAAGGCGGTGCAGACGGAGGAGAGACGAGAAGTGGAGAAGGAGGTGACGGCAGTCCAAACGGTGCAGAGGGCGAAGAAGGAGCACCCTCTCCCCCCCATGGAGGAGTGGCTTCCTCGGACGAGGGTGAAAAAAATTGACGCGTTGAATGGCCGTCTGGTGGAACGCCCAGAACCCTGCTCCTCCTCCTCCTCCTCCTCCTGCACCACCACCACCACCACCACCACCACCTCCTCCTCCTCCGCCCCGCCGCCGCCCCCCCAGAAGAGACCCCCGAGTGGGGTGCGCTGCACCATCGTGACCCCCCGCGGGGTCCCGGTGGACTCTCTGTTCGGTCAGGTCCCTAAAGCGCTGCCCCGCTGGCAGCGGCACCAGCCCAAGGCTCTGATCCAGGTGTCGTGCCCGCATCTGAATTCTCTGATGCAGAGGAAGGCCTCCTCCGTCCCCACCAGCAGAGGTACAGTAGGCCTGTTCACCAATTATTACATAATCGTTTAATCGAAATTATTTGAGAGAATCGCAGTTATTTTTGCACGATCGTCATAATCGTTTTCCATGTTGAAAAATGTTCACACATTTTCAAATATAAAAAAATAGCAGATCTACAAGCAGATCTGAAAAATAGCAGAGCTACAAGCAGATCTGAAAAATAGCAGATCTAGAAGCTTACAACGCGCATTGTAAGCTTGTAGATCAGCTATTTCTGCTATTTTTTACATGTATAAAATTATAGAATATGTCAAAGTTATTTGTCATATCTGCCCTGTGCAATTTTTGATTACGAAGCTTAAAAGGCGAACAGAAATTAAGTCTTTATTCATGTGTTTCAATGTTCAATGCCAAACACACAATTAAATCGTTAATCGCAATTATTTGTGCGACAGTTAATCGCTAACTTAAAGAGGTAGGGTAAGTGATTTACTTTGGTTAAAATAAGTGTTAAATAGCTCTATATATATTCTGATAGTGCTCATTGCTATAGAGTGTTTATTCAGTAAAAGGAGTCTCCCATGTCTCTCCAGCTCTTTATTAAACAGAAAATGCATTTTCAGTGCTCTCTCCTGATTGGCTTAAATGTTGTCACCTAACTGAAAATGTTCTATATTCTGTTAACTAAAGAGCTGGAGTGTAAAAGTGACCAAAATGAAAATCGATTACTATAATTCTATTCTTACCGATTATTCGAATATTCAACGACGCCCCTTTAAAAAAAAAAATTAAACATTAAAAAAATATATATTGTTGCTTTTTTTTTTTTACTGGGATTTGATTGGGTGAAATTGTTCTGGGGATTGTCATCAAATGACTCATAGGTTACAATAACAGCATTGCATTGGCCTATAAACTGATTTTCAGAAATTAACAAAGACAGTATCATGTATATCTTTTAAATTATTGTAACTAAACTATTAAAGACGTGGTGAAATAAACAATATAGCCTTTTTTAATATTTTTTTATTTTTTAAATATTCGATTTTTATCCTACAAACGACTATTCGAATTAAACTTTTTAAAGTTTTTATTCATGTGTTTCAATGTTCAATGCCAAACACAAAATTACATCGTTAATCGCAATTATTTGTGTGACAATTAATCGCCAACTTAAATTTGTAACCGTGACACTTAAACAAGCTTAGTGCTTAATGAGAGTTCCAGTTTAGTAGACCTTGTATTGTGAATTTGTACTTCCATGTACTATTCTCATGTCTTACTAAATAAACTACATCAATCAATCAAACAGCCCCGACCAGAGGCGTCGACCTGGTGATGGAGTTCAGGCTCATGGCGGCCGTGACGCCGTGGATCGGACACCTGCTGCTGCCTCCTCCCAGGACCAGAAGAAGGAGCTCCACGGACCGCCTCCGGCAGAGGGGAGAAGAGCTGCACCTCTCCTCCACCTCGGTCTTCCTGCTGCTGCTGAAGACGCTCCGCGTGGACCTGACGGGTTGCATGGGGGCGATAGAGCAGAGGACGGGGGGGAACAGATCTGCATCGCCTCGTGCGGACTCCCTCTGCGCGCTGAGCCCTAAACGCGAGCCCAGCCCGAAAATGACTATATCCGAATCCGAAATGTTATCGTTCATCCGACTGACCAAACCACGACAACACGTACAACAACTTGTAGTTCAACAGCAACCACTACTACAGCAGCATAAACAACAAAGGGTAAAGTACTTACTTCAACAGGAACGACAACAAAAACAACAACAACAACTGGTACAAGCACACACATCTCGCCAACAGGAAGTGACACCAAGTCAACCGCGTCCACAATCGCCTCAACCGCATCATCTGCAGCTGGTGCTAACACAACAGCCGAAGAAGAGCAACACTCCTCCTCCCGTCTCTCCGTGGATGATCCCCCATCCCGTACCTCCTCACATCCTCATGCCGATACCTCCTAACATGCTTCTTCAGTATCTTCCCCTCATGCGTCCTGCCGTGCTGCGTGCTCAGATGCCTCCTTTGCCGTTTCCTCTCCGGTCCGTTCCCCAGACGTGTCATCCGCTGGCTGTGTCCATGTCCTCCGCTACGCCTATCTCCATGTCTTCCAGTGGCCCTGTCTCCATGTCCACAAATACCCCTGTCACCCTGTCTAATACCCCTGTCTCCATGTCTTCGCATACCCCTGTCACCATGTCTGATACCCCTGTCTCCAAGTCCTCTAATACCCCTGTATTTGTGTCCACCAGTACCCCTGTCACCATGTCTAATACCCCTGTCTCCATGCCCTCTCATACCCCTGTCACCATGTCTAATACCCCTGTCTCCATGCCCTCTCATACCCTTGTCACCATGTCTAATACCCCTGTCTCCATGCCCTCTCATACCCCTGTCACCATGTCTAATACCCCTGTCTCCATGCCCTCTCATACCCCTGTCACCATGTCTAATACCCCTGTCTCCATGCCCTCTCATACCCCTGTCACCATGTCTAATACCCCTGTCTCCATGCCCTCTCATACCCCTGTCACCATGTCCAATACCCCTGTCACCATGTGCTCCAATGCCCCCGTCTCCATGCCCTCTCCTAATGCAGTACAAGCTGCACCACTTCCTCATAATCCCTCAGCCATCCCTCCCTCGTTGCCTGATTCCTCCTCTATCAGTCGTGCCTCTGCTCCCACCGTCCCAGGCCAACCAAGTGTTTCCTCTGAAACAACCAGCCAGTGCCACAGCCATGCCTCCTCGCCTGCTGAAGAGAAGCCCAGTGGGAAGAGAGATCGTCCTGACGGCATGATAACCAGTCCGGGGGAAGCGTGCGAGAGCGGGAAGCGGCAGCGCAAGCTTACGGAGAAGGTGAAACTTCTGCAGGACGATGCGATCGCCAAGGTAATTACGGTAATTGTAACCTTGATGGCAACATATAACGGTCATCTTGGTCTCAAAGAGGATTCAGTGTCAACATCTGGAATGAATAGGATGTAGCTATCTCATTTACTGTGTTTCCTACGTTCAGAAACGCCTACGGACAAACTAAATCCATTTTAAGTTAAGACCTTCCTTAAAAAAGCACTCACGATTATAAGGAATATAACATTAACAAGATTACTAGTAGCTACTCCTAGTGCTGTTGCTTACATCCCACATGACCTAAGTAGGCCTGACCTCAATTAGCCGAATAGTCGACTAATCAACTAATCGATCGAGGGAGTCTGATTCGACTGCCAATCCCTCAGTTGAATCATGCAAAAAAATTAAAACGTTTTCTTTTTTTCATTATTTGACCAGTCGACTATAGGCAACATTTGGCCAATCAGATTGCATGATTCAACTGAGAGATTGGCCTAATTTGTTATATTAATTGACTAATAGTTTGCCAAAAATAGGATATATATCATGATTGGGAGAAACGAAGAAAATATGTTAAATCAGACATTAACTCTCTCAGTGCCAAGCCCCGAGTTATCCCGATTTTTATGGTTATACCCTCAGTGCCAGAACGAGAAATCCAGAGTTTTATTTTATTTTTATTTTTATTTTTTATTTTTTGTAAGTGTTCAGAACCCAAGATATATTTATCTGAAGATTTGCAGCTCCATCCACTCTTTGTTTAACCTATAACTGAAAAAGGCTGTATCTCGCTTTTTAAGCACTTTTTTTTTTCTTTGAAAAAACTAAAAAGAAATTCTGGCAAAGTTCGCAATAATTTTTTTATTTTATTGGCAGTGAAAGAGTTAAGCACCCACCACAGCCCAAATGGAATGATCCTCTTATCTTTTTTTTTTGTTGCATGATTCGGCTGAGATATTGGCAGTGGGAATCAGTCTGATTCGACTGCCAATCTCCCAGTCGAATCATGCAACAAAAACGTTATTTGTTTTCTTTTTCATGATTCCACTACCAGTCGTCTATAGGCAACATTTGGCCAATCACATTCGACTATATAAATTCTTAGTCGGGGACAGGCCTAGACCTAAGTCATTTGAACTGACAGATTAACTGGCATTGCTATCCCTAGATGCTGAGCTCTTGCTATCCGGGTTAAAAGCATCTAAAACTAGAACGTTTTCTCAGTAGAGCACAATCCTCCACCAAAGGACACAGTTTCCTTCCTGTTGTTAGTAGTCTGTTGACTCCTTGTCGTTCTGGGTCATACGAATCTGTTTCCTTGTTGTTTTGATCCTAGGTTGAAGCCAAGGAGAAGAAAATGGTTACTCCTAAACGGAAAAAGCTAAAAATTGTCCCGCATGCTCCTGACATGCTGCCTAAGGGCCAGTCACTGTGGAAGATGACAGTCGACGGACTGGTTCAGGTGACCGCCGGAGACGAGCTACCCCCTGGTTTAAAATTGCCACTCCCTCCCATCGGTGGTCGCCCGACGCCACCAAGGAACGTCGTCTTCCAACAGCTGATCCCGTTCCCAAACAGCAGCACCAATAAGATACAGGCCTCACCCCGCTCTCAGGCCTCACCCACCAGTGTTCCACCTCGATCCGCCTCCTCCCCCCTCCTCCCAGGTAGGCCTGTCACAATTATTACATAATCGTCTTATCGCAATTATTTGAGATAATCGCGATTCTTTTTGCATTATCGTCATAATCGTTTCCAATGTCGAAAATGTTTCACACATTTTCAAATATAAAAAAAAGCAGGAATAGCAGATCTACAAGCTTACAACGTTGTAAGCTTGTAGATCTGCTATTCCTGCTTTTTAAATATTTAGATATTTTGAATATATAATATTTTGAATATTTTTACATGTATAAAATATGTCAATTTCTTTGCATATTTCAGTTATTTGTCATATATATGCGCTGTGAAACTTTTGATTACGAAGCTCATTATGTTCCAATGTTCAATGGCCAAACACACAATTAAATCGTTAATCGCAATTATTCGAGTGACAATTCATCGTCAACTTTAAATTTGTAATCGTGACAGCCCTACTCCCAGGCATAAACCATCCCGGGTTGCTCGTCTTCCCCGGCGTCCTGCCTCCGCCTGGTACTTCTTCACCTGGTCCTTCAGGATTTTCCCTCCAGCTACGCCCCACAGCACCCACCACCAGTGTTCGGCCTCAAGCTGTCTCCTCCTCCTCCTCCTCCCTCCCGGTTGGAAGCCGCCCCGCGTTTCACGACCATCGCGTCTGGCATCAAACGTCAGGTTCTCCACGTGGTCCTCCTCCGCCTGGTCCTTCCCCTGGCCCTACAGGTAGGCCTGTCACAATTTTGCATTATCGTCATAATCGCTTCCATGTTCGCATTTTTTTTCACACATTTTCAAATATAAAAAAAAAAGCAGAAACAGCAGATCTACAAGCTTACAACGCATCACTTTGTGACGCGTTGTAAGCTTGTAGATCAGCTATTTTTTTACATGTATAAAATTATTGAATATGTCAATAATTTCTTTGTATATTTCAGTTATTTGTCATATCTGCCCTGTGCAATTTTTTATTACGAAGCCTAAAAGGCAATTTGTATTCATGTTTTCCAATGTTCAATGGCCAAACACACAATTAAATCGTTAATCGCAATTATTTGAGTGACAATTAATCGTCAACTTAAATTTGTAATCGTGACAGCTCTACCTACAGGATCTCCATTCCAACCACGACTTCCACCCTCACTATCGCAACCACGACCTCCTGCTGGACCTCCTTCGTTCACCCTTCTCCATCCTGGTCCCCCGTCCTTGCCTCGTCTACCCAGCCCCCCCATCTCTTCCGTCCGCGTGCCTTTTAAAGGCACAGCGAACACTGCTGCTGCCCCCGGGACGCCCCCTAGGACGCCCCCTCTGCTCAGGATCGAGCCGACGCAGTTGGATCCCTCCCTGATGTTCACGGAGCCCGTGGCGGAGGTGCAGCGGTGGATGAGCGGGTGCAGGGGGGTGGAAGTCCCGGGGTCGGACTTGGCGTTGCCGTACCTGCCGCCTTTTATCAGCAACCTCAGAACGCTGTGTGCTCTGCTCAAGGCCAAGAGGTCTCTGGTTGACAGGGCTCTACAGAGTGAACCTGTCGGTGACTCCAAACCTTCTTCCCCTAGACCTGGTCTCCCCAGCCCTGCCACTACACCTGGTCGCTTTCCAGACCACGATTACATCCAGACGAGTCATCCAGGTACGCACGCACGCGTACGCACGCACACACACACACACACACACACACACACACACACACACACACACACACACACACACACACACACACACACACACACACACACACACACACACACACACACGTGTGTGTATTTGACCCATTAAGGCCTGAGGTTCCGATTCTACAAAATGTCTTCTAAATCCTAACAGTTTTCTGAAAAACTTATGTTGCTACAATATATCAGTGGGTTCTCAAACTTTTTCATGTCAAGGACCTCCAAAATTATATGTATTAGGCCGCAGACCCCCATCTGAAAATATTTTGTTCCAGGGACCCCCAGAAGCAAAGATTCGAGTGGAAAATGTTTACTTTCAAAATATATATATTCAAAGATTTGAAAAAAAAAAAAATAATAATAAATAATAAATCAGATCTACAAGCTCATAACGCGGCACTCGGTGCCGCGTTATGAGCTTGTATATCTGCTGTTTTTGAATAGCCAAAGAAATCTTAAAATGACACAGATGAGTTCCCGGTCTTATTGGGTTAAGAGATTCACTTATAGGACAGGAATTGGATAACATGTCATGTTTTTTATCTTCGTCTTTGTGTTTATTCAGATTAGAGGGTTTAAAAAGACAGAACGTTGAGTGAAAGACACAGCTACCAGAGTTGGGAGTAATGTTTTACAAAGTAGTGTTGCTGTAATAATAATATTATCCAGAATTTTTCTCAATTGTTTTAATCGGTCAACGATCTATATTGTTTGACTATTTTAATGTAATAGATACCTATTTTATTTGAAACCACATACTTAGCATCTTGTTAAAAAGAATATTAATAGTCTAATGGGGCATCTTGTCAAATAAAAAAGGAAGGAGAAAAATGTGTTGTTTCCACAAGTTGAGTAAACGTAAAAAAAACCATAACTTAAAATGTGTCCTGATTTAATGAGGTACTTCGTCCATCATACTTTTTGGTTGCCACTAGTTGGCTGGAAAATGTTGTTGACATTGTTTTCCTCTTTAGTGTGTCCCATATGGGCTATGTGTCCCACAGTGCTATAGGAACAAGGCTGTTTTAGTAAATAATGGCATAATGCTCAAGACAAGCTGCTTGGCCTTACCACGGCAATTCCACAATCGCAATTTTTATGTTTTGTACGTGTCAGTGGACTGGAATGTCTGTATTTACCGGTTATTCCAGTTCTGTGGTCTCACTTTGTTAAATGAGACGGCAGCAGCAGCAATCTACCCCTATGTTTTTGTTTTAAAGGTGTTGTGTTAACTTATGGTTATATGATATCAACAAACATTGCACTCTTTAACTCTTTGACTGCCAGAGTATTTTCATAAAGTACTCCCCCAGTGCCAGCAATTTTCGTGTTTTTTTATTTTTATATTTTGAATTTTTCTCATGAAAATAATTTAAGGGGACATAATGTAAAGACCCAGCACAAATCCGCCACTAGAGTGCAGCACATGACTGCTTGATCAGATCGTTGGGTCTCTCTCAGCCTTCTTGGTAGATTAGACAAGGAAAAACATGAAAACGGAAGTGACGTCGTCCCAGATTGTTTTGATCGCCAAAATGCCGTCGTGATACACGACGGCGATGACTGATCGTCACCCAGACCATAGATTATAGAAGAGAAACTGTCCGTTTGTCCGTCATACCGTGTGAAAGACCGTTTATTTACCTATTTTGGACGAAAATGACTGGGGAAAAGAATCAAAAACCGGAAACGGAATCCAGGTCATGAAACCGGATGCAGATGTCCGTGAAGTAAGTGGAACTCGAGAATAACATTGAATATTAAGCAGCATAGCGCAATCAGAGATTAAACAATGAACGCGCGTCCAGCGCGTCGAGCGCGTCGACGGCCAACTGGACAAAGTAGCACTTGACGCGTTATCGCGTCGTCCGCAGTCAAAGAGTTAACAACGCAACTGATCTATAACCGTACGACAGTATCCACTTTTGTACCATAGTAATTTAAGTCATGTTAATGTTTCATTCATTACTCTGTCTCTCTGTAGGACCAGTGTTGATTTCGTCGACTAAAACTACGATGAAAAATGTTCGACAACTACCTTTTTTCACTGATGAAAGCTAAATAAAAACTAAGCTATGATGACTGAAACTAAGACTAAATATATTGACAATTTCGTCAACAAATAAAAACTAGACTACAATATTAGGAGGGATAGTGGAGAAGAGATCCAGTAGAACTAAAAGACTAGTCATTTTATGTTTGGTTGTGCTCGGGTGTTGCGCTCTGAAAATAGCAGATCTACAAGCTCACATCACGTCGCACTGCGACGAGGTTGTGAGCTTGTAGATCGGCTATTTTCAGCATGCAACCGAGTGTAAAATCAGCCATTACGACGCCATCAAGGCACCGCCAAAAATACATTTTAGTCGGCTAAATCAACTGTAGATTTAGTTGACTAAAACTAGACAAACTAAAATATTTCAGATGACTAAAATGTTACTAAAACAAAATGGAATTTTATTCAAAAGACTATGCCGTCTAAATCAACACTGTGTAGGACACATTACGTCCCCTAGGATTAAGGCCCTTCCACATCAGCGCATCGTCTTTTCAGTCGGATCAGTTTGATCCCTGCGTTTCAAAACTGATAGACCAATAAAATAGTGCATAGGACTCTGTGTGCAAGGGCCTTTAGTTGACAGATGTGTTGTCGTTTTTTCCCCCCCTGCTCCAGAGGAGGATGAGCGTGTGGCAGCAGTACGCCACCTAGTGGCTCAACGTTTTGCCGCTAACCCAGCCTACCAGCTGCTGAAGGCACGCTTCCTGTCCTGCTTCACCGTACCTGCCCTCCTGGCCACCGTTGAGCCAATCATACATCTGCCTGATTCCTGCACAGCCAATGAGGAGGAGGAGGAGGAGGAGGCGGAGGAGGAGCTAAGAGTCCTAGGGGCGGAGGAGGAGCTAAGAGCCGGAGAGGCGGAGGAGCTAAGAGTCGGAGAGGCGGAGGAGGAGCTTAGAGGTGGCGAGGCGGAGGAGGAGCTAAGAGGCGGCGAGGAGGAGCTAAGAGGCGGAGAGGAGGAGAATGTTGGCTCTGAGGTACGTCATGGTCAGAGACAAACTAGACTGTTAGGACAAGGGCGGCGGGGCGGGGGTGGGGGTAAATAGAAAGGAGAGGGGGCACAGCCAGAGGCATGGCTATTAGGGGATCCTTGACATGGAGCGTGCCATAGGACGTGTACCATAGACTGTTAGTACATGTAACATACAGTATACATGGATTAAAGTTCTCCGTCGTGGCGTGTCGTGGATTTCCGTCGTGAGGATTCCATAGGGGCTATTTATGATATCAGTACAGATCTGCAAGGGGGTTGGGGGGGAGGGGGGGGAATATGTGAAGCGATGGCCGCGGTGTGAATGACATGACCAAAATCGTGAAAATGCACCATATACTTGCTAGTCAAAATGATCTCCAAACTACAAAGCATCCATCCCCAGCGAAAGTGCTGCGCTACGACCCGCTGAATGTAACCCGGCCGACACCAAAGTGTTTAGCCTCAGCTATACTTAGTTGTGTGCCGGTGTCATGCGCAGTAAATAGCAGATCTACAAGCTCACAACGCATCACGAATAGGACGCGTTGTGAGCTTGTTGATCTGCTATTTACGGCATGCAACACCAGTGTGCAACTAAGTATGTTGTGCTCCATTCCCCTGTCATTCATTTATGACTTAAAGTAGCACGGATTTAATGTGAAGTTATGGAAGGTGATCCGTGTCCAAAAGATGAAATAACAGGAATAATGGAAGACACTGGAGTTTTAAATCGAAAGTGGATTACGCTACGTAACAGGTAGGATCTAATTATTTGTTGACAGGGAAGGACCAGCAGTAATTAACAATAAACGTATGCTTGTGTTCTTTTGCATTAAAATAAGCAGTGGAACAATTGTTATGTTTGCCAATCGGAGATTCGAGAGGATGAATTTGTCACTCACAAAAGTCACTCATACAGGTGCCAATGCAAATACTTCGGTGCAGTGTTTCATTTGGCACGGTATCATGATTGGTTTTCAAAGCAGTAGGCGGAGGTTTATCCAGCCTCTATAATGGATTGTTTCTCGATAGAAAATGCATTAAATTACTCCCACGTGTGATCGCGGTCCAGTTGAGTGATATCATCGAGGCGTTGATAAAAGAAGGTCCGGACGTGACTGTCATTGAGAGCACAGTTAAACATGAATAGAGATGAGCAACGGTTGCTAAGCTAGAATTGGACAATCGCTTTCGGGGTGAGGTTTAGCGAAGCGTCCATTCCCCCATTATTAGCAAGCACTTGGCAACAGCCAGAAGGAGAACCTCCCCTTTTACAGGAAGAAACCTCGAACAGAAGACCAGGCTCTAGGTGTGCAGCTCTTGGGGGTAAATTTCAACTTAGCATTTTAGTTAAATTCCACCTTTAAATTTTAGTTAAATTCCACAGTAATCTTTTCATGTTCCTTCATGAATCTGAAACTTTAAAACATGAACTCTTCCTTTTGTTTTTAAACAAGGATATTGATTATTTCTGGCAATATCTTGAGTTGCAGTCTGTATGATGCAAATATTCGTCTATTCTATTCTCTTCTGTCTCTGTGAGATCTCTCTCTAACTCATTATGCTCTGACCTTTCATTCCTTCCTAAAATAAAATGTGTGATGTATCTGTGTCCATGCACTTCCTCTTCTGTTCTCATTGTGAGAGAGAAGCCTGTCTTACAGGGTCAGGTTCCTCTGTTGTGAGAGAGAAGCCTGTCTTACAGGGTCAGGTTCCTCTGTTTCACCAATGGCTAGTGTTGTACGCCCTTCTAATTCTCATTGAGTGTCCCCCAGGCAGCAGGCTATTACCGCTTTTCTTCTTTCTTAGGCCGGCTCCAATTATTTATATACTGGTGGGTGTGGTGTTATTGGATCGATATTTAAGTGGCTCATTCCAACATCAATAATTACGATGCCATTCTGTATTTTCAATTGGGAGTGGAATCATGAAGGCACTAGCATGCAATCTGCCCTGAGGGCCCATGCCAGCTCCACATCTGGCCACATTGTTCACGAAAAGCTGAGCTGTCTCCAAAAATGAATATGATTTGGCTGTACAAGAGCGCATCTTTGCCTATTTTTCTTTTACCACAATCACAGCTTCAGATTGTTGGACTGTACACAAACTTGTTTTTCCTGGGCTAATGATGAGCTGAAGAGAGATCTGGACAATGCTGTTTAACCACTCAATTATCTTCAGCCATCACTCAATTATCTTCAGCCATCACTTGATTGATTGATTGATTGAACATTTTATTAGGCAAAAAGAATGTAAAACATCACAATTACATTTATAATACCTTTGTCTAAAGGGTCCGTCCAAAAGAGTCCTTGCGGACTTGTTTCCGTTGGGGTCCTTGGTATTCATTTCATAGACACATATAGTAGCAACCAAACAGTTCAAATATCAACATAAAAATACAGAGAAAAATTTACATTATATACAAAAAAAAGGCAAAAATCATGAAAAAGACAAAAAATATATACAAAAAGAGGGAGGGGGGTCGTCTGTCTGCCGAGAAACTGGTACTACCTCCTCTTTTGGCCTCCAGAAAGATGAGTTTTTAGGGCTGTTTTAAATGAGCCCGGCGAACTGCATTTTTCACTGACAATTAGTCAGTTAAGTTAAGTACAAACGCGTGCGTTTGCGTGCTTCTGAACCGATATATATGGAGATCCTTTTGCATCCAATGCAACAGCAAATGGTACCCCGTTTACATCCGCTCGGCTAGCTTCTTCTTCTTAGATGGCGTGTCTGTCTTGCTTTAAGTTTCCTGTAGGCTTTGTTCTGAGCATCCTGTGTTTTCTATTGTTTGGGTGAATCATGGCTTCATTGGCTTGTCTTTGTTGTACCTCACACTGGTCTTTTTGAGGCACAAAATGATGTAGGCAGGCAAAGAAAGGCAAGGCAGGATTTCATACAGTGCTGGTTAAATTCCTCCATACCACTGCATCCTAACAGAAGGAGACGTTGATTTGTACGGTTCTGGTATATTCATCCTTACCGCTATTAAATGCTTCTTGAGAATGAATTAATCTGTTTCTGTTGTTGTTTTGTGTCTTTCCCCAGAATCCCTTGCTGCTCATGCGGGGGTCTCCTGCCGCCCACTACTCTGGCATGACGACTCGTCTCACATCCAGACTGCTGGCTACCGAACCACCTCAGACCGGTCCAATGGATACCGGACCAGAACAGTAGAGACAACCAGATAAGAGCAGACTGTAGGTATAGCAGGGACACTACCGAACCCTATCAGACAGGACCTATGGATCCCAGGCCACAGTTGAGCATAGCAGACGGACGAGGAGAGACCAGATTAAGGTCAGATGGCTGGGAAGGGAACTATTATGTTTTACCGGCATCATCAGTTCCTCATGGTGAGTTGCAGCGTTGTGGGGGTTGATGCCAAGGTATTATATATTCGCTGTCGGGTGGAAACTTTTCACTTTTTTAAAGGAACCCGTCCCTCCCAGATGGAGCTTTGACCTTCCTAGAGGTCATGCAGAACCTATAAGAACCTTATGGAGCCATGTTGTATTTTTAAAGAGCCAGAACAGAAGAATGTGGTTTTGTGTTCAGATGAGGAGTTGTTTTGTTTTAAGAATAAACTCCTGCTGCTAACTAAATACTAGTGGTATTGTAATAAGTTGATTGTTCACAATTATCTTTGTTCTGTATGTTTTTTTGTTTATTACGGGGGAAAAAAGTTTATCAGAGTAGTACAATACTTGTGGTATTATACTAGTATATGTTTTGTTTCATGATAATCTTTATTTTTGTTATGTATGTTTTTTTTTATTACAAAAGGGTATTTGCAATAAAAGTGCATTTTTCAAAATCTGTGTACGTTAGAAAGATTTGTGAAGTGTTTTGAGTCAACTGTGTGTGTGTGTGTGTGTGTGTGTGTGTTAAGAATAGAATTGTCATCGAAGAAAATCTTTCAAACTGAACATCTTGTAATAATGAAAGTGTGTGTGTGTGTGTGTGTGCGTGCGTGTGCGTGCATGCTCCTCTGTGGTTGTGAAATGTGTGACACCGAACAGGAAGTGGCTCATATGTGTCTTCATCTGAGAACTCTTCATCTGATAACTCCTATACTTCTCAGCTGGAATATAAATAACACCTGTTTCCGTATGCTTCCATTATCAGACCTGTCTGTCAGAGTCTCTGACAGACAGGTCTGATATCTGAATCTCCTGGATTTCTCCTGGATTTGGTATCAAACTCCCAAAATTCACCAGAACACAGGAAATTAGTTACGTCTACTATGTTAAGTTTCTGGGGGAGGACCCCCAGACCCCCCACTTGTGAGGGTGTGTTCAGTGAATGCCATCATACATAGTGTAGATGGAAAGTGGGGTCCACGCGCATAGGGTGGATTTTTTTCCGCCACTTGGTTTTTCATCATCCTTGAAGTGTGTATTTTAAGATTCTGCCAGGTAACGGCCTAAAATAATGTCCCATGGGGTTCATTTTAACCCTTTATTACACATATCCTGAACCCAAACCATAAAATGGAGAAAATAGAAAAGAGCATAACTTTTGAAGGAAAGACCGGAGACAAATAAGGTAAAATAAATCTCATACAATTCGGACCCAAGGAATAAAGTGATTATTATTAAGATTCAAGCCCATCTTGACTATTGGGCTACAGGACAAAAACTGAGCTGAAAATGTTCATATCATATATTTCTGTTTTTACTAAATAGTTCTTGGCAACTGCATTTTCTTAATCCTTGAAGTGTAAAATGATGTCCCACAGGGTTCATTTTTAACCCTATGTTACACCCAAAAGGGGAAACATAGCAAATATCTGGAAGTATACAACATACAAA
Organism: Gymnoscopelus braueri; assembly: GCF_963280865.1. Classification (NCBI taxonomy): domain Eukaryota; kingdom Metazoa; phylum Chordata; class Actinopteri; order Myctophiformes; family Myctophidae; genus Gymnoscopelus; species Gymnoscopelus braueri. Next base: position 13,725,798 of record NC_137608.1, on the reverse strand, counting down.
CAAACATATTCCATACAATTTGGACTTGAGGAATTAATTCAAATTAGTATTATTAAGCATACCTTGACTCTATTTTAGGGCAAAAATTAAGAAAAAATATGTACAGATTACATCTATATTTGTCTTTTTACTAAATACTTGTTGATAGTTTTCTTGCGGACTATTTTCTCATAATACTTGGAGTGTGTATTTAAAGATTCTGCCCTAAGCTGAAATAAGGTGCGCGCACGTGTGTAATGTAATGAATTGCATTTTTATAGCGCTTTTCTAAGTACTCACTTTCTCAAAGAGTGTGTGTGCGTGTGCGTGCGCCTCTGTGAGTCTGAGTACACACGTGTGCGTCCCTGCATTCCCAGTAGGCTATGAAGGCTTACTGTGTGGCTCGTAGAATCTCAACCTAGAGAGAACTTTCAACAATCAGGCTCCTCTCCTGTTGGAACCATCTTGGAGGTTTGGTCCAGGAGGCAGACACCGTTAGTTTAAGAGCAGGCTAGGCTTAAAACGTTCCTTCCATTTGGGGAACAGCACCATCATCATCCATAGTCTCAAATGCCGTCATAGCCAGTGCAGTTTCACGTTTGATTACCCATTTTGGGCGGGAATCGCTATTTGTAACTATACCTTTCAGGACGGGAACCCCTTTTGGGGTTCTTGTTGCCATGTACAGTATATTCTCTGCCTGAGAGGCGCAATAATCATTGGTACCCCTTTATTTATTTGGTTGGAAAATTACCACCTTATATATCCTCCATGCTACGTCAGAAACCTAGTCACATTCTAACTCGCTCCAGCGATTGGCTAGTCCTTCTGGTTCCTTTTGTCAATTCGAAACTGGGAAAGACTGCTTTCAGCTTTGGTGCACCTGAGTCTTGGAACCTCTTACAACAAGAGCTTAAACTGAATACCCTAGCATCTATTGGCCATTTTAGGAATTTATATAATAACCGTGCATTACCTGTATGTAACTGATTGCTGTTAACATGCAACTGTTTTAACTGTTAGTGTCAACTTTTTTTTTCTTTCCTTGTTGTTCTTATGTTATTTATGTGTGTGTAATCTCGGCATCATTGTAAATGAGGGTCTCCCTCAATGATCTCTCCGAGAATCTTAAAAAAGGTTGAATGAATGAATGAATATAGCAACATACATTTGTTGTAATTTTTGAATAAATATTTGAAGTTTTTCAGAATTTAGAAGGCGTTTTTAGAATCGGCCTCAGATCTAAATGGGTTAACAAATGACATGACCTGCCTGGTTAAACATGTTCAACAACTCTTATGAACGTGAGGTGTGGTGAAGTAAGTAAGTATGTACATTATATTTGTACAGTATATAACACTTCTCACAGAGAGAACTCACAAAGTGCTTTACATTACAACAGAAATAAAACCACAGCATGAAACATTCAAATGATTAAAAACAACAAAAACGCACACAAAGAAATCTAAAGACATTCCTCAAGTCGTTCTTAGAAATGTCTGCAGAGGCTGCAGCTCGCAAGACTTGTGGAAGGGCATTCCGTACCTATTTGTTTTTTACCTTTTTTCGTCCCGCCTCCAGCTTAAAATCGAAGACATTCCACAACTGCTTGTTTAAACAGTAATGCTTGTAAGTGATGCTTAAAAAATTCCACAGGGCCACACCCCCCCCCCCAAAAGAAAACCACCACCCTAACATCTCCTGGATTCTGACAGTCCAATGTTGGCAGCCCTGGTCAGAGACACAGAGATGCCTTCATCACTGCTGCTTACCGCCTTGCTTGGCTTGTTCATGGGACAAATCGCAACCGGTAGGTGATGTATAGGCTAAATGCCATTCACATAATTGCGTTATACCTGTGTTGTATTTATTGTTCGTATCCCGATTATTTTGTGTGTTTTTTGTCCGTGTAATACAAAATGAGAAAATGTAAGTATAAGCCTATACATTCTATGCAGGAGCACAGTGTTCCAGTGGGATACTATGGTACAAAAAGCTCTTTAAGATATGATGATGCATGCCTCACCATTTAGGGCTTTATACTGTAGGCGAGGAGAATGATTTACATTTTATTCTGGTTTTACAGGGAGGCAATGCAGAAAAGCTAATATTGAAGACATATTTGGTAGTTCTTTCCTAGTCAGTACACCAGGATTATTATAGTTAAAGGTAGGGTAAGTGATATTTTTTGGCATCATTTTTTTTGTTAAAAAGGATAAAGTATATATTCTGATCATTGCTACAGAGCGTTTGTTCGGTCACAGGGGTCTCTCCAGCTCTTTAGTAAACAGAATATAGTACATTTTCAGGTAGGTGACAAAATTTAAGCCAATCAGGAGAGAGCACTGAAAATGCATTTTCTGTTTAATAAAGAGCTGGAGAGACATGGGAGACTCCTTTTACTGAACAAACACTCTATAGCAATGAGTACTATCAGAATATAGAGCTATTTAACACTTAACCAAAGTAAATCACTTACCCTACCTTTTAACTAAGACTAAAGGTCCTTACACACCGGGGCGATGTTTTTCATGCGAATAATACGTTCTTTTTTAAAACCTTATAAAGTCAATGCAAGCTTCCACACCAGTTTCGCGGAGCGAAAAAAGCGTCTTTTAATTATTCGGAACGAGTCCGAATTTTGCGTATATTCGCATATTCGCCGGTGTGTAACTGCCTTAAGACTAAAACTAAAACGGAAAAACGTGATTTGTTAACAAAAACTAAAGTAAAAAACTAAGAAACAAAATAAGAGCTAGAATGAATAATGCACAACCAGCAAAAACTAAATAGAATTGCATGTCAAATCATCTCAGTTTTAGTTTTCCCTCTCAGCTTGCACTGTGGTTGCTATACCTGGTGAAATTGACTGGCTTAATAATGACACATTTGTAAATCATATCTTATGTCATGCATTCTATAAATCAAGGCTTTCCTCAGAATACCTGAAAAACTAAAACTACTAAAAACGAATGAATATTTCAAAACTATAGTAACTCACTAAACTAAAGTACACACACAGCAGCATTCTGGATCAGTAGGAGACGTCTTCAGAGACTTGTTAGAGTAGCTTGATAATAAGTTATTGCAATAGTCCAGCCTCGAGGCAGCAAAGTGCATGGACGAGTTTTTCTGCATTTCTTTGATACAGGATGTATTTTTCTGTAATGTTATGTAGGTTAAAAAGGCAGTCCTTAAAGGACGACTTCACCCATTTTCAACCTATCTTCATATAATAGGTCCTCACTAATGCTCATGATAAAATGTATATATTTTTTTCTACTTGGTCTGTGTCTCAGAGGAGGGCTGTGGACAGTCCAGAAACCCTAACCCTAATGATGAGTGACCTCATCATTAGGCAGGTTTTTTTTTTTTTCTCCAAAAAGAACATTTTTTTATTGTATTAAGGCTAGAACAATGGGATCTATTATTGCATTGCAACTTTCCAGGAATACAAAGCCTGCAGTTTCTATTAGCTTGGATTCCCCATCGATGATGTCACTGGTAGACGGGTTTCTGAACTGTCTACAGCCCTCCTCTGAGACACAGTCTGATTAGAAAAAAAATTGTATCATTATATCATGAGCATTAGTGAGGACCTATTATATGAAGATAGGTTGAAAATGGGTGAAGTCGTCCTTTAACCCATTCAATCCGGGAACGCATCTCTTGTCATTTTAGCTATTCAAAAATAGCAGATCTACAAGCTCATCTATGAGCTTGCAGATCTGCTATTTTTAGAAAATCTTGTACATATTTTTAAAGCGAACATTTGTAAAATATTTTGTTCCAGGGACCCCCAGAAGCAAAGAAATGTTCGCTTTAAAATATATACTATATATTCAAAGTAGATCTACAAGCTCATAGCGCGGCACTCGGTGCCGCGCTATGAGCTTGTATATCTGCTATTTTTGAATAGCCAAAGAAATCTAAAATGACAGTGATGCGTCTCCGGATTTAATGCGTTAAAGGATCATCGTCAAATCACTGATGGGATTCTAAGGCAATAGAAACTACAGCCTTTCTCTTCCTGGAAAGTTAGCATGCTGAATTAGATGCCATATAGAGTATCGAAGTCCTGACATCACTCCGTTATCCCCTGAATCAAGGAAGTCATCTTGAATCACGTCATATACTGTAAGAACTGTGTTCCAAAAATATATATTTTTTCGATTCTGTCAGGTATGTGACTCGTCGTTTACTCTTTGGATAAATTAGTACTTGTTCACTGTCAGCTGATGCTTCATGTCCATATGAGTAAAATCGCCGGGCTCATTTGTTTATTTTTGGAACACAGAACTTTACCGCTAATCACTTTCAATATATCACTACTCAGTTACTAATTCAATATTACTGCAACTGTTTCTACCCATTGTGCAGCTACAACACCTGCACCACCAGCAGAGCCAAAGGTCGTGTTGGAATTTAAAATACAGCAAACCTTCACACCAGCACTTGCAGACACATCCTCACTCGCATTCCAGAGCTTAGCAACCCAAGTAGCTTCAGTGGTAAGTCCATTATGATGATGCACAGCCTGTCAAACCATACCCTATGTTTTCAGCGATTCCTCCTGTCATGCATTTTACTATAATATTGATCTCTGGTAAAATGTATAATAATTTTGTTTAAAAAGAAACATACTGTATGGAAATGTTTAGCTTTTATTGTACAATTACCAAATAACAAAACAACTTAAAATGATTAAAGTTTTATAGATTTTGACAAACATCTTCCTCCAGCTTTAAACATGAGAAGAACATTCTTATTCATTAATTTAATGTAAATCTATTGATCATGAACCATGAAATGAACTTGGTGGAATAATAATGATTCTTTTACAGTTCCTCTGGAATTATTTCCGTAATTATTTCAATGACTGATTTTTTGTTTACAGTTGGACAACGTCTATAAGACAAAGTATTCTAATTTCAATCGCACAGTTGTAACCGGCTTCAGGTATGCACCAATGGTTTTTACTGTATTAAATATATAAATGTTTTATTAATTGATTAACTTATAATTGATTTGTACCTTTTAATGTAGTCATAAATAACAAGAATGTTGATGCAGTAAAATTAATAATAATATGTTTTTATTATAATGAAAAACAACTTTTCGACATCAATTTCACAGCTCAGGATCAGTAAAGGTGCAGGCTGAATTAATTTTCAACCAAGAGGCAAATGCCACAGTACCAGATGCCACTTCTGTGACTGATACTCTCGTGGAGGCTGCATCCAGATCTAATTTCTCCCTTCCTGTGAACACATCATCTATTGTTGTTGTTGCCACTGGTAAGAATTAATGACTCAACCGATTATAGCCATACCTTATATCCATACATTCACCATACCTATAGTCCATACAACATCCCCACCAGTCAATGCAGCTATAGCCCCGGTAAAACAAACGAACCATTAGTCAAAAGAACTTTACCACCAATTACTTTGAACAGTGGCGTGCACAGACATTTTGAGGGGCAGGTGCTCAAGTAAAAAAAAGGGCGCCTTGTGCGGCGCGTGGAACCGCCGACTGCCTAGTAGTGTGAGATTTATTACAGGCACATCTTGTACGTCGTAATTGTATATGTATTTATTTCAATAGACATATGCTGTCTGATGCAGATGTTTAATAATATTCAACAGGTTGGTTTCTGCTAAATTACTGTAACAATTCAATACAACATAAATAAGTAGGTTACTACTATTCTTAATGTACCTGTACAGAAGATTGAAATACTACCTTGAACTGAGCATTATTGTCTCCGCCAGGCCGAAAGGCATGGCGAGAGAGTATGTTTTGCGCCCTGTCCGTCCGTCATTCTGTCTGTGTACAGCTATCTCCGGCACCGTTGTCTTGATCGCAGCGAAACTGTGCACACACACTCCCTGGATGCCAATTCAGAACCTCTGCCCCAAATTTTTCTCATGGGCCTTTTATAGTGCCACCAGGAGGCCGATTTGTGCAAAACATATTTTTTGACAGTACTCCTACAGATTTTGTCCAAAAATCACGCAAATTGGTATACAGTATCTCTATAGTCATTAAACGAAACTTGTCTTTCAGATTTTTCATATTCCATCCTGATTGGCTAAAAATGTCTTCCAAAGTTTGCAGGAGTGCTCAGTTTTCAACAAAATGACTCAAATCATGAACACAGCATGCAATTTCCGTGAAATTTTGCACGCACATTCCCAGATTAGGCTGAGGAAGAATTACCAAATCAGCCTCATGGTGGCGCTATAACAGGCCGATTCGTGTTTCTACCTATAACTGCACCGATCTGTGTAAAACTTTGTATGCACACTCCCTAGAGGTCAAGGAAAAACTTTTGCCCTGCATTTTTCACATCTGCCTTTTATAGCGCCACCAGGAGGCCGACTTATGTAAAACACATTATTTTATACTACTCCTTCCAATTTCATCCAAATTTCACGCAAATCGGTACACATGATCTCTATGGTCATGTGATCACGACGGATGTGTTAGATTTTTCATATTCCATACTGATTGGATAAGATTGACATCTAAAGTTTGCATTATTGGCTTGTTTTGAACAAAATTCCGCAAATCATGAACGTCCGATTGCGGTCAAACTTTGCACGCACATTCACACTATGTTGAGGAACAAATGCCACCCTTTTAACATTGGTCTGTTATAGCGCCACCAGCAGGTCTAATTTAGCGAAACAAATGTTTTTAACAAAATGCCTCAAATCATGAATGCAGTCAGTGTCCGATTGTCGTGCAAGGCAAAGAAGAAATGGCACCCTTTTCACGTTGGCCTATTATAGCGCCACCAGGAGGCTACAATAGCCTACCTGACCTGGCGGAGACCTGTGCTTTTTCTAGTTCACTATCAGTGGTGTCAGTCAGTGGACTCATCCACTGTCACAGCTAAAGTGCACTGTGTATGTTTTACGATTCTGCCTCGGACGGTGCTGAGTTGGCTGAAGGTGATTTTGCAACGCTGGCTCGGCGGTGCCTCTCGTGGCTCAAGTCACTTTCAGACGTTGCGCCTCCGTTGGTGAAAACGAGTGCATCATACTGTGAGTGCATCATACTGTGATATATATATATATATATATATATATATATATATATATATATATATATATATATATATATATATATCTTTTTTTTTTTCCTTCTCATTCAGGCGATTATTCAGTGAGGCTGGTCGGTGGTTCAGACTCCTGTTCAGGCAGAGTGGAGGTGTACTACCATGACAGCTGGGGGACGGTGTGTGATGATAATTGGGATCTGGTGGATGCCCAGGTTGTGTGTAGACAGTTAGGCTGTGGAGCAGCTCAGGAAGCAACAGGGAGAGCCTTCTTCGGACAGGGTGATGGAAACATCATGTTGGATCATGTCACGTGTTCAGGCAGTGAATCACACCTTTCACAGTGCAGCCATAGAGGGATTGGAATCCACGAATGTAGTCACTCTGAAGATGCTGGTGTTGTTTGTTCAGGTAAATATGAATTTTATTGCATATTAAGTATGTTTATTACATACTTAGTTCAGAAACATACTTTGTGCTCTTTAGATACCTCTATAAAATTATACGGTGTACACGTCAAAAATCAACACAGCAGAAAACAATGTGTGATATGTCTTCTTTTATTTTCCTGAGCCGAGTATTTTATAAATGATAGAGAAAATGACGTCGGCTTCCCTTCCTTTCAAAGGCTTTCTTGGGGGCTTGGGTGTGGAACCTTATGTTTGCCAGACCCAAGGGGTCGGCCTACATGAGGCTTTGTACCTGTTTTCTCCATACATGGGCATGCCCCCTTTGCCCTTAGGCCCCAGCCATAAAAGTCTGTCCCCCTTTCGTCCATACATGGGCATACACAGGCTGACACGTCATGTGAAGTCCGGCTTATAAAAGTCTGTCCCCCTTTCGTCCATACATGGGCATAGACACAGGCTGACACGTCATGTGAAGTCCGGCTTAGCCGTGACGTGGTGATCTTATAAAGTACTTATTCTGGGTCTGGCAGAACCATGTATCCTGGTCTTGTTTAACTATGGGTTTAACTTTCAAACCATGAACATGCACCTCCTATATATTCCCAGACATCAGTTGTGTCACTTTGTATAGATAATAACATCAGTTCAATCTCTTCATCACAGCTTCAAGTACAACACCTGGATTACCAAGTAAGTTTAGTTGAATTCTTTATCCATCTCAAATTTGTTTTTTAAACATCACTCATTGTGATGATGATGATGATGATGATGATTCATTCAGCATACATGGTGTACAGTCTAAGTGTCATGTCAAATCTGTATTATGAGGACACTCCTGCATGTAAGCTTTCTTTCAGGCTGATGATTGTCATGTTTTAATGTCTTTCTTCTCATTCAGATTATTCAGTGAGGCTGGTCGGTGGTTCAGACCCCTGTTCAGGCAGACTGGAGGTGTACTACATTGACAGATGGGGGACGGTGTGTGATCATAATTGGGATCTGGTGGCTTCCCAGGTTGTGTGTAGACAGTTAGGCTGTGGAACAGCTCAGGAAGCAACAGGGTTAGACTTCTTCGGACCGGGTGATGGAAACATCTTGTTGGATGGTGCCATGTGTTCAGGCAGTGAGTCACAGCTTTCACAATGCAGCCATAGCGGGATTGGAAATCACTACACCTGTGGTCACGATGAAGATGCTGGTGTTATGTGTTCAGGTAAATATGAATGTTATTGCAATCAATAATGATGTTTGTATGTGTGTTGTCATCCTATCCTATATTAAAATTGGCTAAAGGGAGGACGGGCCGGCGGTCTGGCCGGCCAGCCGGTGGGCGGACCTCTGACGTCACGCTCATGTCACCATGACTCAGCCATAACCATATAAGGAGTTCCCAATGCAGCTATGCCCAATGTTGAGCTCATAGGACTATATAGTACAATCCCTTAGATTAATCAGCACTTGGTATTGAGTGGGGTAGGGGTAGAGGTCATTATTTCTGAACGATTGCGACCTTTGTCATATAATCGGTTCAGGAATATAAAAGAAGACATATCACAGGTTGTTTTTTAATCACTTGCATTTCGATGTGCACAGTACATAATTTTATTGAGGCATCTAAACAGTGGCAGGTATCGTTTCGGTCTCGGAGGTATCGCGAGATTTGGTTGCCAGACAGGAAATGGTTGACAGTCTTGCGATACTCTGGCTGTTCAGAAACATACTTTGTGCTCTTTAGATACCTCTATAAAATTATACAGTGTACACATCGAAAAGCAACACAGCAGAAAACAATGAACATGCACCTCCTACTGTATATTCCTAGACATCAGTTGTGTCACTTTGTATAGATAATAACATCAGTTCAATCTCTTCATGAGAGAGAGAGAGAGAGAGAGAGAGAGAGAGAGAGAGAGAGAGAGAGAGAGAGAGAGAGAGAGAGAGAGAGAGAGAGAGAGAGAGAGAGAGAGAGAGAGAGAGAGAGAGAGAGAGAGAGAGAGAGAGAGAGAGAGAGAGAGAGAGAGAGAGAGAGAGAGAGAGAGAGAGAATTGATGTCACCATGGGCCACATACTGTAGGCTACACTGTAAAAAACTAAACAAAATGAACAAACACTGTTTAAAATATAAGAAACACAAGTAGCTATAACTTAACAATGTAATGTAACCTTTCCATCAGGTAATACAACTTCCCCATCAGGTAATACAACTTCCCCACCAGTCACTGCAACTTCCCCAACCGGCCCTGCAACTTCCCCACCAGTCACTGCAACTTCCCCACCAGTCACTGCAACTTCCCCACCAGTCATTGCAACTTCCCCACCAGTCATTGCAAACTTCACCACCAGTCATTGCAACTTCACTACCAGGTGAGGTGACACAATTTCATCACCACTCAACAAAACTTCACCACCATTCAAAGCAATGATGATTATTTATATTTTTCGTGGTGGAACACACCAACTGTAATAGTTTTGTTGAGTGCAGCAATTAGCAGTGATATTCTTGGTCCAGTTTCACTTGAAACAACAACAAAAAAGCTGGCAGAATATAGACCATCTATTTTTGAAAGAATCTACTTTATATATATATATATATATATATATTATATATATATATATATATATATATATATATATATATATATATATATATATTCAGCATACATGGTGTACAGTCTAAGTGTCATGTCAAATCTTTATTATGAGGACACTCCTGCATGTAAGCATTCGTACAAGCTGATGACTGTCATGTTTTATTTTTTTTCTTCAGATTATTCAGTGAGGCTGGTCGGTGGTTCAGACCCCTGTTCAGGCAGACTGGAGGTGTACTACCATGACAGATGGGGGACGGTGTGTGATCATGATTGGGATCTGGATGATGCCCAGGTTGTGTGTAGACAGTTAGGCTGTGGAACAGCTACGTTAGCACCATGGAGAGCCTTCTTCGGACAGGGTGATGGAAACATCATGTTGGATCATGTCACGTGTTCAGGCAGTGAATCACACCTTTCACAGTGCAGCCATAGAGGGATTGGAATCCACGACTGTACTCACCCTGAAGATGCTGGTGTTGTTTGTTCAGGTAAATATGAATTTTATTGCAATTAATAATGATGTATACTGTATGTGTGTTGTCATCCTATCCTATATTAAAATTGGCTAAAGGGAGGATGGGCCGGCGGTCTGGCCGGCCAGCCGGTGGGCGGACATTATAACGTCACGCTCTTATCACCATGACTCAGCCATAACATACTGTATAATAAGGAGTTCCCAATGCAGCTATGCCCAATGTTGAGCTCATAGGACTAGATTGTACAATCCCTTAGAATCTAGGCAGAGGAAGAAATGCCACCCTTTTCATAATATTGGCCTATTATAGCGTCACCAGTAGGGTGTTTTTTTCAAAACATTTAAAAAAAAAATATTACTCATTTTTGATATTAGCTAGATTCATTTACTCAAGTACTGTGTACTCTACTTAAGTACAATTCAGGGGTATGTTTTACTTTACTGGAGTACTTCCATTTTTCAATAATAATACTTCTACTCCACTACATCTCAAAGCCAAATATTGTACTTTTTACCACACAATAATTATTTGAAAACTATAGTTACTATTACTTTTTATTTACATTTAGATTAATATTTTTTTTAATACATTTTTTATCCCGCGATTTTTGTAACCCATTTTTTTCACCCGGTGCCAATTTCCTAAGTGATCCTGGGCGCTATACTGGTAGCCCTACACCAGCACTACACCAGTCCCCCACAGTAGGGAGGCCAGGGCCGAGCTCATGCTTCCTTCAATGCATGAGAGCCAACTGACCTTCTTGTCACCTGACAGGGGGGAGTTTCCCTGGTTGGACGTAGCGCGTGGAAGGAACACGTTATTCCAACCAGTTCCCTTCCCCTCCATCAGGCGCCCCGGCTGTCATGGGGGAGGCGGTATAGTGACCAGGATTACTACATGTTTTTGTGAGGGTATTAACTACCCTAGGAGACACGGGGAGAACATGCAAACTCCACACAGAGAGGCCCTTTCGCCAACCCCACCTAGGGTATGGGCGCTGATGACGCGGAGGAGAAGACACGCCCCCAGCGCCCACAGCGCCCCCGGCGGGAATCGAACCCAGGACCTTCTAGCTGTGAGGCGACAGCGCTACCGACTGCGCCACCGTGCCTCCTAGATTAATATTACAAAACCTATTGAGACCTAAATATATACTTTGTCAATTTGAAAATAGACGATCTGTTAGCTCACAACGCGTCGCAAAGCGCCACGTTGTGAGCTTGTAGATCTGCTATTTTCAACCAATCCTATATACAATTGAGAGATCGTCGCTCTTCCGGTGGTGCTGAAGGCACTTCATTTTTAATCATTTGTTTCGGCGAAATAACCACAATAACATCTCACATGTCACTACAACACCAGTCATAACGTGCGCAATTCATTCACGCAGTTATTCGTCCACTTTTCATTGCTCAACACACATTTGCCCCCTCACACCATAATTAAATCCGTCCAACACAAAATTCCCCCCACATTACCGACACACCGGACGGTGAGACCTTTTAGGAGCCTCAAAGACGTTGCCAGGTTGCGCGAGAGTAATACGCAATCCGCTCCGTGAATTTTCCTCCGGACGACAAAAGGCCAGCAACAAGCCACCAGGTTGATGCCAAAAACACCACAGATGGGGACAGACACGCTGGATCTATATAGATAACATACCTATGCCTATGGACCTTTCAATATATTCTACATATACATGTTATATATTATTAAACGCACTTTTTCTAACCAATTTACACCCACTTCACGCTTACAACTCCTGGACATGGCAACGTCGCTCATCGTTCTGTGATTGACAGCAAAAGTTGGCCAATCAGGTGGCGAGTTCGCAGCCTGAAAAAACACGAACGGCAGCCATTGTTGGTTGTGCGAGTCAGGGTGCGAGTGCCTTCACTTCTTATTTTCGCTTATTAAACGCTCTCAAACTTCTTCTTTGAGGCAAGGAATTCACTTATAACATATCGTTTGGATAGAATTCAGTTGTTTCACTTCATATGTGTGGTCAATTAATCATGACAGAGCCTATTTAAAAATAAAAATTCAGAGAACCCAGAGGGGCGATCCTCTGGGTTTTTTTTTTTTTTTTTTTTTTTTTTTTTATCCCATGATTTTGTACCCCCAAACGACATTTTCTTTGGCGGGGTTAGGGGGGGGGGGACTAGAATTCTGCCCGCGTAGCAGGCAGAACTTCTAGTTTTTATACATTTGAAAACTTTTGAAATGGGACCTTCTGCATAATGAGTACTTTTACTTTTGGTACTTTAAGTACATTTTGATGCCACTACTTTTGTAGCCTGGCATGGCCAGACTAATATCACTGCGTAGATATTGGTCTCGAATCTCTGTCGAAAAATGCCTTTGGTGATAAACCCGCCTCATATTTGCATAAAGGGCCCTGATTGGTCCCTCACAACTTCAGAGGGAGAGAAATCCAATCTCTATTGAGAGGGGCCAGACCTGATCTGCCGAGGGCAATTCTTTTTGCAATGGCAGATTCGTCTGGAACCAGGCTACTACTTTTGTACTTTTCCTAAAATACATTTTGAATACCGAACTTGTACTTGTAACAGACTATTTCTACGATAGGGTATTGATACTTTTACTTGAGTAAAAAATAACTACAACGATGGGCCTAGTTTGAGAGATTCACTGCAGACACACAGGGGTGAAAACAAGATCTCCTGGTGGAGATAAACATACTAATTGGTAAAAAAAAAGAACATCTGGCCCTAGATATAAAATAAAAAGTTTTTAGGGTTGATTCTATACTGTCACTGATGGAGAAATGTTGACTTTTAAGGTTTTGTTGCAACCCAACTTCCACCAATTGTGACAACTTCACCAGGTCTGACTATTTGTATGCTTGCATGTGTGTGTGTGGTTTGTCAGTGTGTGACTATCAAGCCACCATATTTATCGTCTTGTTTAAATCATCCTCAGAGCTGACAACCTCTGCTCATGCAAAATTCAAGATCTCCAGCAATCGAGAGTTGACTGAAGATGAAATCGCATCTTATATTGACGAGGTTTGACCATTATCATCTGTGTGTGTGTGTGTGTGTGTGTGTGTGTGTGTGTGTGTGTGTGTGTGTGTGTGTGTGTGTGTGTGTGTGTGTGTGTGTGTGTGTGTGTGTGTGTGTGTGTGTGTGTGTGTGTGTGTGTGTGTGTGTGTGTGTGTGTGTGTGTGTGTGTGTGTGTGTGTGTCTTCTGTTATAATTGTGATTAGCTAAGGCTGAAGGATCTGCTCAAAGAATACATGAATGATTTATATCTTGTATACCATGATTTCTTTTTTTGGGGGAAAGAACATAAATCTCTTAATCTCTCTTTCTCTTAAGTTCATCATTTGGATACAATTATGACATAACTTTACAAACTGAGACATTGTATTACCCATTGTCTTTCACAGACATGTTTAAAGTACATTCAGTTGATTGAATGCTGTGACATATTGATCGTTCTATCACTTTATTCACAAGTTGATATCTGGTTTTGTTGTTCCCTTCTTTTTCAGTTTGTTAAACAGACCAGTGGGAATGCAGTCAAGGTGACTGTGAAGCGTATCGTCAAGCTGAAGAAAAAAGGAACTTAATCACCAAACTTCAGCTTCACCTAAATGTAAATGTTTGGTTTTGTGCCATGATATAAAAGGGAAAGTACTACTACTACTACTAATGACCTATCTTGGGACTACCAAATGTGCCACAACAGTTCTTTATGCGAATGATTCGACATCATATTACGCTGCACCATCATGCAATGTACTTAATGAAGTCTTGAGCAGAGAACTAAAAGTTGTGCATGACTGGGTGGTTAGTATGTAATAGACTTGTCCTTAACTAAATGTATTGTGCTGGGAACAAGGCACAGGTTATCTACAAGCCCAAAGCTTGATTTAAACTTGTGTAATTCGGCAGTTCAACAAGTTGAAAGTATGAACTCTTTGGAGTGATGCTGGATTGCACTCTGTCTTGGTCTCACCACATTCATTATATTGTTTTGAAAATGGGAAGAGCAATTGGTATTTCCAGGAAATGTGCTTCTTTTGTTGCCCGTCAGCTTTTATGTCAGATAGTTCAAAGTTTAGTTTTCTGTCATGTTGGCTATTGCTCCATGGTGTGGTCATCTGCTGCCAGTGGTGACCTCAGGAAGCTCCAGGCTGTCCAGAACAGGGTTGCTCACTAAGGTCTAATGTGAGCCGTATGCATGCCTGCCTCTCCTGGCTTACGGTTGAGAATAGGTTGTCTTTTAATACACTTGTGCTGCTCAAGTCAGCCATGAGCAGTAAAACTCCTGTTTTTATAATACTGTGCATGATCATAACACTAGAGGTTCCACTAATGGGCAGCTTGAATTACCTGGTCCAAGACAAATGCTTTAAGGAGATCTTTTATTTATAGACCATTGTCTCTTTGGAATAACCTGCCTCAAAACCTCTGCTGCATTTACAGTAAATTTACTTCTCACAGAATCTCACATTTGATTTAACACTACTGTAACACGTTTTTTTTTGGGGGGGGGGGGGTTCTTTTCTCACATGTAATTTCAGCTTTCAATTTGTTAGTTTCAATATGTATTGTGCATTGAGTACTGACATAATTTTGTATTTGCAACTGTATTCATTTGTTTGTATGTGTTTTTTATGTGGACCCCAGGAAAACTAGCTGGTTGCTCTGGCACCAGCTAATGGGGATCCTTAATCAAATCTATTAAGCAATCTCAAGATGTATGTTTGGGTTCAGATGGCATTTTCTGTTATACATTAATTGTAAAGTTAAATGATTAATAAAATAAATGATTTTTTTTCTCGATTATTAAATAATTATTATTGTGAAATGGGCCATTCTGCATAATGAGTACTTTTACATTTGCCACAGTACATTTTGCTATCGGTCTCTACTGACAGTACCATGCCAGTTATCACTCCCTTCTGCTTTGCTTCTAGACTGCTCCGAGTGGATCTCTTTTTGTCTCCGCCGAAGGTGGAGAATATGTTTTCGCTTTGTGTGAGCAAACATTGTTTGCCAAGCTAACATTGGGCAAGCTCCACGTGACACGTGTCAATATGTTGACACCAATGCCTCTGATTGGCTAGAGGGACGCGTGACGAAATAAAATTCTATAAATAGGTGTGTCACTTCAAAAAGCCCCTACTTTTTGAAGTGAGGTAAAACAGGATCAATCAGACTTGATTGGAACAGTACCTTCAGTAAGTCCAAGTCACCCGTCTGTGCGTGTGTATTTCCCTCTGAGAACACCTAACATTGGTCAAGCAAAGGCGCAGAAGGCCAAAGCTAAGAAAGCATACTCATCTACAATTGTAACGTAGAAGAGGACTAGAGTTGAAATGATCCCACAACAAAGCCGAACTCTTAATACGTGTCAATATGTTGACATCAATGTCTCTGATTGGCTAGAGGGACGCATGACGAAATACAATCCTATAATAAAAAGGTGTGTCACTTCAAAAAGCCGTTTACGTTTTTGAAGCGAGGTAAGACAGGATCAATCAGTCTTGATTGGAACAGTATCTTCTAGTCCAAATCACCCGTCCGTGCGTGTGTGTGTCCCTTTGAGAACACCTGACATTGGTCAAGCAAGGGCGCAGAAGGCCAAAGCTAAGAAAGCATACTCATCTACAACAGTAACACAGAAGAGGACTAGAGTTGAATTGATCCCACAACAAGACCTACAATAGCAACACAGAAAATGACTATAGAGTTGAATTGACCCCAAAACAAGGCAGAAGTCCTAATACTGTAACAATTGGCCACCTTGATCAAATACACTATGTAGCATTAGAGAAAATTGACATAGATCAAACACACCAATTAACTGCTGAAACTGTTCAAGACAATGAAGATGAAGAAGACAGACAAGCATTTGAACAAACCAGTCAATTACGAGGACTCCAAAATATGATTTTTAAATCATTTTTTTTTAAATAAATATTTCTTCAACATACACCTTTTTATTTAACTACAGTATATATCTTTTACTCTACTGTATCTCATTAGTTATTGCTATGATAATGTAATTGCTATAGTCTGCTGGCGGAGACTTGTGCTCCGAGGAGCACATTTTCTAGTTTAGGACTATAGTTACTTACATCGGGCACATTATACAGGCGGGTGGGGTTTGACAAACATGTTCTAGTGTTGTACGCCCTTCTAATTCTCATTGAGTGTCTCCCAGGCAGCAGACTATTACTGTTTTTTCTTCTTTCTTAGGCCTCTAATTATTTAGCTGGGTGTGGTGTTATTGGATCGATATTTAATTGGCTCACTCCAACATCAATAAATACGATGCCATTCTGTATTTTCAATTGGGAGTGGAATCATGAAGGCACTAGCAAGCAACCTGAGAGCCCATGCCAGCCCCACATCTGGCCACATTGTTCGCGAAAGCAGAGCCGTCTCCAAAAATGAATATGATTTGGCTGTACAAGAGCACACTTTTGCCTATTTTATTTTACCACAATCACAGCTTCAGATTGGTGAACTATACACAAATTAGTTTTTCCTGGGCTAATTAGTCAGTAAAGTACTTTTTGATGCCTTTGGAGAACATGAAAATGTACCTGAAATATAAAAAATAAACACATTAACCAATTGCCTGGGAAAGGCAATAGTACACGTTCTTGATTGATTGATTGAATAAGTCTATAATAGATATCTTAGAGGTGCTCATCGTATCATAACTCAAAGTCATCTGCATCACTACTGCAGATGACATCATGTCAATGAATGTGAGAGGTTGTGATGTCAACCTGACCAGTGCATCACTACTGCAGACACATCTGTCCATCTCCTCTATAAAGATGAAGGCAACTGTGTGTGTGTGTGTGTGTGTGTGTGTGTGTAGAATAGAATTGTCATAGAAGAAAAGATTTGAAACTGAATATATTCTAATAATGAAAGTCTGTGTCTGTGTACGTGCGTGTGTGCTCCTCTGTGGTTGTGAAATGTGTGACACCGAACGGGAAGTGGCTCATATGAAAGAGGAAGTTACTCTGTTCCCCATCAAAATTGCTGCTCTCATCTCCCAGTATCTCAAATACCACACGGCACCGAAAGTAGAAGGATGGTTAGATATTAACACTCCAACTAGTAGAGGAAGACACTGTGGTTCGGTTTGTGTGTGGTTTTGTTTTCTGTGTAGTGTGCGCGAGCGGTTCTGTTGTGTGTGTGTGTGTGTGTGTGTGTGTGTGTGTGTGTGTGTGTGTGTGTGTGTGTGTGTGTGTGTGTGTGTGTGTGGTTCTGTTGGTGTCTGCGGCTCTGTTTGTGTGTAGTGTGTGTGTGTGTGTGTGTGTGTGTGTGTGTGTGTGTGTGTGTGTGTGTGTGTGTGTGTGTGTGTGTGTGTGATGGCAGGAGACGTGCAGGCTGTGTGTGTGTTGGAGGAGGAGGCCTGTTGGCTCCAGTTGGAAGACTTTAGAATGCTGCTCATTAAAACCATCGAACCTTCACGCATCACTCCTTATCTACGCCAATGTCAGGTACTCCTCATCACTCCTTATTCCCCTCCTCTCCTCTTCTCTCATTGTTCCTTATCTACTGTACACCAATGTGAGGTACTCTTCCCTCCTATTCTCTAATCACTCCTTATCTACGCCAATGTCAGATACTCTTCCATTCTCCTCTCATCACTGCTTATCTCTGCCAATTTCAAGGTACTCCTCTCCTCCTCTACTATTCACTCCTTTCTCCTTATCTGCACCAAAGTAGGGTACTCCTCTCTCCTATTCTCCTCTAATCACTCCTCATCCTTATCTCTGCCAATGGCAGTTAATCCTCTCCTCTCCCATTCTCCTCTCATCACGGCCTTATCTCTGCCAATGTCAGGAACTCCGATCCTCTCCTATTCTCTCATCACTCCTTATCTACAGTATGCTAGTGGCAGGTACTCCTTATCACTACTTATCTATGCCAATGTCGGGTACTCCTCTCTTATCCTCCTCATCGCTCCTTATCTACGCCCATGTCAGGTACATCACTTTATATCCAATGTCAATGTCAGGTACTCCTCTCCTCTCATCCTTGTCTGTTGTAATGCTCAAAATCAGAAGCTTAATGTACCTACAGTATGTTCACACAGTGACTATATTTTTCAATTAAACTTTTTTTTATTGCTTTTCAGTGCTTTGGAAAAACACAAAATTCCAAGAAATATAAAAAGCATAGAAGGAAACTACACGACATGTAATATAACAAGAAAATACAAATACCCAAGAAAAACTGTTGCACCTATATACATTTATTTCCCTTTACCATACATCTCACCTACCACAACTACGTGTATACCTCCCGCACAATAACACTGAGCACAAACAAAGAACAATGCATGTTGAAGAAGAATGGGACGCATGACATGACCTTCAATGTTATGGTACTCATTTACATTCAATATATTTAAAACGTATAAGTTATTATTAACTTTGTGAATGAGTTATTCGAAGATTATCTAAGGGGCAGAGGGCAGTTTAATATTCAGGATACCCAATACACATAATGCTGGACCAGTGGACACCCAATGAATTCAGTTTCCATTATTTTAATGCGTATAACATTAGTTGACCTCAAATTATGCACCATTTCACATTCATACAACATATGGAGTAGTGTTCTTTCTTTTTTGGTGGAGTCCAATAACAACTATTCATAATTTTAAAAGAAATCAGGCATGCCTGTGTGCAGAAATAAGAAACAAATATAAATCGAATATGGGAAAATATGACATAATATTGTAATATTGTCAGAATATAGTTTAAAAAGGGAATTCAGAACACATTTTAGGCCTACAGTATATGCAGTCAAACATTTAACACCTTTGTCCTCAATAATTAGAACAGGTGGGTTAATTGTAACCACTGAACAAACTTCCTTTACCGTCAAAGCTTGTACATAATCACTTTGTTATTAATATGGCAGCGAGTACTTCCTGTTCCATTTAGTTACTCAGAGCTCAACAAAAGGTTGTTGTTGGCAACCACCATGGTAACCACTTAACCAGTGTTTTTAAATAACGACATTCATGTTGAGCAACACAGATACAAAGTGACACAGCGACAAAGTTGCTGTGTATTTTTGTATCTTTGTATCTTTGTATTTGGCCTGTATGAACGCACCATTATATCGTCTCTGTATATAGGCGGAAACCTCATGTCCAAAAGTGTCACTTTTCAGGATTCAAAAGTATCAAAAGTAGCAGATCTGCAAGCTCAAAACCCTGCTTAGCAGACAGTGAACATGGATGAATTCACTTTATTCCCGTAAATGCCTAGATGTTAACCATCACATAACCTGTCTATGCTCAATGACGTCGGTCAGGAGTTGTAAAACCAGTATTTAGGTGTACAGCAGCAGATGAGTTTACCTAAACAAGCGTATGTTGATGTGAACTGTTTTATGCCAATGAAAATGAAGAAATGAAGTGTTCTTCCTAGTTTTTGACCGACACAGTTGTCATTCACACCGTGCCCACATTGTGCGAGTACTCTACTGTAGGAACTGTACTTCTGTCCATATCATGTTAGTCTTTAAATGAGGTGTGGTCAGGTGCATTGTTTTTGCATTGCTATCTTCTAGAGCAGTAGTTCTCAAACTTTTTCGGACCCCCAAATTGATGTATATATTTTGCCGCGGACCCCCTTCTGAAAATGGTTTGTGCCAGGGACCCCCCAGAGGAGAAGATTTGTGTAAAAAAAAAATCAGAATCAACTTTATTGTCACATCACACAGGTTTACAGGTGTAAAACAGTGGGTGAAATTTGTTTTTGTGCAAGCTCCATCGTTTTTATTATTTCCATAAGAAAGGGAAGAAGAATCCGGTACTCATAAAGGTGCTTGTCTGTCATAAGTCCTTATACTTCTGATGGTGTTGATTAAAAAAGAAAGGCTAAAAATACCCCCAAAAAAGGAAATAACACTTGGTTAAAATGATTAACACATTTTACCTGCCACTTAATGCAGTGGTTCTCAAAGTGGGCTCCAGGGACCCCCAGGGGTCCCAGATAAATGATGGATAGTTAGGAACCAAATGGACCCTTACTGTATGTGGCTGGACAGAAATCGGGGGAGTAAAAAAATAAATAATAATAATAATAATAATAAAAACTCATTTTTTTTCATTGGATGTTCCAATATTTGCAGTACATGATTCTCAAAATTTACAGAATAATGTATTTCAGTTACAGGTGGGATAGTCTTAAATAATAATCCTAAATCATGAGTATTATGTTGTATTTAAGCAATGCATGTGTTGTTGGCAGGTAATCAGTCCTGAGGATGAGGAACAGATATTTAACGACCCCGTGCTCGTTATCAGGCGACGCAAAGTCGGTAAGAAGAACCCATGAGCAACACACTAAGGGATTAGACCCAACATACACTGAGGGATTAGAACCTACACAGTACACACACACTGAGGGATAGACCCGACACACACTTTTTTAATACATCTATACAGGAGCCCTATTGAGTACTGAAGTCCTGACGTCACTCGTTCATCCCCTAGGTCGAGGAAGTAATTTCTCTATGGAGAATAACATTGGGTCATCTTAAAATCGTCTCATATAAGAATTGTGGTCCAAAGATAACTGTCCCGGCGATATTGTTGGGGAGGTGGCTCTGTATCGTTTATGATAGTCAGTCACTCATATTTGTGATACAGTCTGTTTCTGGCGAAAATGCAACTAATTCGGCGGAAGTAACATTAGCGTTTTCTCGCTGTCAGTTGATGCTTCACATCCATAGGATCATTTGTTTATTTATTTGACGCGATATTAAACAAGTCTATGGGAATTCTGAATGGGGAAATAAACCGCGACCCAGGTAGGATGAGTAAATGACGTCAAAGTCGGTGCTCTGTCCTCTGTTATTATACTATAATAGCTAAAATAGCTGGTCTATAAGCTACAAAGCATCACAATGTGACGCGTTGTGAACCTGTAGATCTCCTATTTTAGCTATTTGTAAAACTTTTTTTAAGCGAAAATATTTGAAATGTTTTGAAAACTTTCCAAAATTAGGGACGCCAGGGTTAAAGTGGTTAAAATGTTAGAGATGTCTGTGCCTGTGGGGCCTTTGCCTCAACAGGATGCTAAGAATACTTCGGTGCCCTGATCCTGTGACCTTGTGTAGGAGCACTGTTGGACATCCTCCAGAGGTCAGGGTTCAAAGGCTACACAGCGTTCTTGGAGAGTCTGGAGCTGGACTATCCTCAATTGTACAGCCGTATCACCGGGAAAGAACCTAACAGAACTTTCAGCATTCTGGTTGGTAAGGACTGGACCATGTGTGTGTGTGTGTGTGTGTGTGTGTGTGTGTGTGTGTGTGTGTGTGTGTGTGTGTGTGTGTGTGTGTGTGTGTGTGTGTGTGTGTGTGTGTGTGTGTGTGTGTGTGTGTGTGTGTGTGTGTGTGTGTGTTCGTTCATGTGTGTGTTCTGCAGAGGTGGACGAAGTACTCAACCCCAGTACTTGAGTAAGAGTACAGATTCGCCTGGTAAAATTTACTCCACTACAAGTAAAGGTAGCTCAGTCAAAATGTTACTCAATTAAGAGTAAAAATGTCATCGCTTTTAAATTACTTAAAGGTAGGGTAAGTGATTTACTTTGGTTAAAATATGTGTTAAATAGCTCTATATTCTGTACTCATTGCTATAGAGTGTTTGTTCAGTAAAAGGAGTCTCCTCCAATGTCTCTCTTAAATGTTGTCACCTACCTGAAAATGTACTATATTCTGTTTACTAAAGAGCTTGGAGAGACCCCTGTGACCAAACAAACGCTCTGTAGCAATGATTAGCCTACTATCAGAATGTGGTACTTTAACCTTTTTTATAAAAAAATAAAAATTACCAAAAAATATCACTTACCCTACCTTTAAGTATTCAAAAGTACTAATGTACTTTGGCTTAATTGTTATATCAATGAATTGCTGTAATGTTTTCACAATGAAATTATAGGACCTTGTAACTCTTGTTTCAGATACAGTAAGTAACTCTCTGTAACCACCTGCACTGCATGCACTGATGTGCTTGCTAGTAGAACCACTACGTTATACAAAGCCAGCAGAAACACCTATTGAAACATAGAAATGACTGACATAGAAAACCAGAAACTAAATACTTGTACTCCTATACACCCATACAAGATGTAACAAAGAGGCGAGCGGAGGGAGAAGCCACAAACACGGCTAGAGTGAGAGCAGAAGTGTGTCCAATTGCATTTTAGGGAAGAAAAAAAAACAGCCAACCTAAAAGTACTCAGTACTTTACAGCCTTTCTAGAAATGTACCAGAGTAAAAGTAAAATATTTGTCTTGGAAATGTACTCAAGTAAGAGTAATAAGTATTAAAAAATCAAATACTCAAGTAAAGTACAGATCGTCAGTACAGTACTCAAGTACATTTACTCCGTTACTGTCCACTACGCGTGATCTGACAGTGTGTTCTAACTGTGTGGTGTTCTTACTGTGTGTGTGTGTGTGTGTGTGTGTGTGTGTGTGTGTGTGTGTGTGTGTGTGTGTGTGTGTGTGTGTGTGTGTGTGTGTGTGTGTGTGTGTGTGTGTGTGTGTGTGTGTGTGCGCGTGCGCGCGTGTGCGTGTGCGTGTGCGTGTGTAGACACAGCAGGTGACAGAGGTCTGACAGAGTTTCTGATGTCAGAGGTTTCTAGCCTGCAGAGGGCGCTGCAAGAGGAGAAACGCAGACGGCAGGCTGCATGCTCCGTGGCCAAGGACCAGGTCAGCTTGGCAACTAGGTCTTTAACCAGCTGAACGCCAGCATTCCTATTCTGGGGCCGTGGCGGACAGTAATGAAGTGCATTTACTTGAGTACTGTACTTAAGTACATTTTTTGACATATTTGATATTCATTTTTATCAGACGCTTCCTATACAAACCCATTGTAACTTCAAACTCCATTTTAACCTTGATAGATTCATCGAAAACACCCTGTCCTTGGTTGTGGTGACTGATATAGGCCGAGGAAGAGGGCGTGTCTGATATGATGAATATCAAATATCTTAAGTACTGAATCAAGCAACTTAAAAACTGTCTGGAGTGCTCACAAAAGCCAGAATAGAATTACCCCAAAAGTGAAATATCCCTTTAATTATTTCTGATTTATTTCATATGCTTGTTTCTATTTGTCTTTGTTCTATTCTTCCTTAGGATCTAATATTTTATCTTCTCTGTTGCATTGTATTGTATTATATTATACTCTTGCTATTATGCAGTGGTGTAAAGTAACTAAGTACATTTACTCAAGTAGTGTACACTACTTAAGTACATTTTTAGGTGTTTTTAATTTACTGGAGTATTTCCATTTTCCATAATTTTACTTCTACTCCATTACATCTCAGTGGCAAATATTGTACTTATACTCCACTACAATTATTTGAAAACTTTAGTTACTACTAGTTACTTTGTAGATTTTGATTATTATTACAAAACATGCATTAACCACTTCAGCCCTATATATATTTCGGCCATTTGAAAATAGCCGATCTACAAGCTCACAATGTGTCGCGATGCGACGCATTGTGGGCTTGTAGATCAGCTATTTTCAAAATATTTGTTATCCATTTGAAAACTTATGAAATGGGACATTTTGCATAATGAGTACTTTCTACTTTTGGTACTTTTAAATACATTTTGATACCAATACTTTTGTACTTTCATTCAAGTACATTTTTTATTCCGGACTTTTACTTGTAACAGAGTATTTCTACATCGCAGTATTGATACTTTTACTTTTTTCCACCACTGCTCCTATGCTGCGTTGTGTTGTAATTGTACTCCGCTGTGTTTCAGGAGGAGAGCAGTCGACAGCAGCAGTTAAGAGACAGGGAGGTGCGTAAGCTCTCTGAGCGCGTGCAGAAGGTGCGCGAGGAGAGAGACCGGTTGAGCGAGGAGGTGAAACAACTCAGAGAACACAACTACATACTGATGACCAACATCAATGCACTCAGCGATGACAAGAACAGCGCTCTGCTGGCCAACAGGGATCTACAGCTGGAGGTAGGACTACATATCATATGGATGGACCCACCTTTTTGCCTGTATTAAACTGCCTTGAAGGGATAGTTCACCACCAAAATGACTTATTTTCTATCAATTACTCACCCCATGAAGCCTTGAATTCATGGATATTTTTTGGGTTTTTGTTGCATTGCTAAGCCAATAATTTGATGACCGGTGGCGGCTCCGGTAGGAGACACAAAGGAGACATTAGCATCTTTCCGCCAGTCATCAAATTATTGGCTTAGGACTGCAAAAAAAAAAAAAAATCTCCATGAATTCAAGGCTTCATGGGGTGTGTAATTGATAGAAAATAAGATTTTTTTTTGGGTGAACTATCCCTTTAAAAATCTGTGGCATAGTTCCAACAAAGATGCTCATATTGATACTAATAAGGGGCTCAAATATTGAGGTTGGGAACCGGAACCGGATCCAACATTGAGGAACCGCCGAACGGGAAACGGTTCTATCACATCTGGAACAGTTTCCGAAACGGTTGCGAACGCGGAAGGACCAAGTGGAGCTTACTATGTAACCCTGCTCAGGTTGTGTGTCTGTGTGTCTGTCTGTGTGCATGCACTACCTATGTAGAGGGCGCCAGAGTGCAGGAATTTAGACAATGCTCTGATTTAAATGCAACACCACACACACACACACACACACACACACACACACACACACACACACACACACACACACACACACACACACACACACACACACACACACACACACACACACACACACACACACACACACACACACCACACAGTTCTCTCCCCATCACAGTGAAATAACACGGATTACAAGTCCGTAAATACACAATATTTTCGAGCTGCGTTCGCTTCCAGCGTTCGCGCGTCTTACTTGTTTTATCACACTGTTAGTGGTACTCAAACATTTTAATTTCAAGGACCAGCGTAACTCTGAGATTGTACAAATGGAACCATAGAGCAGTGGTTCTCAAACTTTATCATGTCAAGGACCCCCAAATTGATATGTATTTGGCTGCAAACCCCCCATCGTCTCAACAATATTTTGTGCCAGGGACCTCCAGAAGCAAAGATTTGAATTAAAAATGTTTGCTTTAAAAAAAATATATATATATTCACACACACATTTGCACACATTTTCAACATTTTTCATAGCAGATCTACGATCCACGAAGTGACCCGCTATGAGCTTGCATATCTGCTATTTTTGAATAGTCAACGTATAAAATATGGTTAAAATGGTTAAAATTATTGTGACGCTATATTAACTAATTTTGCTGGGGACCCCCTGGTACCCCCCCATGGACCCCTGTGGTTCCCCGGACCCCACTTTGAGAACCAATGCCGTAAGGGACACATACATGTAGGGGTCCATTTGGGACCCCCTCAAGTAACCCAGAGCTGTACCTCACTTTGAGAACCACTACAATGTATGCAATACTGTACAGTATGTGTGATTGAATTTGTGTTCATCAAAAATCAAAAAGGCCAAAACATTTAAAAATATATAGTATGTAGATAGAATCGATAAAGGCAACCGTTTAGGAATCGGACCATTAAGAGGGAATCGTTAACACACACACACACCATTCACCACCACCATTGTTTGTGTGTGTGTGTCCAGATAGAGAAACTGAAACACAGTCTGCTGAGTGCGGAGAGCGCGAACCGCCTGGCCCGGCATCGAACGGTGACGCTGCGCTCTGCCATGGAGCAGAGACCCAGCCAGGAGGCGCTGCTGAGCCTCCAGAGGCACAATGCCCTGCTGTCAGAGAGAGTCAAAGAGATGGAGGTAAGACAGACAGACAGACAGACAGACAGACAGACAGACAGACAGACAGACAGACAGACAGACAGACAGACAGACAGACAGACAGACAGACAGACAGACAGACAGTTCAAGTGAAATCTCTGCTGTACTGTTTCCCGAACAGTGTTCCTCTTTTTCGTTTCCTACATCTAAATAAAATATATATATTATTTCAAAAGATTAAGACAAGTTTAAACAGAAAAAAATCACAACTTTTATTAAAATTAAAAACTATTCCAAAATGTTTCAAAACTATTTCATATAGTGTGTGTGTGTGTGTGTGTGTGTGTGTGTGTGTGTGTGTGTGTGTGTGTGTGTGTGTGTGTGTGTGTGTGTGTGTGTGTGTGTGTGTGTGTGTGTGCGTGCGTGCGTGTGTGCGTGCGCGTTTTCAGAGCAGGAAGCTCAGCCCCTCCCAACACAACGGTGCGAAGGAGGAGGAGAAGAAAGGGGAGGAGGTGAAGAAGGAAGAAGAGAAGAAAGAGGAGAGGCAGTTGGACCTCCTCTCTACCGTCTTCAAACTGAGGAGGGAACTTCACCAAGCAGAGGAGGAGAGGAACAGGGTGAAGAACACCGTCTACATCTTTGGTTGTTGTTTAATGGTGGTCGGCAAACAAGCTTTTATAGGTGCATTACCACCAACCTCTGGCGCTGTTAACGCGTTACTTCCTACCAGACGTCCGTAAAAAAAACAACTGAAAATATATTTTAAGACAATACCATAGTCGCATAAACTATTGGATTTTTTAATTAATTGAATGACTATATAATAACTTATAGATAGTCGTATATTTAGTAGTGTCGCTGCTACGTCTTTTGACGTCTCTTAATAATATATTTTTTAAATAGCGCGATCCAAAGATTTACTGCTCCATTCACTTCCTGGTTAAAATATTAGGGAAATATTCTGAATCTCGGCTCCTGTGTTTTACTATGTGTTTTTGAGCGAAACATGCTATTTTCAACGGGGTATAACAAGCGAACAGGAATTGCGATGACTTAATTTTTTTTTACGGAAGCACAGTGAAACCCTCCGTGATTAGCAACCATTAGGGAATCGATCATACTGGAGAAAAATATTCTGTGACTACTTGAAAAGGTAAGAAAATCGCAAAATCCTGTCAGTCTGGGCTTTTTGGGCCCTTTAGTGAATGGCAGTGAATGAGTTAATGATGTGTTCACTGCTGCTCTCCACTAACACATGAATACAAAGAGTTCATGTAAAAGTATGTTTTCGACGAGATGAGGTTGGGTGTGTTTGTTTAGGAAGTCCTGGTGGTGCTGCGCTGAGACAAGGTGCGTTTGTTTTTCAGACCCAGGACCAGATGGAGGAGTTGGTGCTGCGCTACTCCCAGCTGAAGGGAGACGCCAAGATGTACCGTCAACGAAATGAGCAAACCCTCCGTCAGCTGGAAGAGGTGTCCAAAGAGAGAGACAAGGTTGATACGATGCGATAGTGTTGATATTAAAGCTACAATCCATACGTTTTATGTCTCTCCCCAGTGCAGAAAGGTAATTGCAACTGTGTCCGAGCTACAATAAAGATGGCGGCGCATCTGGCGTCCAGTCCAGAGCGCCGTCTGCTTCAAATAACTTTATTGACATTGTCAAGCAGTGTGGTTTCCTACCCGACACCGGGGTCTACATTTATCTATGGAAGTAGGTTAATAAAGTATAACTAGCACACCTGCAGTGGTTGGAGGTGGTCTCCCGCTGTAGTATGATCAAATAGGGCGTTGATTTACAAAGAAACACAAAAGGTTAAAACATGGTGATAAGCTGTTTCTGCCCGCCAGCGACGCCGATATGAGTTATTGTCAGTTATTAACGTGGATGTTTGTCTAATAGGCCATGTCGTCCCGCTCTGACCTCCACGCTGAGTCCACCGTCTACCTGCAGGAGAAGGACCAGTACAGAGAGCAGGTCAGACAGCTGACCGAGAGATGTGACTGGCAGCAGCTCCAGCTGCTGCGGTCCAAGGGGGAGGTGCTTCAGTTACAGACACGCGTCCGCAGGCTCACCTGCTCCACTCATCAGGTACAGTACACACACACACACACACACACACACACACACACACACACACACACACACACACACACACACACACACACACACACACACACACACACACATGCACACATGCACACATACATAGTACACACACACACAAGACACAACTGTGTTTCATTTAGTTTTTTGTGTGACGTCATGAAGTTACAGACCAACTGAAATGGCTTTTCGTTATGTTTTCCGATCCATCAAAGAGCACATGCTGCTGGCAGCTGTCTTCAATTTGTATTTTATTTTTTATTATTATAAACAAAATGTCTTACTTATACTGACATTCATTACATGACATTCACGACAATGTAAAAAAAAATGATAGTTTGGTAACATACAAGAGTCCTGGTGAATTTTCACAATGTATAATTTGGGCATACACTCTTATCCAGAGCATCTGCTCCCACCATGTTTTGTATATTCCAGCTGGTGCCACGCTCTTTTATACATCACGGGTCCCTAAAAGGATAGTACACCTGTCACGTGACATGTGTATCCTCGCTCATACACTCATACAGTAGCAGTTCCTCCGGCAAGCCTCCTCTCTCCTTGCTCCTCGACATTCTTCAAGATGACCAATTTCTTGGTGACAGGCAGTAGGACAAGGAGAGAGGAGACATGGTGGCACAAAATATAAAATCGTTGTTGTCGGGCAGAAACCTCTTATGTCCATATTTTAACTTTTAGTGTTTTTTCATAAATTAACGCCCTACTTGATCGTACTTCAGCGTCACACAAAAGTATCAAAAGTAGCAGATCTGCAAGGAACTTGTACATCTGCTACTTTTGCTATTTTTGAATCATAATCCTGAAAAGTAACAGTTTTGGACGAAATGATAAGAGCCCTCAGTTGCTTTATTTTTATTATTATTATTATTATTATTATTGCTGTTGTTGTTGTTGTCTCAGAGTGGGCGGAGCCAGAGTGCCAGCAGTGAGGAGGCTGAGCGCACAGAGGGCAGGGCTAAAGGTGAGCGCACATAAAAAGATCACTTTGTTTGTGCTGTAATTTGTTGTGATGGTACTAATTAGATGTGTTGTTATGATAACTCTCTATAGGTAGTCATCTCCGCCAGGCCAGAACGGCCAGGGGTGGGAGATAAAGTTTTCGCCCCTGTCCGTGCGCATTTTGGTGTTTGATTGCGTGTCTGTGTAAATCCAATCTGGACCGATCGGCGTGAAACTTTGCAGGTACACTCCTAGTAGGCCAAGAAGGAATCTCTGCCCCATTTTCTTTTTTATACTGTAGGTGTCATGGTGGCATTATAACTGTCTGCTTCGCATTTTTGCCTATAACTCTTGAACCGTACTGTATGTCGTACAATTAAAAAAAATAGTTCTCTAGATTGGTTGGATCTTGACACAATTCCCCATAATAGACCACGCCCATTTCTGCCTGACTGGCCATTTTGCGTTTTCTTATAAACACACGTTGTGCTACTACTCCTACAGATTTTGTCCACAACTCACAGAAATTGGTACACATCTTGAACCACGAAGATTTATCAGTCAGATTTGTCATGTTCATTCCGATTAGCGATGATTGGCTTCCAGATGTTGTGGGAAAACTGCCGCAAATCATGAACACAGCATCTGATCTGCCCCAAATTTGAATCACACATTGAGGGATTATCTTCCACCCATTGGGTGTGCCACAAATGCTACAAATGCTATAAATGTCATCGTTTGTTGCCTATTTCTTAAACACCCTATTTATATCAGTGGTTCCCAAACCCTGGGTCGGGACCCATTTGTGGGTCGCAGACCCATTTTTATGGGTCGTGATTATATATACCTTTTTTTTCCTACAATTTGTTACAATTATTTAACAGGTAAAAAAATAAATAAAAAAAGAGTAAAATAAAAAAAAGGCAAACATTTTTCAAAAGAAATGAATAAAATCAAAGGAATTCCATGAATGTAATAAAAATTTAGAAAAAGTAGTGAAAATAGAAGATCTACAAGCTTGCTTTGTGAGCTTGTATCTGCTATTTTCACTAGTTTGGTTCCCAGGGAGAAATTTCTCTTTTGGGTCTCTAGCCACTGCCCTATATCATGACCGCAATATATCCAATCATCACCAAATTGTAATCGCATGTTGAGGGGCCTCTAGAGTGCACCTCCAAAACCACTTTCCCCCCCGCAAGGGGCACCACAAATGCGACCAGTTGCACCCCCTGTTGCACAAAACTCTATTTCCACCCCGCAGCTTCCTTGTGTCCTGACGGCTGTACACCTCGACTGACACAGCCCTGGGTAGGCAAGCGGGCCTGGCGGAGATCTGCTATCCGAGGAGTGCACTTCACTAGTGAGGACTTTGTGTTGTGTTGTGTATGACAGTATAATATTGTACTTGTACAGTAGTGAGGACATGGTAATATAATATGATTAATTGACAGGCAGTAGCGATGACATACCCAGCGGGACCTCAGGAGAGAATGAAGAGGCTGCAGCGCTGCAATGCCACCAATCACCTCTGGATGGCGCCGCGGAGTCAGGGCAGCAACCTAGCACTGATGCAGCATGGGTAATATTCTGGAAGAGAACACTCAACTTCAACCCAACACATGCACGCACGCACACACGCACGCACGCACGCACACACACACACACACACACACACACACACACACACACACACACACACACACACACACACACACACACACACACACACACACCCTTAGTCCTGGTTCAAAGAGAGGGACTCATTCAGCCAAATAGTAACAGTTTGGTGGGGGATTGGGGGTGTTTTGGAGGATCTGTTTTATTTCCCTCGCAGTATCACTTTTCATTAAATCTAATTTAATTTCCACCATGGTCTCAAGTATCGAAACGCTGCTCTTTCAGCTCAAGGCCTAAAACAGGGACCTGACCTCTTCTTAACTTTGTGCCAACCTGAATTCAAGTGGAAACAATTTCAACTGACTGTAGCGCTCATCAGTGAGGGACTCAGTAGGAGCTTAGCTCTTAAAAGAGGAGGAAAACATTATGCTGGCAGGAGGCAGCAACTTCAACAAATATCTTGACAGATCTGTAAAGCCCAGTCCACATCAATGATTTGCAATGCAACCAAACCGTTCTAATGTTTTGAAGAGATAAATTGAAGCGGTCTTCAATTGCCCCGTTGCCGGCGGTCGGTGCAGTTTTGGGATTCGGTTGCAAGTGGTTGCAAGTTGCATCTCTTTGCATTGAGAATCATTGGTGTGGACTGGGCTTTTGAGCACACAAACTAATTCATATTGTGTCATTAATTATTGACAGTGAGATATCGATGATATCAGTTGTAATCGCCTTGCTGCATAATATGTGACTGTTTGCACATTGAACTGATTGATGCCTCTCAGAATAGGAGTAGAAAGAAAACCACCACACAATATAGTATATATAAAGAATGTCCCTAAGGCTGATGCTAAATAATATTACCTCCAGTGTATTTAAAAGTCAAAGAATACAGCTTGGAATAACATACTTAATGGATGCTTCCAAGGCTGATATACAGTACATGTAGCTATGTTGATGTGAAAGATTAGTAGCTCCCAGACTGTGAACATTAACCCTCCAGATCTGACACAATAATTGACCTCAAGGCAGATAAGAAGTAATGGCAGCCCTTTAGGATGATAAAAACTAAAACGTACTACTTACTACAGGCTGATAAGACAGCAAATGTCCATCATAATGCATCTTCTTCATGTATTAGGCTGATGTACACAGTACTGGACTCACAGACTGACACAAATCATCATTAGCTCCCAGAAAGATTACAAAGCCAGTAGACATTTGTGAACATACTGTAGCTTCCTTGAATTATCTCTGTTCCAGTGTATTACTGTGCCTCACTGTTGAGGACAGGGTTCCAGTTCTCAGTAGTCCTCTCAGGTTATTAGTTAGTACTAGGTTGGGCTTTGAAATGTGTAGCGATGGTTTTGCAATGACAATATCAATATTTGAGGCACCATTGTCCTTTGAGCTATCAACTGTCTGATAGTCTAATTAGTACACACATGGAGCAACTTAATGCTGGATGCTAAAGCTAAGCATTTGGACACATGGCCTTAAAGTCACTACTTGTAATGGTATAATAGTATAATAGGTATGAATAGTGGTGTTATTGAAACTTATTGGTGTTTCTCTTTTTTTTCATCTCGCACACACAGTGGTACAACTCTAGCTGTGGCTGTGACGGTCACAGCAGGGGTCCTTCTGGGTTCATGCAATGACTCTGCTCTGTCACTTTAAACATAATAATAACAACGACAACAATAATAATAAGCTGCGTTACACCTATTCCATGACTGGAAAAGGGTTGGAATTGGAAAAAGTTTGAATATATATTTTATGTTATATATTAATATATTGGCTATTGATTTTGTTCATAAAAAACATGTCCCAAAACATGTCTATCGTACGTGAAATATGTAAAATGTAGTGCTGCGCTGCATGAGCTGCATGAGTGCGGCCTAATGTATACAGGATGTCATGCAACAAAAATAATAGATATACAAGCTACCGTAACAACACGTTGCACAAGCCTTTGCAAGAGCCTTATTGCACCTTATGATTGCTATAGGCCTGAAAATGGGGTAAAATACTTTTGAAAAATTGGAAAAGTTTTGAAAATGTTAAGAAATGTGTACATTGATTGGACACATCCTATCTACACCCTCTCTCCTGGCTAATCCTGGTACAGTCTGCTCACCCTCCAGAGGCGTCGCTAGGTCTCTACTAGGTTGGGGGCGCATGTGTTATGTCTTATGATTGCTATAGGCCTGAAAATGGGGTAAAATACTGTTGAGTGTGATGTGTGATGTGTTTGATGTGGCTGATGTGAGGTGAGTAACTCTGGTTCCTTGACTGATATTTCAGTCTACCTGTCTGTGTCTCTAGGAAGATGAACTGTCTGACTGCTGGAGACCACGGAGCAGATGTCATCGCAACTTCTTCTACCGCAGGTGAGTGTGATCAGTCACATTATGTCAACATTAGAGTCCTCAAAAACATTGTACTAACTTAATACACGGTACAAAGACAACAGGCCTCATATACAGTGAACTTAACTAACATAGTAACACACATGAACTAACACTGAACTAACATACTGTAGTACCACAGTACATATACTGACACACATGGTGCCCATACATACCCCCAAAGGATATGACCAGCTCTCAACACAGTGCATATGATTACATAATCCCCCTTGACCACAGGAAGCGAGCCGTCAGGTCAAAGGTCATTGGCATGGAGCATGCACCGTGTAATCTTGACGACAGCAGTGGAAGTGACACCACCGACTCTGATGGAATATGATTGGTAGGGTAGGACTGGCCGCACACACACACACACACACACACACACACACACACACACACACACACACACACACACACACACACACACACACACAGGTTACAGACAGATGCCATATTGGACGTGTGTAATATACAGTATAGTCATTATGTAGTAAATCAAAACATTTATGTGTGTAAAACATAACAATATGCAATCGTTATTCACTTATTTCTTCTTGGTATGAATCACCCACATGAGCTGGCTGAGACGGCCCTCTATCGCTACGCCATTGTCTCGCCAATATTGAGTGTTCATTTTGGTTCACTCAATAAAATACAACTGCAATAAAATAAAATACAAACTTTTTCAATCACTTGAAAACATGGCAGGTGCTCCTCACAGGCCTCAAGGCCTTGTTGTTAGTGCGCCCGCCTTGTGTTCAAGTGATTTCAACTGTTTTTCAAAATTGCTAGTGCTGTATGTACTGCAGTGCACTGAGTGAACCAAAAGGAGCCCTCCTCAAAATTGCTGAAACAATGACATTAGGGGTGTCTCAGCAATCGGAATGAGAAAGGATTTATTGTCACACCTTAAAAATACTTCCAGTAAAAACAAGGGTGCAACACTTTTGCCCAGGCTCCTCAAACTTGCAGTGCTATAAATAAAATAAAAGCACAATGTATCAGAAACCTCACTGGATAAAAGGCATCACACACATCAAAGAGCTTAGATACTGTGTGCGATGCAATCATAGTGATGGTGGCGTGTTCGGAATTGTTCGTCCGCCATGTCATTACAGAACTCTGACCCAGGACCATATTATACACAACCAAAATGCCGTTGCCCACTAGCACTAGCATCATTTTGACAGATGGTTGGTTTGATTTTTAACAACTTTTAAATAAATCCATTTGGGATCAGATAAGGAATAAAAAAACAAGCTGACTGATAGACATCCTGCGTATTTGTTAAATTATGTTGCTGATCTACTTTACTGTTGTCTTTTTGTAGGTCAACCCAGATGTCATCTCAACCACTGATTCCTACAGCACATTTTCAAAGGATATTTTGCACTGGGTGTTGGATAAATTATGAAAATAAGCTCTGTAGTAAATAAACGCTTTTGATATTATAATGTTTTTTAATCACACACAACTCATTGACTGCCAATCGCGTAGATCTACGCGAACCTATTTAAAGCCGCCACGTGCCACTCGCGTAGATCTACGCCATCTTTAAAAAACAAATAAAAATGTTGACCCAAAGACCAAGGAGATATGATTTTTCGAAGATCTAGACTCCTATCCACTTCCTTGTTAACTTAAAACTTAAAAATTCTGTATCTCGGCTCCTGAGTACTTTCTTTTTTTCAATGAAAAATCTTTGGCAGTGGGCAAACGCGGCCAGAAATAAGTCAGGCTACAAATAAATACAGGTGTAATGTATATCATAGAACAAACCAAGAAACTCTTTTAGGGTTACAAAAACCCAATGAGAAAAAAGCATTGTACATCTGATAGTCTTATTAACTTTAGAAATGTTTATTTAGTTTTTGGCGTTTGATGCTTTATTTCAGATAGGCGAGTTTAGTAGATAGACAGGAAACCAAGGGGCGGAGAGAAGAGAGACATGCAGAGACAAGACATGGGTCAGATTCAAAACCTGGGTCCTCATGCTCACAAGGAGCATTATGGTCTGTCTATGGACTTTAGACATATTGTTATATTCATGTATCATATGCTGTACAGGGGTTAATATTTAATTAAAAGGATAAAGTCCAGCTGTGTGATGTAATTAAATCTACAATAGAGTATTCTCAAATAATCTCTTTTACCTTGATAAAATGCTTTGTACAACTTTAAAAAATAAATAAAGTTCTTACTTAATTAATACATTTATTTTTTTGTAATCTATTTATTGTTTGTAACCACAATGCAACTAGACCAACTAGATGGATGATCAAGATAGACAGAATGTAGGTGCAGACAGATTTCCTTTTTGTATTTTGGGGGGGTTTATTTTACATGCCTGAAGGTCTATTGACCGAAATAATTATGATTAAAAAAAAGAAATAGAAATATCATCAGGTTTCAATCAAACAGCTTGTTAGTACAACAACAGACACTTTATAGCAGGAGTTAATGATCAATTCAAATATCTATTAATGATTATCTAGTTGGTACTGTATCCTGTCTACAGTTGTTCAGGGCTGGTCTCTCATTCTACTTTAGTTGTTCTTGTGTCCTTCAATGAATGTTGCAGTAAGAATACATTGGTAAGTAAAGACAACAGAAAATAAAACTAATCAGAAGACAATAGGAATAGTAATGGATATTGGGAATGCCACTCTTCATTTCTCAATTGAATTATATATGTATTAGTATTATTGATTAGTATTATTGATGATGATCTTTTGTGTGTTGCATGGAGTGTTTTAGTTTTTTAAATTGTCATTTAATACAGAAACCAGGTTGGAACTGTGACCTCACTCTATCATGTGATAGATGTGGTTCAGTTCAGTTCAGGTGAGGAAGGTGTTCTCAGACACCTGAGACCTGAGTCAGTTAACCTCCAATTTCAATGATCTCAAATAGTTTTCATTAGAATTTGCAGACTTCAGGATTTTTATTTTTAGGGCAGCAAATGCAGTTAGTGTTACAGAGCAATGTTGGAATTTCAACTTATTCTACTAATTAATTAACAATGTGTCACTGTGATTCAGATGGGAGTGAATACAGACCTGGTGGATGACATTATGGCAGAATCAGCGACGACAGCACCTGGTGAGTCCAGTTAGACTTTACATCATAAATGTGAACTTTCACTGAATCTGTTGAGATTTTTTTCTTTTTTCTTTTATCGTGTTGGTTTGATGTTTTTTTTGTGTAGTTCATCTGAAAGTGCCATACAGCTGTATTCATAGTATTCATAGCAGAGAAACAGCTGGAAATCAGAACTTTGTGGGCGAGGCCCATCATGGCTGCAGGGTGCTGGCCGTTTTGGAAACAAGTTTGAACAGGGGATAAAGTTTTGCTGACAAAGTCCACAAATGCTCAGAAAAATTTCCTCACCTCTTGTGTCCTTTCGGGGGCAAAATTGTGAGCAGCTCCTCTCATGCACACACAATAGGAGGCTGAAATGGCCATACTTCTACTCCACTACATATCAGAGGCAAATATTGTACTTTTACTCCACTACAATGATTTGAAAACTTTAGTTACTGGTTACTTTTCAGATATAAATTATGATATTATGAAACACACATTAACCACTTTAGCCCTATTTTATACATAGGCTATTTGAAAATAGCCAATCTACAAGCTCACAACGCGTCGCATCTTTTGGTACTTTAAGTATATTTTGATGCCAATGCTTTGGTACTTTTAATCAAGTACATTTTGAATTCTGGACTTTTACCTGTAACAGAGTATTTCTGTATTGCAGTATTGATACTTTTACTTAAGTGAAACATTTGAGTACTTTTTCCACCACTGGTCATCGCTGTGCAGTTACTGCAGATGAGACAAATACATTTTCCATTCAACATAGTCACTATGTATGGTAATGTCACATGTTCCACTTTGGTTCATGAGCCATGTCACATGTCATCACCTATCTCCTCACACCGAACGACTTGTGCCACAGATCTCCGGCTGAAATGGAATCAGAGATGTTGCAGTTATGTGGTTGATACACTATCCAGTCTGACGATATTATGATTATTATTTGTATCTTTAAATGTGGACTATGTCCACTCCTCAGCTGTTGAGGTGAAAGACAAACAGAACACGTTGCGGCTTTGATGTATTCCACATCATGACATCAATCAAGTGAGTCTCCTGGAGTAGGGAAATTTGTACCTTTTCCCTTTTGAGCATACTAATTATTTTAACAGTCCATTTATAACTTTAATATTCAAATATTATTATTTAATATTATTAACATCTTAAAATCAAAACAGCAAAATGTTGTTGGGACTTGTTCCGCTAATATTGTGCAACGTCGTAGACATAATATATTAAGTAAGAAATAATCTAATTAAAGCAATATATACAGTGAGAAACAAATATAAGATCTTGTCTTAGACAGGTACATTAGCTTATCAATATGCAGCAAATAAACTAATAAACCTGTGAATCTAAGAGGCACAGTGAAGCCTTTTAATTACGCTTCAATGTGTAATAATAAGGCTAAATCATTTACATAAATAAAAGCCCTCCAAAACACCCACCTACTGTAGTTCAGATTAATCAATCTAGATAGCTATTTATTTTAAATAGCCACGACTTTTGCTAAAATAGCCTGACAGCAAGAGCAGGACAATTACATTTTAACAAGACTGATTAATAACCCTGTCCTGCCATGTTGATGATGTCAGTCTTGACCAAATAATATTGGGGGATGGTGGATCTGGGATTATGAATTCACCTTCAATTTAAAAAAGATGATTTACTTCATTGGCCGACTGGTAACTTGCACAATACATGTGGCGCTTGTAATTCCAGCAATTGGAATTACAATGATATTACAGCCCTGGAAAATCAAGGTAATTATGGAAATATTGGTCAATGATTTACTTAAATGATTGTACTGTGTCCATATTATATGACAGCTAGGTGTTTGTAATCGGAATAGACATCTACCATAGAAATTATGTAACAAGAATTAAACATATCAATAATAATTGTACATTTCTATATTCTATATCATTACAGAGAGCAAGGGTAAGAAACCTCTGAAACAATGCAGCAGCGATGACTTACTACGTCCTGACAGTGAGTAAAGCTGAACTGAAT
The DNA here is from genome assembly GCF_963280865.1 of Gymnoscopelus braueri. Classification (NCBI taxonomy): domain Eukaryota; kingdom Metazoa; phylum Chordata; class Actinopteri; order Myctophiformes; family Myctophidae; genus Gymnoscopelus; species Gymnoscopelus braueri. The sequence continues at coordinate 13,687,307 of NC_137608.1, read as the reverse complement.
AACAACTGTTGTGCTGTTTCATTTGTAAAGATTTGACATTCGTGCAATCCCTAACAAAACCTACAAGGATATTTAAATTGACCATTCCTGCTGTACATGTTCTGAGACTGACATTAATTTACCTGGATCTTGCGTTGTCACAGTTTACCCTGTGACAGTTTCACCCTGCCCAACCCTGTTGGGCAGGGTGAAACTGTATATCCCGTTATTCTGAAACCACGATTGGACCAAAAGCCCATTATCCTCAAAACAAACACCCATTGATCCCAAAGGCCCATTGCTCTGAAAATGCACTCTCCTTATTTATATATCCTATATGTCTACAGCTGCTTTTACCTGAATCAAACAGTCATAATGTGCAAATACACATATCTCTGTGGTAAAAGGAAGGGTATGTATTTGTGACAACCTAGACATGGCTGCGTGTGTAATGACAAATAACAGATTCATGAAAAAAACTAACGCTTTTGATTGCAACAAATAGTGTAAGTATAGCAATAATGCTTATAGGTTCCACTCTATGCTATGGGGGCTGCTGGGGAAACAGGGGACAGGGGCAATTCTGCAAAGAGACCCCATGGCCAGTCATTTGGGATCAATATAAGTAGGAAAAAAGGCTTTGTTATTTTAGTCTGGACCTGTCCTTTGTAGGACAGCTTTGTAGGGCAATACAGAATAACAAGAAACTATATGAATCTATATTGATATATTTTCTAAATTATCATTACAGTGGGCCAGGATGGGAAAAGCCCTGGGAAACGCCAGCCAAGGAGGAATGCAGTCATACTGGATCCGACTGTGTTCAGTGGCGCTCTTAGTGACCATATGAAACAAAGTGGACAACAAACAGATGGTGCTCATTAACACACCTGACTCCGGCCATCCAAACATCTCGCCTGCAGAACTGTCAGAGAAAGTACATCCAAAGCTGTGAAACATCGTGCTCCTGGACCTCATGTGTTTCTGCTGGTGCTTCAGCCTGAAGACTTCACTGAAGAACAGACTAGAGACTCAAGTTACAGAAGGTTCTTCAAGAATTCAGCGATCGCTCATTTTATCACTCACTTGTATTAGTGTTAATACCCCGAAAGCAGCGTAGAGGTCCCATGATAAACTATATGTGGCATCCTCAACTACATGAAATGATCAGAAAACGGTAAAAAGGTACAGACATTTACAGCAGAAAAACCTTGAACTCCCAGAAGGTGTGGAAGATAAAAGATCTCATTGAAGCAAAAGAAGCTGAAATAAACGAGCTGAGCCTCAAACCAGCTCCATAAATGGAACGGGGAGAAGAAAAACATGTTATTTAGAAGAACAAGCCGCAAAGACAATTGAAGAAATAACTAGAAAACAAGAAATAAAATGAAATAAAAAAGTGACATAGTGACCTGAACAAGAAGTATGGAAGTGATAAGTGAATGCTTCGTCTGAGAGCATTGTCATGATGTGAGCATTTCAAAAGCAGTTACATTATTTGATTTTCACTCCACATTACGCTTGGGTGGGGGGTGCTTGGGTGGCACAGGGGCAAAGTACCAGCCCTGTGGAGTATAGGGGTTTGAATCCACATGCGGACTGCGGAACTTCATATTACTGTACTGCTGTTTTGCTGTCTGCCTTTGAATGGGTTGTGTGGTAAATGTGATGAACACTAATGAACTGTAGGGTTAATACAAACATTACTTCTTTAGACAGGGACAGATTGATCTGTTTGGTAATTATACATATCAACACACACAAACTGAGAAGGGAATGGCTAGCTTTGTATTTAGTAAAACTCTTGTTAAACTACATTGTTGAACGTTTTGTATTGATCCTGTTAAACTGTCTGGTTAACTAGTAAAGCTTTGTATTAATTCTGTTAAATTATCTGGTTAACTAGTAAAGCTTTGTATTCATTCTGTTAAATTATCTGGTTAACTAATTACAGCTTTGTATTGATCCCGTTGAACTGGTTAACTAGTAAAGCTTTGCATTGATCCTGTAAAAAAATTCTAATTTGTTGTTTTATTGAAACTTATTTGTAGTTATTAAAGTTCTCAGTCCCCACGACTGATTTCAGTCATTTGGATTCCATGAAGCAGAGGTTCTCAAACTGTGGGTCACTCGGAATCCCAAGTAGGGTCACTGGAAGTTGATGGTGGGGTCACACATTGCCATCTAGTCTGTTTTAGAAAAGTTCAGCAGGAATTGTTAATGTATTTTATAATTGTGTAATATTAGAAAATAATAAATTGCACTATAAATCATGCGTGGGGTTGCCAAAAAAATCCACTATAAAATGGAGCCCGGTATGAGTTTGAGAATCCCTGCCATAGAGGGAGCATGTAGTTCTCTTGGCTTGTAACTTTCAACGTGGCTGGTAAAATCAAGCGATTTGATTCTTAAACTGGAACCATGGTCTTGAAATAAAACAGCAGGAACATACTGTACATTTAGATGAAGACGGGCTCCTTTCATGCTGTTTGACAAATCGTAGTTTGGGAAATTCCAGCTGTGAGATTATTATCATTATTAATCCCTGAATAATGACAATTATTTAAAGCTGCACTATGTAACTTTCCTCTTCAACCCCGGATTTGAACCCGGTTTCCTGCGCAAGTGCTGAAATCTAATAGAGCCGGCCTGCTTGCTCAGGGGAGGATAAATTGAATCTTGACCATCAGGTCAAAATTCATGTCAGATCCTGTGTCTAGGTGAGACATGACCTTTGACACGATGTAAATGTCTCAATAGAAGAGCAGGGAGACAAAATACACCCCCCCCCCCCAATTGTATACGTTATATTGTATTAACATACTCTACCATACAGATTGGACAAAATTACATTTTATTCATTAAAAATAAGTTACATAGTGCCGCTTTAAAAATACTAATATTATTCAAGTAGAAATAAAGAAAGCTCAGGCAGTCATTCTAAATAAATTATTTAAGTAAAATATTTTGCACAAACATGTCAGCAGCACTCAAATGTATGCATAGATTCTGATCTTACCTATGATAGAGATGGGAAAATTACATTTACCTCCACTTGTGGTCTCCTGATAGATGTTTTTTTAGGCTGGTTTTTAATGGATGGTGTCAGGGCATATTCCACATTTTGGTGGCAAAGCAGTAGAATGAACATTTTCCCCTGTTTGTTCTAAGTTCGGGTGGTACCAGATCAAATAAGAACAAATCCCAAATAAGGAAACCTTAGTGAATGTCAGAATCTTCGTGAAAACTGTGGGTCTTAAGAATTATTTATTTATTTAGAATGATTGGTGAATGAGGCACGTTGAATTTGACTATTGATTAAATATTGAATTTAAAATGCTGAACAGGACAGCTGTACACCTCGACTGACACAGCCCTGGGTAGGCAACCGGGCCTGGCGGAGATCTGCTCTCTGTGCACTTTTCTAGTGAGGACATTGTGTAGTTTTGTGTTGTGTTATGTATGACAGTATAATATTGTACTTACGTACAGTAGTGAGGACATGGATGATTAATTGACAGGCAGTAGCGATGATATACTGTACCCAGCAGGACCTCAGGAGAGAATGAAGAGACTGCAGCGCTGCAATTCAATTCAATTCAATTCAATTTTATTAAAGTGTCAAATCACAACAAGTTGTCTCAAGACACTTTACATGTAGAGAAGAGACCCGACATCCCACCCTGAGCAAGCAATTTTGCGACAGTGGCAACGAAAAACTCCCTCTTAACTGGAAGAAACGTCAGGCAGACCCTAGGCTCTAGGGTGGCGGCCTTCTGCCTTGACCATGTCGGGGGAAAGAAGAGAGAGAGAGGGAGAGACAGACAGTGGAGAGACAGAAAGAGATACAGTGCAAGTAGTAACAATAACAATAGTAGCAAATATAATAGTGTAAGATAGTATATGATAATATAATATAGTACAGCAATAGTGTGTATGCAGTATATAATGGTATAATAAAAGTATATAATAAAAAATATACAGTATAGTGTAGTGGTATAGTGTAATGTAGTAGAAATCCACGGTCGTGCTCCATGGAGAGGCCCGGTCCGCAGTCACAGTATGGAGCCGCAGCTGGGGGTCCATGGACCTGCGACGTGGGAAATAAAAGAAACTCCTGGGAGCGGGTCCCCGGTTGTAGAATTATTGGCAGGCCTTACTAGAGCGTGAATCCGTACAGGGTTAATTACGATTGTACCAATGGGACACAAACCCACACAACCAAAGGGAGGACGAGAAAAGAGAGGACGAGAGGAGAGAGGAAAGGGGGGGGGTGGGGAGGGGGGGGGAGAGGATGACTATAGGGTGACTGAGTCTATACACTTCGGCTATAGGCTTTATCATAGAGAAAGGTTTTTAGTCTAGTCTTAAATATACAGAGTGTGTCTGCTTCACGGACTGAGACTGGGAGAAGGTTCCACAGCTGAGGTGCCTGAAACGTAAATGCTCTGCCTCCTGTTCTAATTTTTTGGGGGTTTCCTGGAGCCGTAAGCATTTTTTCATACTGTGGACGCAATGGTGTTCTGGCTGGTTTATAGGGCTCGATGAGTTCTTTGAGATATACTGGTGCCTGTCCATTGAGAGCCTTGTATGTGAGGAGGAGAACTTTAAACTCTATTCTGTATTTAACCGGGAGCCAGTGCAAAGAGGCCAATGAAGGAGTGATATGATCTCTTCTTCTGGTTCCTGTCAGTATGCGCGCAGCGGCATTTTGGACTAGCTGCAGGCTATTTAGGGACTTACTTGGGCAGCCTGATAATAAAGCGTTGCAATAGTCCAGCCTAGAAGTAACAAATGCGTGAACAAGTTTTTCTGCATCATTTTGGGACAGAATGTGCCTAACTTTTGCAATATTACGCAGGTGAAAAAAGGCATTTCTTGAAATTTGTTTTATGTGGGACTGAAAGGACATATCTTGGTCAAACGTGACTCCCAGATTCTTTACAGTGGCCCTGGAGGTCAAGGTAATACCATCAAGAGGCAATGCCACCAATCACCTCTTGATGGCACCACGGAGTCAGGGCAGCAACCTAGCACTGATGCAGAATATTCTGTTTACACACACACACACACACACACACACACACACACACACACACACACACACACACACACACACACACACACACACACACACACACACACACACACACACACACACAATGACCCTCTTAGTCCAGGGTCAAAGGGAGGGACTGGGCTTTTGAGCACACAAACTAATTAATATTGTGTCATAGATTATTAACAGTGAGATATCAATGATATCAGTTGTAATCGCAATTTTAATAATGGTAATCGTATTTTTTTTATTATGGCTGTTTGCACATTGAACTGATTGATTGACCTCTGTCACGATCAAGGCCCCCTGTTGTGTCCATGATGTGACTGTTTAGCCACTGAGTGTGCCTCTGCCCCTTCCTTGCCCTGCTCCTTTTTCCCCTCAGCCAATCTCCTACTCTCCCTTCTTCTACCTGAGGCCAAGACTCTGATTGCCCTGAGTTCCGTCACCTGTGAGGACCAGCTGAACCTGGTTGGGTGACAAGCTCCTGAGACTATAAAGACTGTGCTTTTCTGTGTGTCAGTGCTGGGTCATTAAATGTGTGTCAGGTCCTCTGTTATGTGCCAGTGCCTTGTTATGAGTTTAGTTTATTGTATTAGTTACCAGAGTGTTTCTGTAAGTTATCATTGTTAATATGTGTCGTTATAAGTAAACTTGTGTTTGTGATCCTCATCTCCTGGGTTTGTCTGAGTTCCTGTGCTTGGGTCCTAAAACATCTTCCGTTCCTGACAACTTCAAGGCAGATGAGAAGCAATGGCTGATGAAAAACTTACTACAGACTGATAAGACCATGTCCAAAAAAAAATGTCCATAATGCATCATCTTCAGCGTTACTAAGGCTAACAGAAGTTGCACTAATCCTTATTAGTTCCCCAGAAAGACTACAAAGCCAGTAAACATTTGTGAACATATTGTAGCTTCGTTCCAGATGGCTGGTATTGAATTATCTCTGTTCCAGTGCATTACTGTGCCTTGAGAATAGGGTTCCAGTTCTCAGTAGTCCTCTAAAGTTATTAACCATTAGTACTAGGTTGGGCTTTGAAATGTATAGTGATGGTTTTGCAATGAGAATGACAAAGTCAATATTTTAGGCACCATTGTCCTGATTGTCTAGTAGTAGTCATATTGAGCAACTTAATGCTGATGTTAAAGATAAACTTTTGGACACACTAAAGTCACTACTTGTAATGTAGGTATGAACACACTGTGGTACAACTTTACCTGTGATGGTCACAGCAGGGGTCCTTCTCATGACCCATCACCCTACCTCTTCAATTACTCTGCTCTGTCACAGCTCTGTCAACATAATAATAATGACTGACTGTGTTAGATCTTTAATATTGGACACATACTCTCTGGCTGTGTTCTCAGATATCTTGGCTCAGCCTGGTCACCCTCATCATAATACCATCTTGCATTTAACAGTTTGTAAATACACCAGCCATGCTATGAAAATTCCTTGACACTAAGCTTGCACCCCTGCGCCATCTTGGCACTGCAGGCTACATCATCATCATCATCATTTTCATGTTATGTTCCCTGGGCCTTGAGACATCAGCTGTGAGCTCTGTTGAACTCAAATGTGTCTTTAAGTTTTGTGCATTTCGCTGCGTTAATTCAGGTTGTTTTCTGCTCCCCTGTTCTCACATAAACTTGTAATTAATGGCATCATTGACCAGTCACTATCTGAAACAAATTTGTACTCCACTAATTTAGGATTTGGGAGTAGTCGCTCTCCTCATATCCATGTGTTTGATTGGCTCATATTCAGTCTCTCCTGGTGGCTGTTGTTTAGGGAGTATTGGAGGTTGAGTGGGGTGACTAACTCTGGTTCCCTGTGTTCCGCATCTGCCTGTCTGTCTCTCTAGGAAGATGAACTGTCTGACTGCTGGAGACCACGGAGCAGATGTCATCGCAACTTCTTCTACCGCAGGTGGGTGTGATCACCCAATAGAGACCTCAAATACATTGAACTAATATAGTAACACACATGGTAGAGAGACAACTCATATACAGTGAACTGAACTAACATAGTGACACACATAATGGTTTACAGACATCACGTAACACTGAACTAACATACTGTGGTACCACAGACTCAGTACATACTGACACACATATGGTATACTTACCAAAATGAAATATGACCAGCTCACAATACAGTGCATATGATTACATAATCCCCCTTGACAACAGGAAGCGAGCCCTCAGGTCAAAGGTCATTGGCAAGGAGCATGCGCCGTGTAATCTTGATGACAGACATCACCACAGACTATGATGGAATATGATTAGGGTGGATTGACACACACACACACACACACACACACACACACACACACACACACACACACACACACACACACACACACACACACAGGTTACAGACAGATGCCATTGGATGTGTGTACTACTATTATACAGTATAGGCATTATGTAGTAAATCAATAGTTATTCACTTATTTCTTCTTGGTATGAATCACCCACATGAGCTGGCTGAGACGGCCCTAACTCGCTATGGCATTGTCTTACCAATATTGGGGAGTGTTCATTTTGGTTCACTCAACGCCCTGCGTAACTGCAATAAAATACAAACTTTTTAAATCTCTTGAAAAAAGGCAGGGGTCAGATTCAAACCTGTTTCCTCACGCTCACAAGTAGCATTATGGTCTGTTTGTGGACATTAGACATATTGTTGAATTCAATCAAATTGTTTTACTGCAAGCACCTTGGACATACTTAATTTCAGGGAAGTTTATGTTTCGTTGTTTCACCGCCAACATTTGGAGTTCTGAAGTCTGAATGATAACACTGTTAAACTTGACTTTAATCTAGATGCAGTACTGTATACATAATGTCATAGTGTGACAAAAAAAAAAATTCCATTAGATCACCTGTGTCAACTCACTAACAAGACAAGATGCTGCCAAGTAACAGGCAAAAGAAAAACAAAAAAACCTGAATGCTCAAACTTCTCATATTCAGTCAAATCCTCAGTGTTAATTTAACTTTGATAGTGTACAAATGTAACCACATTGACCCGTAAGATTATAAACAGATAAAGGAACACTGAGGATTTTACTGTGCAGGATTTATTGAATATGACAGCATGTTTCGCAACCAGTGGGGTTGTGGTACAATAATTTTATCTATGTGATACAATAAATCATATCAAATACACTTTTATGCTATCAAACTGTACATTGGTTAATACATAATCTTGTTTGAAGAGGATAAAGTCAAGCTGTGTGTTGTAAATGTATCTACAATAACATTTATTTCATTTATTTATTTTTTATTCTCAGATAATCTCTTTAAAAAAAAAAAATCTTTGTACAATTTTTTTTTTTTAAAGTTCTTACATAATTTCATTTCATTTATTTTTGTAATCTATTTATTGTTGGTAACCACAATGCAACTAGACAGATGGATGTTCAAGATAGAGAGAAAGTAGGAGACAGCTTTCCTTTTTATCCATTTATTTTTATCTTATGAAATGTTTTTGTTTTTTTCAACAGGTTTCAATTGTTTCATATCCAACTGCTTGTTAGTACAACAACAGACACTTTATAGCAGTAGTTAATTATCAATTAAAATACCTGTTAATGATTATCTATCCTGTCTGTGTTTAGGGCTGGTCTATCATTCTACTTTAGTTGATCTTCAATGAATGTTGCAGTAAGAATACATTGGTAAGTAAAGACAACGGAAAATAAAACTAATGAATTGAAGAACATTTCTAATCAGAAGACTTAATTAAATAGGAATAGTAATTAATATTGGGAATGACACACTCAATTTAATTATATATATATATTTATTATTATTGATCTTTTCTATTATGAGTGTTGCATGGAGTGTCCAGGTTGGAACTGTGACCTCACTCTATCATGTGTTGATAGAAGTGTTGTGGTTCAGTTCAGGTGAGGAAGGTGTTCTCAGACACCTGAGACCTAAATCATTAAAAAAAATATATATATCTTCCTATTATTTGGAACAAAGTCAGTTAACCTCCAATTTCAATGATCTCAACTAGTTTTATTTGCAGCAACATTTTCAGGATTTTCTTTTTTAGGCCAGCAAATGCTGTGGCACCAGTTGAGCAATATTGGAATTTCAACTCATTCTACTTAAGTAATTAACAATGTGTCAATGTGATTCAGATGGAGTTTGGATACTGCTTGTGGGAGTGAAGACAGACCTGGATGACATTATGGCAGAATCAGCGACTACAGCACCTGGTGAGTACAGTTAGACTTTACATCATGAATGTGAACTTTCAATGAATCTGTTGAGAATTACATTCAGTTTCATTCAGCCACACCATAAACCTTAAAAACCATTGTTCTCATTTTGCTTTTATTGTGTCGGTTTGATGTTTTGTGTAGCTCATCTGTAAAGTGCCATATAACTGAATTTTGACTGGTACCCATAGTTCTGTCACTGCCAGTCATACAATAGACTATGGCAGTGGGGGGCAAATTATTCAGGTACAAGATCTACTTCACCGTCTTATTATAGGCTGCTAATTAGAATAATGCAAACATAGACTAAATCAATAGTTTAATATGAATTATAAAGTAAAAATCAATTCTGAATAAAAATCTTATGCACATAAAACTATAATGCAAAGAAAACTTATGGGACTTTTATAATACTGAAGACAGCAATTGATTCAGTTTTATACAGAAGTAGAATTTGTACTAGTTGGATATTAAGATTCAAGATTAAGCGAAAGAAGACAGTTATCAAGTTATATATTTGACAACCGAAGACCACAGAATAAATGTACTGTGCTATTAAATAAAATAATTAATCAAGCAGGTATTACTGGACTTCAATATGCAATGAAAAAACATATATCTGTTGCTGTCTATTGTAGCAACACAACACTGTCTTCTGTGGTGTCTCACCCTTTGTGTGAGAGTTGTCCGTGGGAACTAGCTGTCAGTCTATTAAAGTAATGTTAGTAGCTGCTGGTTGTGATTCTCAAAGTGGCAATAAGGTGGTTATTTGTCACTGTTGATCTGTACTCTCTGAATGGAACACACAACCTTCATGAATGACATCCATCATGTCCTTCATATTCAGTATTGTCCTGCACAGTGCTTGCTGGTGAATAATGTACTGTAACTAATCATAGTGGAGAAACAGCGGGAAATCAGAACTTTGCGGGTGAGGTCCATGGCTGGCCGTTTTGGAAACAAGTTTGAACGGGGGAAGTGCAGTTTTGGTGACAAAGTCCATGAATGCTCAGAAAGTGTCCTCACCTCGTGTCCTTTAGTTTCAGGGGCAAAATTGTGAGCAGCTCCTCTCGTGCACACACGATAGGAGGCTGAAATAGCCATCTTAGCTAACCATCTTTGTGAAAGCAGACTGCCATGTTGTTGATTTCAGCCATTCCTGTGCAGTTACTGCAGATGAGACAAATACATTTTCCATTCAACATGTTCCACTTTGGTTCATGAGCCACGTCACATGTCACCTATCTCCTCAGACTCAATGACTTAAGTTGTGCCACAGATCTCCGGCTGAAATGGAATCAGAGATTTTGCATTTATGTGGTTGATACACTATTCAGTCCGTTACCGGCATGATATTATGATTATTATTTGTATCTATAAATTTGGACTATGTGTTTGAGGTGAAAGACAAATAGAACACGTTGCACATTAATCAAGGGATTCTGCTGGAGTAGGGCTATTTTTACCTTTTGAGCATACTCATTATTTTACTTCAGTCCATATACCTTTAATATTAAAAAAAATATATATTTTTTATATTATTAATATCTTAAGATCAAAACAAATAAACTACCTACTGTCGTTCAGATTAATCAATCTAGACAGCTATTTATTTTTGCTACGATAGCCTGACAGCAAGAGCAGGATAATTATATTTTAACAAGAGTGTGGGTCTAATAACCCTGTCATGTTGATTATGTCAGTCTTGCTCAAATAATATGGAGGGATGGTGATTCTGAGTCTGAGATTATGAATTCACCAAATGTGAAATATATTCACACAAAACAATATTCACAATATTTCTAAAAAATATTCACTGATTTACTTCATTGGCTGACTGTCAACTTGCACAATAAATTTGGGGCTTCTAATTCCCCCAAGTGGATTACAATGATATTACAACCCTGGAAAATCAAGATAATGATGGAAATATTGGTCAATGATTTACTTAAATGATTGTACTGTGTCCATATTATATGACAGCTAGGTATTTATTTGTCATTGCAAAATACATTACCCTAGAAATTAATTAACAAGAATTAAACATATTAATATAATTGCATTTTTCTACTTTCTATATCATTACAGAGGGGAAGGGGAAGAAACCTCTGAAACGACCCAGCACCGATGACTTACTACATCCTGACAGTGAGTAAAGCTGAACTGAATAACAACTGTTTTGCTGTTTCATTTGTAAAGATTTTACATTTGTGCAATCCCTAACAAAACCTACAAGAATATTTGATATATAGTTGGGCAGGCACCCTGCCCAACAGGGTGCCATGCCATTTGTCCGACAGCCCATTATTCTGCCCATTATCCTGAAAACAAAGACCCATTGGTCCAAAGGCCTGTTGCTCCAAAAATGCACACTCCCTATTTATATATCATATGTCTACAGTCTATTTTACCTGAATCAAACCGTCATAACGTGCAAATACACGTGACACATCTACATGGAATTATTGTATTCTTTGTGCAAAATCAAGGTAGTGGTAACGAGTACCAAACCTCAGTTTGTAGGTAATCTGGCTTCTGATCATTTATGGTGCCATGCACACACTGGCTCCATCATAGAACAGAGTTCACAACAAAGGCGAGCTAAAAGTCCATTGACTGCTTGGACACTGCAGGCTGAAAGCTCCTATACACAGTACACACATGTAAAAGTATGAAGTATTTAAACAAATGCAATGCCTGTTTTTTGCTTTGTTTTAGCGTTTGATGATGCAAACTTTAATTGATATTAAAATTATCTAGATAAGTTCAGAAGTAAAACGGTTAAATGACATCAGACTAAATTATAACATCACTAAAATATCAAGTTCAAAATTCTCAATTTGTCTAGAATTGATTAAAAATGTACATCGTAATGTAAGTAGAGTTGATAAATAACAACAACTAAATTGTAGTTACTGCACTATGCTTGTGCTTTAGTATTACAACCATTTAAGGCAATTCAAAGTCAGTGTACAGTAACTAACCTTTTGGGTTAAAGGTCAATTAGCAATTTTTGAGACGTACAAATTACCTAATGAAAACATGTACAATTAGTACAAAATCACTTGTATACCGCTTACCCATTTGGCTGGCCAGTTAATTGTACTTGTTAAAGCCATTTTTCTCAGTTTTACCTTTTGTGCAGTTACTGCACTTAGATTTTGTAGGGCAGTACAGATTAACAAGAATCTATTATCATATATTATTATATTTTCTATATTACCATTACAGGGGACGAGGGTGAGGTACCTCTGAAACGGTGCAGAAGCTATGAGATACTACCTCCTTGGAGTGAGTAAAACTGAACTGAAGTGGTGTTTCATCTGTAAAGATTTGACATGTCTGTAATCCCTAAAAAAATCTACAAGGATATTTGAAGTTACCATTATTGCTGTATTTTGAAAAATCGCAAAGGATCGTGTAATGGTTGATTTAAAGCCTATGTAATTTTCCTTTTGTACCCCGGATTTTAAACCGGTTTCCTGCGCAAGAATGCGCTGAAAATGTTGAAATGTTTTACCATTGAGCTAATGGAGCCTTTCTGCTTGGTCAGGGGAAAAAAACTATCTTGACCATCAGGTCGAAATTCGTATCAGATCCTGTGTCTAGGTGAGACATGACCTTTGACACGATCTAAATGTCTCAATAGAAGAGCATGGAGATAAAATATAACGACCCCAATTGTAAAAGTGATATTGTATTAACATACTCTACCATACAGATTGGACTAAATTTAATTTGATTCATTAAAAAAAAGTTACATTGTGCCACTTTAATCTAACGCAGCTGAGCACATTGCAGAACTAACACTGTAGATGAGGAATACGTTTATGAGGTCCAGAACACTCATGTTAGTAAGAATATATCAGGGAAAAGTCATGACAGGTTTATTTACTATGGACATGGGAACATATTGGATGAATGCATTTGGGCTTAATCTTAAGAAAAATGTGCTTCTTTAGTTTAATCATGTAATGTTTTAATGGAGTGTTTTCATTTCAGTGTCCGAGAAACTGAGAGTCGTTCTGTTGGGGAACAACCAGTCAGAGAGGAATGCAGTTGGGGATCTCCTACTGGAACAGACTGTGTTCAGTGGACATGATGCTCTTAATGAGTGTATGATAGGCAGTAGTCAAGTGGAGAACAATCAGATGGTGGTCATCAACACTCCAGACCTGCTACATCCCAACATCTCGCCTGCAGAACTGTCAGAGAAGATCCAAAGCTGTTTGAGATGTTTAGCTCAGGAACCTCATGTGTTTCTACTGGTGCTTCAGCCTAATGACTTCACTGAAGAACAAAGACTGAATTTGCAGAAGGTTCTTAAAGAATTCAGCGATCGCTCATTTGATCACTCACTTGTATTAGTGTCAACACCCAGAAAGCAGCGTGGTCCCATGATAAACTATATGCGGCATCCTCCACTATATGAAATGATCAGAAAATGTAGGTACAGACATTTACAGCAGAAGAACCTTGATCGCCCAGAGCTGTTGACACGATTGGGTCAAGTTGTTAAGGAGAACAATGGACAGAGTGGTCTCACTAGAGAGTTAAATCCTCCTCTGAACCTGGTGCTCTGTGGCAGAAGAGGAGCTGGAAAGACTGCTGCAGCCAATGCCATTCTGGGTCAGACCCAGTACAGCCCGGGGTCTAGTTCCTCTACAGAGTGTGTGAAGAGACAGGCGGAGGTGTGTGGGCGCTGGGTGACCCTGGTGGATCTGCCTGCCTTGTATGAAACATCTATGGAAGCCGTGGTTCAAAACGCACTGAGATGTGTCTCTCTCTGTGATCCTGAAGGCGTCCATGCATTTCTGCTGGCTGTTCCCATGGATTCCCTCACAAATAAAGATAAAGGAGAGTTAAAGAGCATCCAGGATGTATTCAGCTCTCAAGTCAATGATTTCACCATGGTTCTGTTGACTATAGAGTCAGATCCAGCCATTACAGATGATGCCTTAGTAGGTAAAGACACAGGCATCAAGGAGCTGTGTCAGAGCTGTGGAGACCGATATGTTGTCATTAAGGACCGCAAACAAGTTCCTGAGATGTTGGATGCTGTAGAAAGGATGAGATCTCTGGAGGGTAAACCACTCTGCTTCACAAGAGAAATGTTTACCAAGGCCCAGATGGAAAAGGTCATTCAACTAGACAAACACATCACCAGGCAACAAGCTGAAATTGAGTTGAAAAAAGAGGGCAGAGACTGCCTCAGGATGGTGCTGATAGGGAAGACAGGGAGTGGAAAGAGCTCCGCAGCAAACACTATCCTGGGTGAGGGTACATTTATAGCCAAACCCAGCCAAAGTTCTGTCACCAAGTGTTGCCAGAAAGCACAGGGTGAGGTAGACGGCCGTCCTGTTGTTGTAGTTGATACACCTGGATTGTTTGATACCAGTGAAAGTCTGTCCCAGGAAGACGTTCATCTGGAGATTATAAAATGCATCAATCTGCTGGCTGTGGGGCCTCATGTGTTCCTGTTGGTGTTACCGATTGGCCCACTCACGGAAGAAGAGATAAAGACATTGATGATAATCCAGAATACCTTTGGAAAGAAATCTAAGAAGTTCATCATCATTCTCTTCACAAACGGAGACTCATTGGAGCATTCTAATCAGTCCATTGAGGACTACATCAACGAGGGTATTGGAGATTCATTGAAGAACCTGATCACTGAATGTGGAGAAAGGTACCACGTCTTCAACAACCGTGATAAAAACAACCGTAAACAAGTCAGTGATCTGCTGGTAAAGGTTGAGAAGATGGTGGTGGAGAATGGTGGGGAGTGCTACACAACAGAGATGTTCCAGGAGGCTGAAGCAGCCATTCAAAAACAAATGGAGAAGATTTTAAAAGAGAAGGAAGATGAGATGAAGAAAGAGAGGGAGGCCCTGGTAATAACACATAAAGAAGAAATGCAAGAAATCAAAATAAAGATGGAAGAGCAGAAAGATGAAAATGAAAAGGAGAGACAGAAAAGAGAGGAACAATTGAAAGAAGAGCAGGAGAAGAGAAAAAAAGAAGAGGAACAAAGAAAAGTGGAGGACAGTGAAAAGAGGAAAGAGGAAGAAATGAAACAAAAGGAGTGGAAAAAAACCTTGGAGAGACAGAAAACTGGTAAAATGTTGGAAAAGAAGAAAGATGAAATGAGAGAACAAGAGGCTTGGGAGAACGAAAGAAAAGGATGGTGGGAAAAAAGGCAACAGGAAGGTGAAGACATAAAAAAAGAAATAAAAACGCTTCAGGAAGAAGCAAAACATGAGAACAAAAGAAAAGAAGAGTTTCAAAAGGAAAAACATAAAATTCAGAAAGAACATGAAGTAAAACTGAAAAAAATGGAGATGAAATTCAAAGACGCAGCCAGAAAACAAGCTGAGAGCTACAATGACTTCATAGAAAGCAAGAAGAATTCAGAAGATCTCATAGCAAGGCAAGAAGCTGAAATAAATAATCTGAAATTAAGAGCCCATGAAAACAATGAATTAAAGAAAGAACTAGTAAAGAAAACAGAAGAACTGGAGGAAATGAAAAAGCAACAGAATGACGAGAGGAATGGAAATAGATGCATCATCGCATGATGTAAGCATTTAAAAAGCAGTATGTGATTATATTCATCTCTTAATCACATGATTTGATTGTAAGTGCATATTACTGCTGTTTTTTTTGTCTGCATTTGAATGGGCTTTGTGGTAGATGTGATGGCCCCCACTGCTGAATAGTAGGGTTACCGCAAACAACAGCCCAAATGCCTCAGATTACACATAAAGCCTCATAAATTAATTTTGAGGCTAGGACACAAACCCTATCTGCTTGATATATGTAGTTGTTTGACAACGTAGGTTCAGGAGTAGAGACCACCCTCTGCTTATCACGGCCACTCCCCGTTCTCAATCGCTTCCCTATTTACCACACTTGCCTTCACTCATTAGCCACTCCCCATTCACGATCAACTGCATCCACTACACCTGCGTCCACTCACCAAAGCCAATCCTTGCAATCACCACAGTATAAATGCACCTGCCATCTCTCACCCAGCTTGTTCTGCTTCACATCAGACCAAACATTGGTCGTGAGTATTGTGCTTGTACTGTAGATCGGCTATTTCTGCATTTCATTGCTTTCAATTTGTCATCCCCCTCCACCCCAACCTCCTCCCTTCCGTTTCTTTTTCTATTCTCTAGAAATCCAGGGGGGCAGTGACGGAGCAGAGACGAGTAGAGCAACGATGGCCGTCAGCTCCTGAGACTACGCGCCCACCCTGAGTCTCAACCTAACCTTGGGTTCCTCATCCCATTCCACATTCATCTCATTTCGTTTTAATAAACTGTTAAACTTAGGTGGAGATGTGGTCTCTTACTAGTGAATAATGAATTAAGTCCTTGGGCTGCTTAGAAATATGTTATCTTCCTATATTTTGACCAACCTCTGTCTGTCCGTCTGTCTTGGGTCGTCTGTGTCTTGGGTCGTGTCTGGGTCTGTGCCCGATCAAACTGCGCATGCGTCGCATCCAATCCAGCCGCGACACACTGTTGCCCGTGTGTGTGTGTGGCGAGACGACTCGCGCTAAACTGTGTGTGTGTGTGTTTGCGACGGGACCCGGGGGTTCCGCGGCGGGGGGGGTTGCCCGTGGGGGGGGTTGCCCGTGGGGAGGGGTGACCGCGACGGGCGCCGCGACGGGACCCGCAGGGGGAGGAGGGGGGGGGGGGCGCCACGACGGGACGCACGGGGGGGGGGGGGGGGGACGACGACCGCGCAACAGGACGTGCAATAACCCCAAGTTTGCAACTACTTTCGCCTGCGCCCTTCACCGGGTATGGTCTAGTAGTTATAAGCACACACAGAACAAGTCAGGAATGGGTACAGTAGCTTTGTACTGATCCTGTATAGGTGCCGTGTCATTGTTCCGACGGCGCATTGTTCCGACGGTTACTAACCCTAACCCTAACCGCACGCGGAAGCCACCTAGTCGGAGTAGTAGTAGTAGTAGTAGTAGATTTTATTTGGTCTGTAAGGCAGTTATATACATACACTCTTCTTGTCACTCTCTTTTTTTTTCCCATCAATAATAATTACAATAATAGTAGTAATAAATAATAATGATGGTAATACACAGACCAGACTAGCACATGTTAATAAACATCATGCTAAAAGGAGATACTAGCATACTGGAGTAATACAAACACAAAACAACCAAAACAAAACAAAGATCAAAACATACAAGATGTTTTGACAGAAACGAGTACAAAAAAATAAATAATCAAAGTACAATCACTTTGTAATGAATTTGCAAACAATAAGGAAGAGAAGAAAGCAATGAAAGGTTTTTGTCACCCGATGTCTTTTTTATAGGACACGTATATATATATATATATATACACATACATATATATATATACATATTACGCTTATACTACACCTACATCCTCACTTTGTATATACAAATTAGAATATACTTCACTCTAGGGTTCTATATTTATTTATTACTTTTGATTTGTACATCTTTTTAAATTTATATGTAGAGCTACAGTTTTTTAAATCGTCATCTAAACTATTCCATAATTTTACCCCTATTACCGATACACAGCTGTTTTTGTTATTTATTCTTGCGTTATTTTGTTTGAAAATGGCAGTTCCTCTGAGCTCATAGTAATAAAGTAAAAAAAGGAGTAATGGCATATCGGACTTATGGGCAGTCCTCCCTGTATAACTATCTGGTTTTGTATTGATCCTGTATAACTGTCTGGTTTTGTATTGATCCTGTTAAACTACCTTGTTAAAAGCTTCAAGTATTGTTTATGTAAAGCTATATTAAATAGTAAAGCTTTGAATTCAACCCTAGTCAGCTACCTTGGTAAAAGCTTTGTATTGATCCTGTAAAACATTCTGGTTGACTAGTAAAGCTTTATATTAATTCTGTTAAACTATCTGGTTAACTATACGTAGTATAGCTTTGTATTGGTCCCGTTAAGCTACCTTGTTAAAAGTGCTGATTCTGTAAAACTTTCTGGATAAACTGTAAAGCTTTCTGCTGATCCTATTAAACTAATAATGCTTTGTATTGATTCTGTGAAACGAGTAAAGCTTTGTGGTGATTCTGTAGAATTATCTCATTAACTAGTAAAGCTTTGTATTGAACCTGTAGTTAGTGTTACCCTACTTCCTGCAGCAAAACCAGATAACTACTGGTTAACTTCATGTCGTAGTGATGACAACATGCCATCATATCCTGTCACTGTGTTTGCACTGTAATGATGTCATGATGACAGTCTTTCATTATGTCTTCCCACATGCCTTTTCATACAACCTCAAAACGTTCTCTTCACAAGCCCCAGATTCAGTCCATAATGTATTCCAAAATTGAGTGTTTTTCAATGCCATAAATGATAAAACATAATTTCTTTACGAGAATGGCATAACATTACTTTGAATTTCCAGCATTTAAATATACATATCTGTTTCCTTCCTTCCTTTAGTGCAATATAAGCTCTGAGAATAATGCTCCGATTTCTGAGCGGTCTGGTTTCAACATCGTTGATGTATTCTCATATCAGTATGATTATAAAGTAGATATTGACTAACGTTGGCATTTTCATCTTTGAAATTAATGCAAATGAACATGAATTAATTCCATACATAAACAGGATTATCTGTTTTGTTACATGTCGATGTGCTGTCTAGAGTAGGTCTAACAAATGAACCACAACCAGTACATTTAGCTATGACTTCCAGTTGTCACCAAAGTTTTATGGCACAAAAGAGAGAGAGAGGAAAAAAGGCAGGAATCAAAGAAAGACAAGTTATCTACATATTTACACATAGCATATCCATTCGAACATTATGCACATTATGTGTATGAAACGAAAGGTGGTACAGAAAATGGCTGACTGAAAAAAAAAAGTAAACTATTTTTAAGAAATGTAATCTATTTTTTAAAATCCTTAAAATACGTTTTAATGTTTTTAGCTGAAATCACCACTCAGATATAACATTTTCAGATTCCTCTTAAGTCACATTTCTGAACGTTTTGGGTGTAATACCTAGCAGGCTGTTGGTCTGCTGGGGAAGCTGTTGAGGGAGTTTAGACATGATTGAGACTGTAATGATCGAGGATTGGGGAGGTCCTGACGGCCAGACAGCCTGAATACCAGGACGGGAAGGACAGTGCTAACAGGTAGCCTACTCACGTACAGTAATGTTTATCATATTGTGTCTCGTCTTGTATTCTAGTGCATACATGGGTATCTGGCGACCCGGGGGCCACATGTGGCCCTCACCTTCAGTTAAAACGGCCCACAGTTTAATATCAGAATACTGTTATATTGATTTCAGCTGTTACAATTCCAAACATGCAAACATGACCCCCTACTTCAGTCTATATTATTAGTTTAATTACTTTTTTATGTCCAATGTATTTGTATTTAAGTTCATAAAGCATAAACTTCAGTATAACTAAATGCATTTGAAATTAAATAAAAATGTTACTTCAGGATTCCAAATCAAAAATAGCAAAAAATAATTCAGGATTCCAATTCAAAAATAGCAGATCTACAAGCTCAAAACGAGTTGTGATGTGACGTGTTTTGAGCTTGTAGATCAGCTATTTTTGCTTTTGTGTGACATACTAGAATGACGAAAATAGTTAAAATATGGAGATAAGAGGTTTCTGCCCGACAGCAACAATATTCAATGTGGTCCCCTGGAGTGAGTGTAGAAATGTAGTGGCCCTCTCCATCATCAAAGTTGCCCACCCCTGTTCTAGTATATCGTATCATAGTCGTATGTTGTTTTTATTTCATTTCTGCCAAACCATGCCTCAAGCCATCCTCTGTCTCTGTCCCATTGGTGAGACATTAAATGGCCACAATATTATATAATATTTGAGGGGTTAAGCTGAGGGGACACTAGCCTGAATGGCTGACATTATATATGTGTGCATGTTTTTTCCAGTTCTCCTCTGCAGCGCTGGCATTCTCAGTTGATTGAAGGGTGCAAAGTACTGTAGAGGAGGAGGGGTGTTTTCTTGTTTTTCATGTTTTGTTTTATATCAAGTCTTGTGAAGGAATTGGCGCCTGGAAATGTTTTTGAAATAAGTTTGAACATGGGTGTAATTGTTTAGATAATTCATGGGCTGTGGTTTGCCTGGTTTGAATTAATTGATACCAATTTGTGGTAATGCTCTTGGTATGGCTCACCTCATATAAGATGGAGGAGCTGGACAGTGTTCATTTTAAGTTTGGCTTTGGGTGAGCTACACCTACACCCAAGGGAGAGCTGCCAGGGCCCTTGGACAGAAAGGGCATAGCCTGTTGTTTCAGTTTTTAAAGATCTTGGGTTGTTGTTTTCTTTCTTTTGCCGTTTTCTATGTCTTTATTTCTAAGTCTAAGTCTAAGTCTAAGTCTTATCTTTTGTTAAGTATTATTTGTGCCTGTACTCTGTTCCTGCAGGTGACTTTGGTGGTAATTGTAGGTGAATACAAAATCCAAACCAGCATTCTTGCATTCTATCTGTTCTTGGAGCTTTGACCATCCGGCAAACCTTCACAGTGTAAACATCTTTATCATCAAGTGTGTTACAGAATCATACAGTTATGCTGCTTGCCATGCCGTGTTTCTTTTGTCGTGTCACTTTTACCTTAGCGCTAGGTATACTCTTGGTTGCTTGTTTTTGCAGAAAATGCACTAAAGACTTCTGGTGATTAGTAGTTTTCGTTCCCTACCTATGTTGAATACAATTATTGTAAGTCGCTTTGGATAAAAGCGTCTGCTAAATGACTGTAATGTAATGTAATGTGTTATAAACTGATGAAGTAGAAATAGTATGTGAAAAAACTTGTTTCGGATGGGCTTTCCAAACTACTTCAGACAGTGGGGGAACCAAAAATCTACCAGAAATTCTGATTGACGTCCAAATGTATAGTTCTCACCTCCCTTTCATAAAAAAAAAGTTTGGACGTTGGAAGGAGCATGTATTGCGCTTTAGGGTACCCAACACAACTTAATTATTTGCATAGGCCTACCGTTCACTTTCATTCTACGCGACTCATGCGCAAATTTGCATCACGTTCCTCGTGTGGGGGTCAGCTTTGGTGAACTTTGATGTGGATTTCATCTCCCCTGCATTCATGTATGTGTCATACAGAGGCATAATCCACATCAAAGTTCTGTTCAATGTTAAACTCTACATGGTGGCACGTGACGCAACAATGCTTTGAGAAGCTCCACCCGTTCACTCACGTAGAATGGAAGTAAATGGCATGTGTGACTGACCCTGTGCCCTTTCCCCAGGAGGGGATGTACTGGGGGCAGTGGTGAAAAAAGTAAAAAATAATATTTTACTTAAGTAAAAGTAGCAATACCACAATATACTGTAAAAAAAAATCTGTTACAAGTGAAAGGCCTGTTTTCAAAATGTTACTTGTAAAAGTACAAAAGTATTGGTATCAAAATATGCTTAAAGTACCAAAAGTAAAAGTACTACAATGTTTGAAAGTAGCCGATCTACAAGATGCGACGCGTTGTGAGCTTGTAGATCTGTGTGTATATATAAAAATAGGGCTAAAGTGGTTAATGTATGTTTTATAATATAATGTATATCTGCAAAGTAACTAGTAACTAAAGTTGTTCTTTTCGTTTCTACATAAGAAACGTATGGGATATCATCGCCCTCTGGCGATTGCACAGAGCACAACACATGAGCTCCCGGAAACAATCTTCGATTGGACAGGGTTCTGTGACGCAAACCGGAAACCGGTTGGGTTATAAAGCCCCCAGCGTCACCAGGTTCGTCCTCTTCCTTCACTCTGCTAGCAGCGAATGCGCACGAGTCCTGAAGACAACACGACTAGCAACCGCAACAAACTTAGACGAATCCCAACAAAACCCATAGCGAGGGCACCCAGTGTCGCTCTACGGGCGTTTTCGTTATCTAATCAGTTTATCGTTGTTAGATTAAAACGCTCCCGCGTTACTTTTCCTGTCCTCTCAGTCTTTCCACGAGCTAAGAAGTTAGCTAACGCCGCTAGCCAGACTACAGGCCGCGTTAAGCCTCGTGGTGACTGGAGGAAAAGAAGATGGAGGCGCCTCGAGTCTGCGGTCTGACGGGCTGCGGCCTACCAGTAGCAGCGGACGACCGCCATCGGCTGTGCATCCTGTGCCTGGGGCCCAACCATGCGTGGCTCGCCCTGCACCACGCAGGCGACGAAGACGCATGCAGACCTTGTGACGACTTCACGGTCCACCAGCTGGAGTGCCGCCTCAGGAGGGCCAAGGGCCTGGCGGCCTCCAGCGGTAGTGCTAACACTGACGCTGGCCTCGCCATGGGCCACACGGCGTCGGTGGGAAGCACAGGCCTCGAGTCAGGCCTACTACAGGATGCGCCACGATCCAGCGGAGCCAGGAGGATTCCAGGGCCTGACGCCCCTCGCTCCCCGGCAGGTCGCATCAAAACTCCTGCCCGAGGCGGTGGGAGTCCGTGCAGCCCTGCACCACTCCTGGCGGCGAGGTAGGGGGGAACCGGAGCGACCAAGATCCTCTCCGGGGCGGACCTGGGGGTCGTAGGCCTTCCCCCCATGGACGCTGCTCTGGCCACGAGAATCGAGAGGGCGAGGAGTGGCTCGGTGGGAATCGGCCCGGGACATCGGCCCATCTTCGCCGAGCATGCCAGGCAAGATCGCACGCGGCCCTCAACGCTCTCTACAAGGCCTCGGGCTCGGCTGCGGAGGCGCTCAACGTGGTGTCGTTGCTGCAGGGGTCGGCCGCCGTCAGGCTTAAAGAGCTGGTGGCCAAACCCCTGGTGGACGGGATGTCTTCGGCAGCGGTCCACAGAGAGTGGGTGGAGGATGCAACGGAGCTGGACAGGCTGGTGCAGATAGCCATCCTCTGCACCTTCCAGAGCCTGATGTGGACAGGTCGAGCCATGGCCCTCACAGCGGACTTGGAGAGGGCCCAGTGGTTGGACCTGGCCACAACTGCGGGGGCGGATGTGTCTAAAGGACTTCTCGCCCTTCCCCTCCAGGCCCACAACCTCTTCGACAGCAGCACGGACCTGATCGGGAGGACACAGGCGGAGGAGCAGCAGAGGCGAGGGGCGACCGCAGGTCTCCTCGCCACCGCCGTCGCTGGACGCAGGCGAGGAGCGTCCAGGTCGTCCTCCGCCAGAACCAACTCCTGGGAACGTCCCTGCGGCTCCCTCGGCGTGGGGGACGTGAGGAAGCGCAAGGACTCCGAAACCCCCCCTCCGGTAAAACCCCCCCGAAAGGACCTCGGGGCTGGTCGCAAAGGGAGGGGTAAGTGACGGTCTCTGGCTGATCCTGTCACGGCCACTTGGCCGGTATTATGCGGGGTCAGCTCCCCACTTGGGGACCGGCACTGGCGCTCTTCTTGCCCCGACGGACAGGGCCACGGGCGGCTCCGCGGGAACACAGAGACTATAAGAGACGCTAAAAAAAAAGACAATTTAATTGCCATGCTGTCCTTTCAGTCAAATGTATGTAATGTGCTTTGTGTGTGTGGAATAAACCTGTTGCCGAAACCACAAATGCTCATTCCTTCTCATACTAATGTTAGAGGCGGATCGCACCCCGGTGGGGTGCCCTGTCCTCGAAGCTATGCTATGAGCCCTCAGTGTTCGGTTTGCACCCTGGACGGCATTCCGAACACTGCAGGGACAACTCCTGTGCGTGCCATGAACACATCGAGTTCGAGTACGAACATCGAGGAGTACACATCGAGGAGGACCTCAAATGGGAGACGCACACCACACACGTGAGGAAAAAGGCTCAGCAGCGACTGTACTGGCTCCGCCGCCTGAAGAAGCTCGGAGTAGGACATCGCATCCTCAGGCTGTATTACAACAGTTCTGTTGAAGGCATCCTAACAGGCTGTATCACGGCCTGGTACGGGAACTGCACTGCCCGAGAAAAGATCAGCCTACAGCGAGTAGTGCGATCGGCAGAGCGGATAATGGGAATCGAGCTCCCAGCGCTCCAGGAACTGTACAAAAAGCGGTGCGTGGTCAAAGGCGTGGTCAAAGCCAAGCGCATCATCAAGGACAAGCACCACCCAAGTCACAGACTGTTCAAACCCCTACAACGACCGCGACCGGGCAAGGGGCTCTACCGCAGTATCAAGAGTTCCACCACCAGGTACTGGTGCAGTTTTAATCCGGTTGCTGTCAGGATGCTGAATGAGGCATAAGCCTTGTTCAGCAGCCTGACAGCAGGCGGTGAAAAACTTTTCTGGCTCTTCCTGAACACACCTGTGGATTATACCAGGGACAATGACTTGGACTTAGCTCCCCCTCGGACACACCTGTGGACTACACCAGGTACAAATGACTTTTTTGTTGCACTCCCTCATGGAGCTACTTGCGGATTATACTAGGGTCAGTCCACCCTAGGTGGACACGCACTGACCTTTTGCACCTTAATCCCATGTATAACGCACTGACTTTTTTTGTCTATATTGTGCTCTTTTTTCTCTAAGCACCTTAACGTCCATATGTATATCATGCACAGTATAAGTATAACATGCACAGTATACATACATTGCTGCTATGCTCAGGCACCTTAGTTTTTATTATCTCAGGTACTTTGTAAATATGTAGATAACTTGTCTGGCCTTCTGTTGCTCTCTTGTTTTGATCTCCTTCCCACTTGCCCCCCACCCCTCTTCTTCTCCCCCCCCCCCCCCCTCTTCTTTCTATGGAAATTAACGTTGCGATGGGAACGATGTACAAAAACGAATTTCACCCACTTTTTTACCTTGTAAACCTGTGATGTGACAATAAAACTGATTCTGATTCTGATTCTGAACATGATGAATCAATCACAGGTAGTACCTCTTTCTGCTATGAATCAAATGTCTATAGAGTGTTGTTTTCACAATGTGAAACAGGGGCTTTCTGTGAGTAAAAAATGTCCAACTGCGACTTTGCAGTTCCTTCTTCCGTCCGGCAGATGGCTGCAAAGTTCATCTGTAGGACGGTCGAGAGCCAAAATGGTGGCCTCCCTCAACTGCCCTAAAATGGCGGACGAGGGAGGGCGGAAATGTGTTTTTCAGTCAGCCCCGGTGTTGCACCGTCAAAACTCCCAGAGTGGGACGGAAGGTTTGTTCCGTGTAGCAACAACGTCTCCGCACAAGAGGCCCGCCCCAGTTGACCTCCCTAAGATGGCGGTCGTCAAGAGGCGGAAGTTGACGGACCGACGGAACCCGGCGTTACGCTTTCAACTCTCCCCGAGAGGGACGGGAGTTTCGTTCCGGGTAAAACCTCAGCCGCGTAAATGTTCCACTGTCTCGTCGAAAGGAGTGTCGACGCCTCCAGTTCCCATGGAAACGGGCTCGTCCCCCAAAGCGGTGAGTTCTTCGCGTCCGTTGAGACACGGACGGAGGAGGCCGCTGCTGCCCCCCGTGGACGCCCTCCCACTGGTTACTCCAGTCGGGAGTCTACCCCGCACACCGGAAGTTCCTACGTTTTGGCTTTGAAGGCAAAATATACGAATACACGGTGCTCCCGTTCGGCATGTCACTGAGCCCTCGGGTCTTCGTGAAGTGCACGGACGCTGCTATTGCCCCGCTACGCCAGCAGGGTCTCCGCCTGGCGACGTACATTGATGACTGGCTGCTGGCGGCGGGGTCGAGGGAGGAGGTGGCGCGACACACAAAGGTAGCCATTGCGCACCTGACGTCCCTGGGGTTTGCGATCAATACTCAGAAGAGTGACTCTATGGAGCACATTGCGTCTAATCTCGTTATGCGCCTCCCATGTGCCGGGTCTCCTCAACAGCGGTGCGGACCTGCTGTCTAGGGGCGAACTTCGGTACGGGGAGTGGTCTCTCAACCCGCAGGTGGCAGGCCTGATCTGGCTCCGGTTCGGTCGGGCTCGGATTGACTTGTTTGCGTCCAGGGGAAACGCAAAGTGTCCACGATTCTTTTCCTTGAATCACAAGGATTCCTCCTTGGGAGTGGACGCGTTGGCACACGTCTGGCCGGACGTTCTGCTGTATGCTTTCCCATCTTTGGAACTGATCCTGTCCATTCTGGAGCGGGTCAGGGTCCAAGGCAGGACGGTCCTGCTGGTGGCCCCAGCATGGGGAGTATGGAGGTCGGAGATCGCTCCTCTCCTCTACGCTGAACCATGGCCTCTCCCGCTTTTCAGAGATCTTCTGAGGCAAGGCGGCGATGAGGTGTTTCACGAGTTCCCCGGGGATTTGGACCTGTGGGTCTGGCCCGTGAGGGGTCGGTGAACGACCGGAGGTGGTTGGACCGGTGATACATGTCCCTTGGGGACACAGTTATTGCCGCCGGCCGTCCGGCGTGGAGTATTGACAGAGGGTTTTACCTCTGTGGCCCTGGCTCGACCGTGATGGCACCTGGGGTGTCGTTCGTGGTCGGGATGGGGTGAGACTATGGTCAGGGGAGGCCGGCGCTGGCTTTGGCTGGTCTCTCTTCCCTTGACCGGTGGTCTCCTTTCTGTATCCCTGGGGCCGACTAGGCCAGGCCTAGGGATGGGAGGTGGGGACAGGAGCCTGACTCTCTTTCAGGGGGAGGTCAGGTTCTTCTGATGGGCTCCTGTCTCGTTTCCCTTCCTTATGACCTTTTGGGTCATGCGTCTGGGGGTCGGGGTCTTGCCGGGAGGCGTGACCTCTTGACCTTGGGGCGTACATGTTGGATAGGGTTGCTCCTGGGACTCCCCAGGGGGGTTTATGTGTCCCATAAGTAAGTTTCTTATGTAGAAACGAAAAGAACAGCTAGGGGTTACGTAGGTAACCCCAGTTTTCTTAGTTTCGTAGTAAGAAACTTACCGGAGACCCCTTCTGTGCGCTTCGACTAGCGTGCAGAGTGAAGGGTATCAGAGGACAAACCTGGTGACGCTGGGGGCTTTATAACCCAACCGGTTTCCGGTTTGCGTCACAGAACCCTGTCCAATCGAAGATTGTTTCCGGGAGCTCATGTGTTGTGCTCTGTGCAATCGCCAGAGGGCGATGATATCCCATAAGTAAGTTTTTTACTACGAAACTAAGAAAACTGGGGTTACCTATGTAACCCCTAGTTTTCAAATAATTGTAGTGGAGTAAAAGTACAATATTTGCTTCTGAGATGTAGTGGAGTAGAAGTGAAAGAAATACTCCACTAAGTAAAAATACCTCAAAATTGAACTTAAGTACAGTACTTGAGTAAATGTACTTAGTTTAAATGTACTTTACACCAAGGGTTCCCAAAGTTGGGGTCGCGGGAGACTGACGGTGGGGTCGCGAAATTATTTTGGGTCATAAAAAATGTTTTTATTTATTTTTTATTTTAATTTAAATTCAACAGAATGGATGAAATACAACCTAAAATGATTACAAATAGTACATTTTACCATTTTAATACATTTTAAATGCGCACCGAACGTGCAAATTTATGTGCATAAATTACCTCCAGGTTTGGGTGGGGTCGCGAGTTAATGGTCCCCTTATTTTGGGGTCGCGGGCTGAAAAGTTTGGGAACCCATGCTTTACACCACTGACTAAGGGGGTTATGTTTCACAATCAATACAAAGGTTTACTTGTTAACCGGCTTTATAGGATCAAGGCAATGCTTTAGTTATTTTGTTATAGTTATACAGGATCAATAAAAAGCTTTAGTTGTTTTACAAGATCAATAGGCCTACAAAGCTTTATTAGCTAATCGTATACTGTAGTTATACAGGATCAATACAAAACTGCACTAGTTAACCAAATAGTTTTAGGAGATCAATAAAAAGCCTCAAATTAACCAGAAACAGGGTCAAGAAAATGCTTAATTAGCCAGATATACTGTACATGTTTGATAAAAAGCTTTACTAGTTGTTAAGATCAATACAAAAGCTTTATTAGTTAATCACATACTGTAGCCATACAGGATCAAGAGAAACCAGTTAGTTATGCAGGATAAATACAAAGCTACATTACATTACAGTCATTTAGCAGACGCTTTTATCCAAAGCGACTCAATAAGTGCATTCAACATAGGTAGGGAACGAAACTTCTAATCACCAGAAGCATTAAGTGCATTCTCTTCTAAAACAAGCAACCAAGAGTATACCTAGCGCTAAAGTAAAAGTGCAATATATCAGCTGCCTAATTTCATAAACAGATGAGACAAAATAGGAAAATCAAATGAGCAAGAGCTAAAACAAATAAGTGTTTCGAATAAACAAGATCCAATAAAACAATAAAACAAGAGTTTGTACAACTAGTTACAACAAGTAGGCAAGGCGAAGAGGAAGGGTAGTGTTTCCTGAAGAGGTGGGTTTTCAGCCTGCGGCGAAAGATGGGCAGTGACTCTGCTGTCCTGACATCAGTGGGGAGTTCATTCCACCACTGTGGGGCCAGAACATAAAAAAGCTGTGACCGTGTAGATCCGCCAGAAGGACCCTTGAGCGACGAGGCAATCAGTCGCCCCGAGGTGGCCGACCGAAGTGGTCGGGCAGGGGTGTAAGCATCGACCATAGCCCGGAGGTAAGAATGAGCTGTTCCTTTCACTGCACTATAGGCTAGCACCAGGGTTTTAAACTGGATGCGAGCCGCTACGGGGAGCCAGTGTAGAGAACGGAGAAGGATAGTTGTGTGGGAGAACTTGGGGCGGTTGAACACCAGACGAGCCGCAGCTTTCTGAACAAGCTCCAGAGGTCTGATGGCAGATGCCGGAGCACCAGCAAGGAGGGAGTTGCAGTAGTCCAGGCGGGCGATGACAAGAGCCTCTGTGGTTCTGACATAGACCCTCTCAGCATCACTGAGTAGGAGCGACCCATCAGGTAGGATGCAAACAGGGAGAGTGCAGAGCCTGAGACACCTATCCCCTCAAGGGTGGAGAGGAGGATCTGATGGTTCACTGTGTCGAACGCTGCAGACAGGTCCAGGAGTATCAGGACGGAGGAGATAGAGTTCGCTCTAGCGGCATGGAGCGACTCCGTCACTGCCAGGAGGGCAGTCTCGGTCGAGTGACCCACTTTGAACCCAGACTGGTGGGAGTCCAGGAGGTTGTTCTGGTGGAGGCTACCTCTTCCCTTCTTGGTCTCTCTGTGCTGATAATAATTTCTAACCAGACAAATCACATTTATATCAATCAGATCATGTCTTTGTCTCCAAAGTAATTTAACTGGCTTTGTTTGTAATCTCATGTAGGCTACAGGCAATAAAACAACAGTCACGTATCTGCAGTAGGCCTGTAATGTAAAATCACATTATTGACAATTGAATATACAGTATTATAATCAAACAATGGTGATGACATGATGTAAGAATTTAAAAGCATTTAAAACATGCTATCAGGTGATTATGCATGATGATTCCTTCTCTTTTCTTCTTAGTTCTTCTGTCAGACCTTTTTCTGTGTTTTTAATTTCATCCAGCTCTTTGTCTTTTCTTATTAGTTCTTCTGTCAGACCTTTTTCTGTGTTTTTAATTTCATCCAGCTCTTTGTCTTTTCTTCTTAGTTCTTCTGTCAGACCTTTTTCTGTGTTTTTAATTTCACTAAGCTCTTTCTCTTTTCTTTGTAGTTCTTTCAGTTCTATGTCTTTTCTTCTTTGTTCTTTCTCATGTTTTCTTACTTCCTCCACCAGACCTTTTTCTCTGTTTTGCATTTTGTCCAGTTCTTTCACTTTTGTTCTTAGTTCTTTCAGTTCCATGTCTTTTCTTCTTAGTTCTTCTGTCAGACCCTTTTCTGCATTTTTAATTTCCTCCAGCTCTTTCTCTTTTCTTCGTAGTAGGCCTAGTTCTTTCTGATTTCTTCTTACTTCCCCTGTCAGAATATTGTCCAGCTCTTTCTCTTTTCTTCGTAGTTCTTTCAGTTCTATGTCTTTTCTTCTTAGTTCTTCTGTCAGACCATTTTCTGTGTTTTTAATTTCATCCAGCTCTTTGTCTTTTCTTCTTAGTTCTTCTGTCAGACCATTTTCTGTGTTTTTAATTCCATCCAGCTCTTTCTCTTTTCTTCTTAGTTCTTCTGTCAGACCTTTTTCTGTGTTTTTAATTTCATCCAGCTCTTTCTCTTTTCTTTGTAGTTCTTTCAGTTCTATGTCTTTTCTTCTTAGTTCTTTCTCATGTTTTCTTACTTCCTCCATCAGACCTTTTTCTCTGTTTTGCATTTTGTCCAGTTCTTTCACTTTTGTTCTTAGTTCTTTCAGTTCCATGTCTTTTCTTCTTAGTTTTTCTGTCAGACCTTTTTCTGTGTTTTTAATTTTGTCCAGTTCTTTCTCTTTTGTTCTTACTTCCTCCATCAGACCTTTTTCTGTGTTTTGCATTATGACCAGTTCTTTCGCTTTCGTTCTTTGTTCTTTCAGTTCCATGTCTTTTCTCCTTAGTTCTTGCCTCAGACATTTTCCTGTGTTTTTCATTTTGTCTAGTTCTTTCACTTTTCTTCTTAGTTCTTTCAATTCTATATCTGTTCTTCTTATTTCTTCCATCTGACCTTTTTCTGTGTTTTTCATTTCATCCAGTTCTTTGTCCTTTCTTCTTAGTTCTTGCCTCAGACACTTTTCTGTGTTTATCATTTTGTCCAGTTCTTCTGATTTCTCTTCTACTACTTTCTTTAATTCATTCCCTTTATGCCTTGAAAGTTCTTCTGAACTATCATCTTTTTCTTTAGCTTGTTCCATTTCTGAAGCATGTTGCAATTTCAATTCATGTTCTTCTATCCTTAGTCTCATTGGTTGCACTTCTCCTTCATGTGTTCTTGCCATGGCCTCTGTCTCTCTCTTCATCCCATCTTCTTTCACTTCTTTTAGAATGGCTGCTTCAGCCTCCTGGAACGTCTCTGTGGTGTAGCATTCCCCAGCATTCTTCTTCACCATCATCTCTACCTTCATCAGTAGATCACTGACTTGTTTACAGTTATCTTTATCATAGTTGTTGAAAACTTGGTACCTTCCTCCACAGTCAGCAATCAGTTTCTTAAATGAATCATCACAATCGTCTTTGATGTAGTCCTCAATGGTCTGATTAACATCCTCCAACGAGTCTCCTTTTGTGAAAAGAATGATGATGAACTTCTTGGAATTATTTCCAAAGGCCGTCTGAATTAACTTCAATGTCTCTTTCCCCTCTGATGTGAGTCGGCCAATTTTTAACACCAACAGGAACACATGAGGCCCCGGGGCCAGCAGATTCATGCATTTTATCAACTCCTGTCGAACATCTTCCTGGGACAGATTTGTATCAAACAAACCAGGTGTATCAACTACAACAACAGGACGCCCATCTACCTCACCATATGCTTTCTGGCAACACTGGGTGACAGAACATTTGCTTGGTTTGGATATAAATGTCCCCTGACCCAAAATAGTGTTTCCTGCAGCACTCTTTCCACTGCCTGTCTTCCCTATCAGCACCATCCTGAGGCAGTCTCTGCTCTGATTGTCATCACCTGGAATATCAAAAGACATTGAAATAGTAAGTACCAGCTCAAGAGTACTGTATTGTGCTTGACCTGAATTATGACAAAAATAACCAATAATTATGACACAAAACTAATAATTACTCACAGGTGCTGTCTTCTTTCGACTCCTTAAGTTCAGCTTGTTGCCTGGTGATGTGTTGTAGCGGTTTGCTGGGGTAACTGCCGGGGTACCAGTCAGAGTCCCAGTCTGACAAAAAGGGTTAAATAATAATACCAAGAGGGGATTAAAGGGATTGACAAAATATGATTTTGTCTTACCATATATTTATCAACCCCTGAAACGAACAATAAACACACAAATAGAAAATCATAAAGAAAATACACACACACAGAGTACTTGGTTTGCCAACAGTGTATTCACTTATTTCCCCACAAACCCCCAGTCAGTGTTCAACACAAATATCACAGATCCACAAGGCACAAGGTAATGTTCAGATACAGACGCCACAGAAACGGATCAAACGAACGTTCAATGACGCAACCCTGTAGCACAGATCAAAACGAATGTTCCTGAAATGTCCACCTCCGCAATAAAAGAAACAAGCAACAAGTCAGTCAAACGTCACGTCACTGTCAGTCACTCAGGAGGACGCTGTGAATCTCCTTACAGAGTGGTGATGTAGGTCGGTTCCCTCATCACTTAACATCTCGCGGAGAATTCACTGTAGCGTTGACGGCGGCCGTCATAAACCGGCGTTACCTCCCGTAACGAGGACTGGAACAGAGGACACCACAGCAGCAGCGCTTCGACGGGCAGACGACGGGCAGACACGTCCCCGATCGCGTCGATGACAGCGCAGCGTGGGCTACAAACAAACGGACTGTATGTTTCGCGGGCCAGAGGTAGGCTACTAGTGTGAGAGGATCTCAGGGAACGACACCACCCGTGTTTGACAGGAGCCGGCTCATAGTGCTCGCGCTCTTCCCTTTGATTCATTCATAGTTTCCTGGAGAGGCGTGGGAACGGGTGACGTAGGGAGCAGCGTTAAAGGCGCAGATCGCCACACTCCCCCCCCTTGGAGAAAAGCTGCAAGCGATCAGAGGTTGATTTCCTCCTCTTCCGTCTTCGTCCTCGCTGTCCGAGCTTTCTATTTCGGAACAGATTTTTCCAGAGGCCGTTGGGCTGTTGGGGAAACCCAAAAAGTCCTCTTCATCACTTTCCTCATCAAATATTGCCTGGACCCGCTCTCTCTCCAACTTATCCAACTCTACTGCCGTGGGATAACAGGGCTTCAAGCGTGCTACATGCACCACCTTCCTGTTCTCCCCAGTGTCCTCCAGGACGACGTCAAAGTTGACAGGGCCAACCTGGGTAACAACGCGGTAGGGCCCTAGCCACTTGGGAGCCAACTTTGCAGCAAAGGACTTCTCTGCTTTAGAAAGTGGATGGGAACGCAGCCATACCCTGTCTCTCTCCTGGAACTGTTGATCCCGGCGCTTTTTATCATAGTTGCATTTTTGTCTGATTCTGCTTTTTGTGAGGTTTTCCTGTGCAAAGGTAGTGAGGTCCTGAAGCTTGCTTATGGTTTTGTAGGTTGAGGAGTCAGGGGTGGCATCCCTGGGTTGGAGTAGCTGGTCCTCGGAGAGCTCGTCCGAGGTTCAGTTCTGCCGTGGCTTCATGTACCGCTGAATTGAGAGCAAACTGGAATTCGGGTAGATGTTTGTCCCAGAGCTTGTGATTCTCTCCTACATAGGAGGCGATCATGGTTTTCAAGGTCCGATTTACTCTCTCTGTCATGTTGGTTTGGGGATGGTAGGCTGAGGTTCGTTTGTGTTTCAGGCTCCATTGGTCACAGGTGGTTTTAAACAGTGAGGAGACGAACTGGCATCCCTGGTCCGAAAGAATGTAATTCGGGACCCCCCATCTGGTGAGGATCTCCTGGGTGAGTATTCGGGATACGGTCTCTGCGGTGGCTTTGCGAAGGGGAAATAACTCAACCCATCGGGTGTAGTAATCCACAAATACCAACAGGTAGACATTGCCCTTGGAACTCCTAGGGAAGGGCCCCATCAAATCCACACCCAGCATCTCCCAAGGGTGGTTCACGACTGTCTGCTGCAGCTTTCCGGCGACCTTGCGGCTCTATGGTTTGTACCGCTGACACACTTGACAATTTTGTACAAAAGTCTGGACATCCAAGCTCATTCGAGGCCAATAGACCAGAGCTTGCAACCTCTTGTAGGTTTTGTACCTGCCAAGGTGTCCCGACAGCGGGTCCTCATGGATCATCTGCAACAGCTGTTGTACTTGCCTTTCCGGTACTCCACCGTGAAAGTGAACTCCTGCAACCGGAGGGCCCACCGGGTAAGACGTGCATTGGA
This sequence comes from Gymnoscopelus braueri, assembly GCF_963280865.1. Classification (NCBI taxonomy): domain Eukaryota; kingdom Metazoa; phylum Chordata; class Actinopteri; order Myctophiformes; family Myctophidae; genus Gymnoscopelus; species Gymnoscopelus braueri. The sequence continues at coordinate 13,653,291 of NC_137608.1, read as the reverse complement.
CTTCTGGCTCTTCATCACCCACAGCAACGCTGCATGGTCTGTGACCACCGTGAAGAACCTTCCATCGAGGTAATACCGCCACCTTTCCAGAGCCCACACCACAGCCAAGCACTCCTTTTCAGTAGCTGAATAGTTGCGCTCTGCGCTGTTAAGGCTCCTGCTGCCGTATGCCAGGACCTCTTCTGTGCCAAGCCCAGTTTTCTGAGCTAGCACCGCTCCAAGGCCGACGTCACTGGCATCGGTATACACGACAAAAGGGAAGTCAAAGTTAGGATGCCCTAGGATGGGTGGGGAGACCAGACACTTCCGCAGGAGGTCAAAAGCAGCTTGGCAATCCGGTGTCCACTTGAACTTCACTCCTTTGCGCTTTAAAGCATTCAGGGGTTCTGCCAGTTGGGAGAAGTTCGGGACATAACGATGATACCAGCCCGACATTCCAAGGAACCGCTGAACGCCCTTGATGTTAGATGTTAGTGAAGAGGAGGGTTCAATGACGTCGGCTGCTAGCATTTCATCGACTAGCTCCTTCATCACCTTCATTTTCGCAGGGGAGACCCGGTAAGACTTCTGTTTGATGGGCATGTCCTGGGTAAGGAAGATTTTGTGTTTGAGCACATTTGTTTGGCCCAGTGTAGAGGTGCACACATCCGCATTGCTCTGTAACACTTCCAATAACCGCTTCCTCCCGTTACCATCCAGCTGAGCTTTCTCCATGGCGTTCTCCCACAGCTCTGCGTCCCGAGAGGGAGGAGTGACCCGAGTGGTAGTGCGGGGATCAATAGCCGAGTACCAGGACAGCACGCTCTTCTTCTTGTTTTTTTCACCCGGCAGTCTGAGATTCTCCTCTGTAGCCGCCGTCTCCTCTTCAAAGCTGTACTTTTCCTCTGCTTTGTTCCTGAACCAGTATGAGCCCTGTCCTACATCCATTTGCAGGCCACTGATGCTCAGAAAGTCCAAACCAAGAACTGCAGGGAATGCCAGGCTTTGCGATGGAAGCACTACCACTGGAAGAGCGCAGGTATGATTATGTAAATCCACTACCACATGCTGCCATCCCAAAGGCCATCTTTCTCCTCCATCAGTCAAATAAAGGGGCTTTCCATCCCAGGGATGTAATTCCTTGTCCTTCTCTTTAATGGCCCACCACCACTCTTCATTCACAAGCGTATAGGATGAACCAGAATCCACTATAGCCCTGACTCTCACCGCGCCCAGGGTTATGGCGACTGAAAGTTGGCGAGGGAGAGGTCTGGAGTTGAACGGGAAATGTTTCTTCCCTGGCTGTTGATTTGACACCGCGGTCATTATCGGATTGCTGCTGGTGGATGGCTCAGATGGAGATGGGGATTGATAGTTGGATTTTAGATTTATTCCTTTATTGGCCCCAAAGTGTGGACAACTATGGGGGGAATGAGAACCTTTACATCGCCAGCAGTATAGTGGAGCCGATCTTTCCGCTGCCGGGGTGCCAGATGTTTGCGGGGTGGGGTTAGTTGTCCCTGTAGTTTGAGGCCTGTTGTTGGCAGGGTTGTGTTTCCTGGCTGCCTCTTGGTGCCCCTGCTTCTCCCGGTCCTTCTCCAGTTGCTGACCCAACCTCACCAGAGCATCCACTGTCTTGGCTCCGCTGCTTCTCAACTGACTTGCCAGAGATGGGTGTATGTTTTTAAATATCAGCTGGATGACCTTTGCCTCCGTAATCTCTGGTTTCCACCGACGGCAGAGTGCTCTATACATATAAGTGAAGTCTCGGATGCCTTCACCCTCTCCCTGCACTCTTGTCCGGATGCGTTCCTCCAGCTCGTCCATGTAGTCCTCAGAGAGGAATGCTGACAGGAAGCTGTGTTCAAACTCCTTCCATGTCGACGTCTCCAGCCTGACCACGTCCCACCAGTCTCGGGCTGTGCCAAACAGGACGTTCCGCAGGGTGGCCAGCAGCTCCTCATCTGAAAGCGGATTCAAGGCCAGATAATCTCGACACTGTCCCAGGTAGGTGAGAGGATCTGTCTCGTCTCCCATCTTCCCAAAAGATGGAAATTGTAACTTGATTGGGCTTTTTTTCACTCTTCCCCCCAAGGCCCCCTGGATAGGAGAGCCCATGTGAGATGTAAATGGCTCGGAACCATGAGCAGCGTGCATGGTGGAGTGCAGTCGCAGCCGGGCATCATCCTTTGGCCCTGCTGAAGGTAGGGAGGTGGGAGGGGGTATAGATTGAATAGCGGTACTTTGCCCTGCTGGTGGTGGTATAGAGGGTTGTGGAGCTTGGAGGGTGTGTTCCTTAATGGTGGTAACTTCCTCAACCATACTGTGCAATAAAACATGACATGTTGTTATGTCTTGCTGCAGGTGAGTGACAATGTTAGCCATCGGAGTCATGACCTTGCTGATGTCCTTGAGCATCTCTGTATGATGCTGGTGAAGCCTCCACTTGATGGTGTCCACGAACTGTGTCCTCAGATATTCCACATTATCTTTAATTTGCCTCTGCATTTGTTGCTCTCCTTCCTGTCTCCCAATCAAATCCTCTTTTAGATCTGACAGGTTTTCCTTCATTTTCTGCCTCGCTGCTTGTTGCTCCTTTTTCACATCCTGAAGTGTGTCCATGATTTTGTCTTGCCCCTTTTCCAGATTATTGAACCTGTGTTTGAACTGATCATACTGATTTAGTGGTTGTAATGGGGCAGCGAGAGGTTCCGCCTCAATTAGATCCATCGCTACATCAGACCAGTTTGTGCTCTCAGCCTGTGGAGACTGCTCTGCTGGAGTTGAATTATTCACCACTTCCTCCTCAACGCCACCAGGGGGAACCAGCTCTCCATGATCTGACTCCACCCTGTGTTCCTCAGCCTGTTCACTGAGATCCAGAGAATTGAGCAATCTTTCCACCATTCCCTTCATCATTTTGAGTGAAATTGTGTCCCGTTTTTTGGTTGAAATTAGTGGGGTTTTCCCTGTGTATCCCAAAGCTTTCCTTTGTTTGTTTGTTTGTTTGTTTGTTTGTTTGTTTGTTTGTTTGGTTGTTTGATTGTTTGATTGTTCTGTTGAATAAACGCAGTATGTTACTCCGAATTTAAACAAACCGGGGTTACCTTCGTAACCTTGAGTTTTCCTCCAGTGTGTGTTTTCCTTTAAGACCAAGCCAGGGTGAGGATTCCTTGGTTTATTGTGTGCACACGTTTGTTTTGTTTGTTTCCTTTTCCCGTGCTTTAAGCCTGGGGTGCCACTTTTTATGTAGCGGTTTGCTGGGGTAACTGCCGGGGTGCCAGTCAGAGTCCCAGTCTGACAAAAAGGGTTCAATAATAATACCACCAACAACCGTACAAGGGATTGACAAAATATGATTTTGTCTTACCATATATTTATCAACCCCTGAAACGAACAATAAACACACAATACCATAGAAAATCATAAAGAAAATACACACACACAGAGTACTTGGTTTGCCAACAGTGTATTCACTTATTTCCCCACAAACCCCCAGTCAGTGTTCAACACAAATATCACAGATCCACAAGGCACAAGGTAATGTTCAGATACAGACGCCACAGAAACGGATCAAACGAACGTTCAATGACGCAACCCTGTAGCACAGATCAAAACGAATGTTCCTGAAATGTCCACCTCCGCAATAAAAGAAACAAGCAACAAGTCAGTCAAACGTCACGTCACTGTCAGTCACTCACGGTCAGGAGGACGCTGTGAATCTCCTTACAGAGTGGTGATGTAGGTCGGTTCCCTCATCACTTAACATCTCGCGGAGAATTCACTGTAGCGTTGACGGCGGCCGTCATAAACCGGCGTTACCTCCCGTAACGAGGACTGGAACAGAGGACACCACAGCAGCAGCGCTTCGACAGGCAGACACGTCCCCGATCACGTCGATGACAGCGCAGCGTGGGCTACAAACAAACGGACTGTATGTTTCGCGGGCCAGAGGTAGGCTACTAGTGCGAGAGGATCTCAGGGAACGACACCACCCGTGTTTGACAGGAGCCGGCTCATAGTGCTCGCGCTCTTCCCTTTGATTCATTCATAGTTTCCTGGAGAGGCGTGGGAACGGGTGACGTAGGGAGCAGCGTTAAAGGCGCAGATCGCCACAGTGTTCTTTCAGTTTTATGACCTTTTCCATCTGGATCTTGGAAAACATGTCTCTTGTGATGCCGAGTGGTTTACCCTCCAGAGATCTCATCCTTTCTACGGCATCCAACATCTCAGGAACTTGTTTGCTGTACTTAATGACAAAGTATTGGCCTCCACAGCTCTGACACAGCTCCTTGATGCCTGTGTCTTTACCTACAAAGGCATCATCTGTAATGGCTGGATCTGACTCTACAGTCAACAGAACCATGGGGAAGTCTTTGACTTGAGAGCTGAATACATCCTGGATGCTCTGTAACTCTCCTTTATCTTCGTTTGTGAGTGTATCCATGGGAACGGCCAACAGGAATGCATGGATGCCTTCAGGATCACAGAGAGAGACACATCTCAGTGCATTTTGAACCACGGCTTCCTTAGATGTTTCATACAAGGCAGGTAGATCCACCAGGGTCACCCAGCGTCCACACACCTCCGCCTGTCTCTTCACACACTCTGTAGAGGAACTAGACCCCGGGCTGTGCTGGGTCTTACCAAGAATGGCGTTGGCAGCAGAAATCTTCTCAGCTCCTCTTCTGCCACAGAGCACCAGGTTCCGAGGAGGTTTGGACTTTGGTGTCATGGTGTGTCTACCTTCAACAGATGTGAGGTATCTTCCTCTGTTTTCACTCACAATGTTCTCAATCTTCTCCATCATTGACTGGCTGTCATCTTCAATCATTCTGTAAAGTATTCCTCCACAGTCTTCAATGGTGTGTTTTACAGAAATGTTTGCTTCATGTCTTGTGATGACCATTAAGTGGTTAAAGGCCTCTTGATGAAACAAACGCATGATGAACTTCAGTGTGTGTCTGTCTTCCTCTGTGAAATCAGAAGGATTCACTAACAGCAGGAACACGGTCCAGGTGAACAAAGAGCTGCACACTTCTCTATTTCCTGTCCCACTGATCCAATAGATTGACTGAAGAGGTCTGGTGTTTTCACTACTCTGACAGAGTTTCCCTGCCACTCCCCATTAACCATCACACTGTGCTTGTTTTGGAAGCATTTCCCTGTGATTAAGCTACCAAGTGTTCTCTTATTGTCTTCATTTTCCCCAAGAAGCACAATCCTTAGACCAGAAGCTAAACAAAGAAAATATTTTTTTTTCACAAACACTTATTTGCTCTTTGAATATATTGCATTCTGCTCATTTAGATATGGATTAGAGGCATTCAAAAGATTGCTGTTATATGGATGCCAACTCCACAAGTATAAACTCTTTGATATAGCAAAATGTGGTCTAAGAAAAGGAAGGAGGTTGTAGTTTTCTTTTTTAAATGATTATTATCAGTGACATCACTGAAGATGTGTCCAGAGGCATCAGTAGATGTATGTACACAGTTAGCATTTCATTACATACTTTGGCAAAAAAAAAACAAGTAAACATTAATATATGAAGATACAAATTAAATCACAATATAACAAAGAAATAAAAACGCATTCAATATTTTCATCCAACACCTGATATTTGTTTGACTGGCTGCCCTTCAGACTCTTCAAAATATGTAATTAAAGACGATCGATTACCAATGACCACCACTGGTATTGTTATCGTGAATGCTCTGACTAGAACCTTATTTGTTTGTCTACTCTTGTTGAAGATACAAAAGGCGAGGTGAAACTTCATGACACTAGTAAGCAACAGCATAACATTGCCTGCTCCAGCTCCTGTATACACCTGGAGATGGGGGAGAATACACCTAGATTTTGCAAGACATGCATGTTTTTATTTATTTTTTATAGATGCATATAATCATTGCCTGTTTTGTTTCCTGTATTATTTTGTAGTAATGTTCTCTCTTGTCTTTTCAGTTCCTCCTGCTGATGTACCTTGTTGGTAGATCACCACTGTAGAAATTAAACGTATCCACTCGGCTAGCTACTGTCATTTATTGAAGTTTTTGATTATTTATTTTTTTGATTATCTGTTTTATTTTAGCTTATTTTCTATTTTCTATTTCCTTAACTCTTTAATAACTAATAATTGTTATTGTATTCAAATGTCCTTTGTTTGTGTCAATGTTTCTTTTGCACTTTTTTCTTAATGCCCTTAATGTTTTGTGTAAAGCACTTTGAATTGCCTTGTTGTTCGAATGCGCAAAACTTGCCTTGAATTGCCTTACCTTGTATAACAATGATAATGATTTGACGATAATATGTTATTCTCAGCACTTTGAATGAGTGTATTATATACAGTAAAATAACATGTAAATAAGGCACAAATTGCTACCCTTTTTCTTTTCTTTTTTTATACAGGATGCAGCAATTCATTTTCCAATACAGGACAATCCCTTAAACTCAGATGGCAACACAGAGATTAACAAACCAGATAATAAATAATGTAAAAAAAAATGTGGCTTTTTCCCAAATCTCTCACTCTGCTGTGTGTTTAGTTGTATCTGTTTAAATCAACTGTGACATTCCAAGATCCTAGGCAATTTCATATGAATTTGTAAAATTACAGCAACAATTCTTGTAAATGTTGTTAGGGATTATAACAATTTCAAATCTTTACAAATGAAACAGCGTAACAGTTGTGATTCAGTTCGGCTTTACTCACTGTCAGGAGGTAGTATCTCATCGCTTTTACGCCGTTTCAGAGGTATCTCACCCTGATTTTCTGTAACAAAATAGAAAATATAATGATATGCTGTCTTTTCTTATGGTAGATATATTTTCCAATGACTAATACTTTGACGGATGCACTGCCATAGTTTATGGTTAGGTATTTCCCTGAATATCTTAGTGTATTTTGACTCCTAACACTGAAATGCACTACTGCCCAAAATGACATTCTTAGCACTTAGCAGCGTACTGATTTCAGGTCTAGGACTAAACCAGAATGTGTAGCCTATAATAGTATAAGCCTACTATTTTCATGTCCATTTCATACTTTGTCATGAAGGTTCAGGAGCTTTATGCCTGCAGTGTCAAAGCAATATGCATCCACTGGATGATTATTATTTGGTTACAAGAAATGTTAACATTTCACAACCTCTGCTATTACCATGTGCAGAATGTGTATTTTTATGTTCTGACTATTTGATCCAGATAAAAACAGCTGATATAGCTTAAACTGGGTATGTGTATTTTTGGAACAATGGTCCTTCGGAGCAATGGGTTTAGCTTTTCAAGATAACGGGCCATTGGGCTTATGGGCTTTGGTACAATGGGACGTTCTTTGAACTATTAGGGTTTGCAACTGGCATGGCACCCTGTCCAACATTGATTAGTTCTGCACAGTGTTAAACTCAAACTGTGACACTGCAAGATCCAGGTCATTTAATGTCTATACAGTTGTGATTCAGTTCAGCTTTACTTACTGTCAGGAGTTAGCAACAGTGACTCATCGCGTCTGCTCCGTTTCCGAAGCATCTTACCCTTGCCCTCTGTAATGATATTGCATATAGAATACATGCATAAAAAATACAATTGTATCAATATAGGTTGTCATTTTTTGTTAATCTGTATGGTAGATGCCCTTTCCAATGACAAATACCTACCTACAGCTGTCATATAATATGGATAAAGTACAAACACTTGGTGGAGACAAATTTGAATGATATGAATGTATTCATTATGTAAACATTATGTTGTGTTTTTTCTTAGATCAATACATAATTATGTCTAATTTATTGATGAAGTACTAGAAAAAATATTTGTACTTGTTTTCGGTTTATGTACTGTATGTGAATGTACTTTTTTATGTATTAAATTTGATAAATGAGTAATCAGGTTATGTTCCTGCTCTTGCTGTCAGCAGCGATGGAAAAAGTACTCACATTTTCTACTTAAGTAAAAGTATCAATACTGTAAAAGGCCCGTGTTCAAAATGTTACTGAGTAAAAGTACAAAAGTATTGGCATCAAAATATACTTAAAGGGTTAGTTCACATTTTTTTAGTATTTTCTGTAGGAAATACTTACCATTAATGTAGTGGTTGCAAAGGTATTATTGATTGCCCGAGTCCCGTGGTCAGAGTTATGGTCCGGTTCTGATAAATATGAAGTAGTTCCGGTAGATTAGTAGATTTGGTGGGGGCCGCTCATTAAAAATAAATTAATTTAAAAAACTAGCGTCATTTGTATTGTTGACCTATTTCTACCATAGAGCAGGTTTCGTTCAATTTTGACCCCTCTGTCACATGGTACTAATGTTTGTGTCCAGAATCACTGTGCCGCGGCAGCCTACTCACGCACAAAATATACGACACAAAAAATAGTACCGTGTGACAGAGGGGTTGAAATTGAATGAAACCTGCTCTATATGGTAGAAATAGGTCAACAATACAAATGACGTAAAGTTTTTTAAATTAATTTATTTTTAATGAGCGGCCCCCACCAAAAATACTAATCTACCGGAACTACTTCATATTTATCAGAACCGGACCATAACTCTGACCACGGGACTGGGGCAATCAATTAATACCTTTGCAACCACTACATTAATGGTAAATATTTCCTACAGAAAATACTAAAAAAATCTGAACTAACCGTTTAAAGTACCAAAATTAAAAGTACTAAAATGTATCTGCAAAGTAACTAGTTGTAGTAACTAAAGTTTTCAAATAATTATAGTGGAGTAAAAGTACAATATTTGCCTCTGAGATGTAGAACTAAAAGTATTGAACATTGGAAATACTCCAGTAAAGTAAAAGTACCTCAAAATTGTACTTAAGTACAGTGCTTGAATAAATGTACTCAGATACTTAACTGGCTGTCAGACTATAAAATAAGTGATAAATGTTATAATTTACTTATAGCTTTATCTTTACACATTCAAGCTAAATTAAAAGTCAACCTGTTACGAGGCTTCATCTTTCAGGACAGAACCTCTCTTATTTTGTGTGTATTTTTATTTGTCACATGTAGCATGTTTTGATGATCTTAAGATAATATTAATAATATATTTGTAGAATATAATCGGTATAAATGGACCAATGAAAATAATTAGCAGGCTCAAAAGGGTTAAGACAAATTGCCCTACTCCAGGAAACTAATGTGCAATTTTCCAAAATGTACAAGCTTATTAGTTGTCTGGCACTTTACAGACAAGCTACACAAACCAACACTTGTTGTTTTGTGTATTTATTTGTTATATGTAGCATGTTTTGATGATCTTAAAATATTAATAATCATAGTAATAGTAACATACTGACATATAATAATATTCATGATAATTGTATTCCTAGTTATTGTTTGTATATATTAATAATAATACTGCTTATTGTTTATTATTGCTTCTACAAAGTTGAGGAACCAAAACTAGTAATTGTTCTCTATGCATTTGTACCTGTAGGCCTATATAACATGTAACAGTACAAATAATGAATATTGAAACAAAAATCTAATGAGATTTTTTTTCAAAAGGTTTATGATGTGGCTGAATGAAATTGTATACATTCTCTATGAGGTGCTGTATAACTGGACTCACCTGGACCAGGTGTAGTGGTTGATTCTGCCATAACCTCACTCACACAAGCTGTATCCAAACTCCTTGTGAATGCAGACACAAAGTTCAAAACTTAAAGTTAGATAAGTAGAACAAGCTTACTGTAACTTTCAACATTTGCTCCATAACACAAACTGGGGCCACTGTATTTGCTGTTTTAAACATAATAATCCTGAACAATTGCCACACATTCAAACAAAAAGTAGTTAAGAGAAATCCAAAAACATCTTCCTCACCTGAACTGAACTACTGCAGATCAATGCATAGCCGTGGGGGGGTCACAGTTCCAACCTGGTCTCTTGATTCTATACATCAAAGCAAAAACAATGCATGCTCTGTAATATGGATGTATTGTAATTAAGATTGTCAATGAGAGACAAATAGAGGAATAAATATCGTTGTTCATCTCTTGATTTTTTCTGTTATTGTTCTCCAATTCAAAATAAATTTGTTCAGTTCATTAGTTTTATTTTGTGTTATTTGTACTTACCAGTGTATTACTGCGACATTTGAAGGACACAAGAACAACCAAAGTAGAATGATGAGAGACTAGTCCAACTAGATAATCATTAACAGTTATGTTTCATTACTCATTAACTCCTGTTGTTAAGGGACCGCTGTTGTACTATCAGACAGTTGTACTAACAGACAGTTTGATATGAAGAAACATAGAAACCTGATCGAATAATGTTTTTGTAACATTTTTCTAAATAAATGCAAAAATAGACAAAAAGGAAATGTGTCTCATCTCTCTCTGTGTAAACTGCATATTCTCTTTCTGGAACATCCATCTGTTTAGTTCATAGTTTTGGTATAAAGCTAAACACGCTACTGTGGTTAGAAGCACTAAATATATCACAAAAAACTATAAGGGCACATCTTTGCCAGGCTGGGTGAATGTCCAACCTACGGTTGAAGTGTTATACTGTAGGGCAAACGCCATAACATGAAGTAGGCCTCATCATGCAGTGCTATACCTTTTGGAATAAATAGGTGGAGTGACTTCCTTGGCCTACTGGTAGTGTGCACAGATATTTGGCGCTGATTGGTCCAGCGTTAGGTCCAGACTCAAGCATAGAAAGACAGACAGACAAAAACATAATCTCCATACCCGGCCTTCGGCCTGTCAAAATGAAAAGCAATGTACAGTAAAAAAAAAAACTGTGAGAACAGTCTTTTAAATAAATTATGTTTATAACATTGTGTTGCACTGATTGATTTACAATCAAAACTGTACTTTATCCTCTTCAAAATAAGATTGTGTATTAAATATTAACCACTGTACAGTTTCATATCACAATAGGTTATTTGATGTAAGTTATTGCGCCACATGGATAAAAGCACTGGTCATGAAACATTACAGTACATTTACAATGTCTTGCTATCAGGCCTGGAATTTCGTCATTTTAGGGTCAAGGCCACTTGGTCTTTGGTGTTGTCCATTTTCTGAGGGCACAAAGGCCAAATGCCAGGGCAGGAAGCCAATCAATTAAAACAAGATTTTAGTCCATTTAAAGAATTAAATAAATGTAAGGGTTAAGTATGATTTAATATGTAGACTATCTGCAGTGGAATAAATAAACTATAGTATTTACAATCTGATCCATGCTCAGCTCTGCACCAATCAATGTTACTGGATTGGTTTAAAGATGGGGACTCAGGGGAGTTGTTAAGAATTCAGAATCTCAACAAGACACTGGTGTCTACATGACGAGAAAGAGAGACACTGGTGTCTACATGACAAGAAAGAGACACTGGTGTCTACATAATTGAAAACAAGACTTCCCTGTGAATATATGATGCATATTGATGACATCCTATTGAAGCTAGTATTGCCCAAATAGGAGGGGTGGAGCTGAGATTATATATGCACAAAATGTGAAAGATATTCAGGGATTTACTTCCTTGGACTACTGGCAGAGTACACAAGATATTTGGCACTGATGATCGGTGCATGTAATAGCTGTGGAGGTATGCGAGATTAGCTGCGGACGGACTGGCGAATGAACGGTCACACAAATATTTGGGAGACATACATAACTGCATCCTCCAATGTACTGCCCTTGAGTGCTGAGTGACTCCTCTTGTGGCATGAGCACTATAGTGAGTGGTATAGAAATGGGTTCTGTCACCGCGCCCCTCCATCTTGTTCACATGGAGAATAACCTGTGTAGTGGTGGTTACTTCCCGGTAGCGGTTCACTCCTGTTTACCTATAGATGGTGTTGATTTGATTATGGGAATGACATTGCTGAGGGAAATGTATCCTGTGCCTGGGGTGTCTGCATTTGATAACCTGCCCATCCATTGTCCAGGTGAAGGTGCTGACTAGAGCTCAAGCTGAGCTCTAGTCAGCACTAGAGCTCAGCTTGTTGCCTTATTTGGTTAAAGGGCAAGACCACTTTGGGAGAGGTTTGAAGATCCGGATCCAGATCCACGGATCCAGTCCAGGTTTTCTTCCTAATAAAAATAGCAAAATCAATAGGAAGTTGACATATCAATTTCTAGTCAATGGAGAATTTTTTTTTGATTTTCTGCCCACCTTTGTTGTTACATCATGGCAAGGTAACTACACAACCTTGCCCTTTAAAGAAATTATAACACACGGCTGATTTGAACTCTTCTCCCTTTTTCAGTAGTTGACTGGCCGATTGCTGACATCAAGCGTCCTAGAGAGAAGAGAGTGATCACAAACGTTCATAGCGAAAACAGGAGATCTACAAGCTCACAATGTGTCCCATGGTGACTATTTTCCCAATTTTCACGTTTGTGAGAGAAAAGAAAAATCTTTTAATTTTCGCCAATAATCGCATGCCCAAAATAGCTTCATCAGGTTGAAAGTGGTTAAAATATATATTTTAGGATATAGAATTTGCCTTGAATGAGAATGCACGCAGAGACCATGGCAAATAACGCAAGACGGTACATTCCATGCACCACGTGGTAACTGAGGAAGTTCAAGGTGTCAAGAAGGTCCTGAATTCCTCCTAGTACACTACCACCCAGGGCATCCTGATGTGGGCCATCACTGTATGGTATGGAAATAGCTAGGATCTGCGAGTTCTGCGGAAGGTGGTGCAGTCTGCTCAGCACACTCCTGTCCCTGCAGGATACATACAAACATACAACAGTAGGTGCTGGTGTAGGGCTAAAGAGGATTATGAAGGACAAACACCACCCCAGTAATGAACTGTTTGTGACGATGCGGACTGGCAAGCACTTGAGGTGTCTCAAGGCTTAGAGCTTTTTCCCTGCAGCTGTCAGAGCCTTAAACATAGATAAACTAAACAAAAAAAAGGACAAAAGAAAAAAAAAGGACAGAAAAATATATATTTATCTGTAAATAACCATTGTGCACTTGATGTATATCAGTATATTGTTTTAACTTGCACAAATGTACATAGATAAGTGTACTTGATGTAAGTGTATTTATTTTTTTACTTTCACAAATGTAGAAAGATAAGTGTGTACAGTACTAGATGTATATCAGTATTATGTTTTAACTTGAACAAATGTACATAAGTGTACTTGATGTTTAAGTATTTTGTTTTAACTTTAAAAAATTTACAAATATAAGTGTACTTGATGTATATCGGTATTTTGTTTTAACTTGCAGAAATGTACATAGATAAGAGTACTTGATGATACCTTGTGTGCCTTCTACCCCCCAAATTCTATATATTCCCCATTGCTGCTTGACTTGTTGTCAGCTTGTCTTGTACTTTTTAAAATCTACTTTTAACCTATTTAACCTTATTTATGTACCTATTTATCATTAGTCTAGTATTATCCTTATTTTGTTGTATTGTATCTTGTTGTATTGCATATTGTATTGCTGGTAGTACAGTCTTGCGGAACATGCCACACCAACATTCCGCTGCTTGTACCTGTATGAGTGACAAATAAACCCTTTATCCCTGGTCTTTGTCCAGGGATAATCTCAGAAACCTGTGGACCGCTCACCGCCACATCTTTTGTGCACACTTCAGCTTAGTACGTCCATGCATATTTTTTTTAATGGTTTTATTTATTTGTTTAATATTTAACTTTACGTATAATGGAAGTCAATGGGGCTCAGATCGGGCTGAATAATATCATTAGTCTTGCCCAGATAGTTCCATTCTGATTTACTGTCATCAACATGATGTCAGAGATCCACACAGAGGCCACGCATGAATTTGGCAGACATCACAATAAAGGTTATAATATATATTATACTTTGTCACAAACTTTTCCCACACTTTTTAAAAAATCAGGCCGCATATCAGGGCAGTTTTACTGCTATTCTATTCTATTCTATTTTCAGCTTTGTCCAAACACATAGACCTGATGTTGGGTTTTAACTTTTGACCGGGTCCCCCGTGGGCACTATCCTTGGCCCACTCCTTTTTCCCTCAACACCAAATCTCTTCATCGAAAACAGCTCATCTACAAGCTCACTGTGAGCTTGTAGATCGACCATTTTCAACAAATGTTCGCCTATTGTTGCTGGCTGTTCGCCTGTTATGATATGAATAGGGACGCTATGGTCCAAGTGTTGTTAAACGACATGACTGCAAGTGGGATCCTGAGAAGCATTTGGTGTGACATGTGTGACATGGTGTGACATGCCACCGAATATTAGTTTCCTGAGAATGCCAGAGTAAAACGGTTCATAGACTCGCTTGTTGTAGTTGACCAGGCCAATGAACCTCCCCCCTAGGGATGCCAGCTCAGGCTGGATGGCAGTCAGACCGGCAGGTACCTGTTTAGCGTTGGGCGTGGGCGCAGTGATAAGACCCACAAAGTACTGCTGTACACGCTCCTCAACGAGAGTGCGGATAAGGTTGTCCTTCTGGGTGAGGCTACAGATCTGGCCAGTGAGGGAGGCCTGCAGGGTCTGGGTCAGCGAGGGATACTTCCTCTCAGTCAGTGACTTATTTAGCTCACAGCAGATCTGGGTGCTGACACCCTTTAGTGCCTCCTCCAGGTTAAAGTTGGCACTGTGCAAGCCATCCAAGAGAACGCTGGTCATCCTCTTGAGGCGGTCGGCCAGAGAAGATACTCCTTGGATCGCCCCCCCGACGGCACTGTTGACAATAAGCAATACCGCATTTACTGCCTGAAGCTGCTGAAGCTCCCACTGAATCTCGCACAGACGCGTCTCATCCGTCATCAAGGTCTCCGGCAGTGGGTTGCTGCTGTTCCAGGTAAGGACGTGGAGAAAGGCGTTATCAATGACCAGGGAGGGTGTGGGCATTGCCTTCTGACCTTTCACCTTCTGGCCATCGGTCTGGTCTGCAGGGTTCAGGAGCAGCACCAGTTCCTCCAGTGATGATTTGAACCAGGTGGTCGTGTGATCCAAGGCGTTGGGCATGGTGTCCACGATGTTCTGGAACGTGGCTCTCTCATATTCCACAGCCTGCTTCTGTAGCACAGGTCTCAGGTTCTTGATGGTGAAGTTGAGCATGTCTAATTTCATCAAGTCCAGCACGCGGAAGATCTCCTTGAACAGTGTCACAACATTGTCTGTGATCTTCTGGAGTTTCTTGACCTCCTCGTCTCTGGCTGGTGCGCACAGTTTGCTCATGGTAGTGATAATGTATGAAGCCAGCCCTTGGAAATCCACGGCGTCGTTGTCAGCCTGCTGGCGAATCAGGTCAATGTCCAAAGCCTCCGTGATCTGGGTCCGCAGCCAAATGGGTCTCGACATGGACAGTAGGATCTCCCCGATCTCCTTCAGTAGATGGATGGCAAACGTATACTGCGGCGGGTCATCATTCAACTGAGACTCCAGGATATCCCAGAAGGCGCTGTGAACGATGTCTTTGGCTAGTTTACCAAAACTGTTCTGAGGTAGGTCCAGGGGCTCCAGGGCAAAGCTGGGGTTGACAATAATCTCGTGGGCCAGGGTGAGATTAGACAGGTCCTTGGCAGAAGCCACGACTTCATCCATGGTTATGTTAGGGGTGCTGGAGGAGGCCGTGCTGGGGAGGCTGTCACAGGGAGGGTTCAGGTCACTGGTGGACGGTACACTGTCCACGTATGAGTCCATATCACTGGAGATTGACGTGGAACGCTCATCATTTAGAGGCATGATTTGCTAGATCTCTGAGAAGCACCAAGGTCTCCGTCGGTCTATATCGCTACCACTCTGTATCACCTTTAATACTTCGAGCTCAGCGTCTTGTATAAGGCTGACCAGAGCTCTGATCTGACATCACACACAACACAAACTGTTACCATACACGGGCAAGACTGATGTCATCATCAATATAATGTCTGAGATCCACATGTGTGAGCCAAGAAATGAAAAAACTCCCATTCAAGTATTTTTGTTTCAGAAACCGTAAGGACTAGAGTTACAAGACTTTGAGGGAAGGTTCATAGTTTATTGCCAAATTATTACAAAAAAATATTACACCAGTCGGCCACATGGTGGCACTATAACAGCCCACTTTACCTTTTGGCTTATAACTTTTGAACCGTAGGTCGTAGAATCAAAAAATCTTTACCCCTGGATTCCTTGGGTCATGACGCAACTCCCCATATATTGAATTTTCTTCAAAACACACTTTTAGCTCCTCCTCCCACATATTTTATCCAAATTTCACAAAAATCACTCTGGAGACATGCGATAAACATATGCGAACGGCGTTTTGATAGAACGAAACGTCTGGTCAATCCCAAATTTTAATCACATGTCAAAGGTGGTTCACTCAACGAATCCCCAAAAGTATTTCTACTTTGATCCATAGGGGGCGCCACAAATGCGCAAAACGTAGCCGTTTGATGCAAAAACATGATTTTTGGGGGGATCAATCCTCTCAAAATGAAACACAAGTGATCTCAGGAGTGACGTGACTATACAATTGTGCCGTTACATTTGTGGGAGGGGCCTGTTTCTTTAGTGGGAGGGACCTATTTCCTCAAATCAAAGCGGCACGTGTCACGAACGCGGGATCCGATCGGCACCGAATTCGAATCGCACGTCGCGCGGCCTCCGACGGTATTCCTCCAGGCGTATTCCTCAAGTCCTGGCGGCCGCGACCCGCGACCGGCGTCGGCGCAACCACACTTTGCAATTTCCCAGAATTGCGACGGGTCTAGTTTCCTTGTTGTGGCTATGTACGACAGTACACACCAAAGGTATGGCAAGCAGCGAGTAGCCACATGGAAATAAAGTGTGTTTTGTGATCTTGAAACATTGAGCCTGTCACACACTCAAATTGTTGATTTTATTTGACCAGACCTTTTAGTTCACATCTTATATTCATTATATTCTGAAGTAACTTGAAAATGGTGCAATTTATCGAATTAAAACCTAAAGATCTATGGGCTGGGCTGAGAGCCCACGTTGGCTGAGCAATGTTCCAAGAGCCCAACAACGCCCTTGTAGACCTACTATAAGATTTTGTATTTGTGCTAAGACAATAAATACAGTTGAAACAAAGGAAGATCTGATGATCATCATTGCATCTTTAACTAAGAGCCGGTCAATGGCCATTTTATTTTGGAGCATTATAGCCTACATTGAGCGGTCAGGGAGATACTGTGATGATTCTACATGAAATTTGGTTCAGCCTGCTTGCCTTGAAGTCCTTCCACCTCCTACCAAACCTTAAAAAGCATGCTTCTAACCAGAACCATGGGAGAGAACTGCTTGTACTGTTTGTATTTTTGTGATGTGATGACTATTAAGACCAATAACCTAATAAGACATGTGCAATATGGGATTATATTTGAATAGTTATTGAATAGTATTTGATATAATTTTTTCTAATACAATTTTAAGCTTCATTTGTGGCAATTCATTTCCCCCTGTTATAGCGAGAACAACATAATTATGAACACAACAATCGGTATTCAGTATTTTACTACATTTAGTGTATATTACTATATTCAGTATTTTACTATATTTAGTGCTACTATAGTATATTATTTAGTATATCAGCTATATTAAGTCTATTTTGTCTTTCTACTACTAGACTCTCCTTGAGATGCTACCCCTTTAAGTCCTCCTGTGGTGTCTGTTGTCATCAGGGTTGCCATGTCCGCTTATTATAAGCGACTTTGGGTTTGTTTTTCCAATTGCTTGTAAATATTGGTACTTGCGGTTTGCGTTTGTTTTGGGCTTGCTTCTAAAGTGTAGTTGCTTATTTGGGCTTGTTTCCTAATGTTGTTTAAACCAGTGGTTCTGGTTTAATTTTCAAGTTTAATTAACATGTATTTGTCCACAGACCCCAACATAAAAAAATATTTTGTGCCAGGGACGCCCATACCGGATTTGTGTTAAAATGTTTAAAAAACATATTTAAAAAAATAAATAAAAAATACAGATCTACATCTAACTTGTGAGCTTTCAAATAGCCAATGCGTATCGGTTTATAAAGTGCTCATGTGACCAATATATTGTCGCTTCTTTTGGGCTTGTTTTCCTAGACCCGGCTGCCTATTTCTCTCACACAATCTGGCAACGCTGGTTGTCATGATAACTGATAGACGCTGCAGCCCAAACGGAACAGAGTAAAAAGACAGAAGCTCCAGTCTAGCCTATAAAGTCAGTAAGTCACAGGGAACACAATCCACAACAGTCAGATTGTGACTGTTGTGGCCTAGAGGGACAGTTATGAGTAAAGTGTCTGTCTTGGAGGGACCGAGGAGTTTGTTTTAAAGTCAGTTGTTGACAACGTTGTTAAAACAAATGGCGGAGACTCGAGTTGTCCCCAGTGGTAAAGTCTACAGACAGATGTTTGATGCCCAGGTATGTAGATTAAAGTGTTATATAGCTACACTACAGGCACACAGCGGTTGCAGGTCTCAGTATAAAATACTTGTCTGTGTGTCATGTAGGCCAGTGGTTCTCAAACTGTTTCATGTCAAGGACCCCCAAATTGACACTTATTACCCTACGGACCCCCATTTGAAAAGATAAGCCAGGGACCCCCCAATAAGAGAAGGTTTTTACGGCTCTCTAGCAGTGATTCTCAACCATTTTAATTTCAAGGACCCCCAGTTTAACATGCATTAGGTTACGGACCCCCATTTAATGGCATTTATACCTCTGGGACCCCAATTCATATTGTAAAATCAATGTTAATTTAACTCTGAGAGTTACAGACCCATAAGGGTACATTTGGTTCCTGTCCATCATTTAGCTGGGGACCCCCTGGAACCCCCTCAAGTACCCCTGGGGGTCCCTGGGACCCCACTTTGAGAACCAATGATGTAGGCTATAGTTGCGGCTCAGGCACAGTAATGAGCAGAGCCAAACACATCATAACCATCACAAACTAAGACACTACCTTGAGAGTAGGAGTTGAGAGCTATATCTGTTATTTTCCAAAGCGCGAACTTTCTTTCTTTCCAATAAAGATTGTTGGTGTTGACACATTAATTATATACAAATACAATGCATTTGCTTAGACAAACAACACAGTAATACAAGCTTTTGTTTTGGGAAGGGGATGACACATAACAGGAAAACTTATAATAGCAGCCACAGCTGCTGTCCATGGTGCTGATTGATTGTTGTTTCTTGCTTATCATTATTGCCATGGCTAAATAAAATGCAGGTATTTTATTGTTTTACTAAAATGTTGCATTGAGTTTTTCAAACTTTCATAATAAACTTGATTTTCCTTTACTCCATCACATGACCACCTGGACACACCCACCTCTAATACCTTTGTCCCTCCCACATCATGGTCCAATCATGGCACCCCTTTTTCACCCCCCTTTTTTGAACAACAGGTGATCTGCGGTGATCCGAAGTAAATATATAAATCTCTCTCTCTCTCTCTCTCTCTCTCTCTCTCTCTCTCTCTCTCTCTCTCTCTCTCTCTCTTTCTACTCCCAACGGGCATCGCCCTAGTGTTCTAATAACTAGAAAAAGTGCTCCTCGGAGCACTGCCAGACCCCTAGTGGTTGAAATCTGAAGATACGTCACGCGAAGCTTGGCCAATCAAGGGGACAGGTAGGAAAAGAGGGACAGGTAGGAAAAGAGGGACAGGTAGGAAAAGAGGGACAGGTAGGAAAAGAGGGACAGACCGATAAAGCCTCATGTAGGCCGACCCCCTGGGTCTGGCAAATATATGTTATTGTTTCCTCAAAATCACGCTCGGCCATTATAGAGTAAGAAATCTCTGCATTTAAAGTTCATTGTGACCATGACAGTAGCATCTACTCCACATGTTTATTTTTTTAAAGGAGTAGTTCACCCAAAAAATGGCTTATTTTCTATCAATTGCTCACCCCATGAAGCCTTGAATTCAGGGATTTTGTTTTTGTTTTTGTCTCATTCCTAAGCCAGTAATTTGATTACTGTCTCCTACAGGCTAATGTATCCGGTAGGAGACACAAAGTAGACTCTTTGTGTCTCCTACCGGAAATACACCCGGTCATCAAATTATTGGCTTAGGAATGTGACAAAAACAAAAACAAATCCATGAATTCAAGGCTTCATGGGGTGTGTAATTGATAGAAAATAAACTTTAACTACTCCTTTAAATATATTTTTTGGGGCTTTTTGGCCTTTATTTATAGTTTACAGTAGAGACGGACAGGGAGAGAGAGAGAGATGGGGAGAGACATATAGCAAAGATCGTCGGGAACGGGACTCGAACCCGCGATGTGCTGTCAGTCAGGCTACATTGGAGCCCAGGTGCCCGGACCGCTAGGCCAGCTGTCTGGGCCTCCATGTGTGTTTCTGTAAAAAGTTAAACCAGCAAAGTGTCTCTGGTCAAAGGTACATATGAAACCCTCTATAAACAGCATGTTATTCTGTGTAAAGCTGACTGTCACTGTGTGTCGGATCAGGTCCAGCTGTCCAGGACCCTGCAGGCCAGTCGCAGGGGCCGTTTGGCCCCAGAGGGACCCGACTCTGGGGGCCTCCCCTCTGAAGCCAGCGCTGACACCTCCTCTCCCACACACACCACTGGCAGGTACTGTAGAGCAGTGGTTCTCAAACCTTTTTATTTCAAGGACCCCCGGGCAAGGTATGCCATGGAGTCCATGGCATGGACCCCCATAACTCAGAGAGTGTGTAAATGGAACCAAATGGATCCATTTGATTTTCATTTACACACTATCTGAGTTACAGAACTTTAAGGGACCATTTGGTTTCTAACTTTCAGTAATTTAGCTGGGGACCCCCTGGAAAAACTACTTTGAGAACTACTGCTGAAGAGACACAAACATGCCCATAGCTAAGACACCAAGGTCATGTCCTCTTCTCTGTTTTTTTTTTCTTTTAAGTGACCTGAGGTGCAGTTCCTCATATTATGAATACACATTGCCTCACAGCTAGAAGGTCCTGGGTTCGATTCCCGCCGGGGACGCTGTGGGCGCTGGAGGCGTGTCTTCTCCTCCGCGTCATCAGCGCCCATACCCTAGGTGGGGTTGACGAAAGGGTCTACTCTGTGTGGAGTTTGCATGTTCTCCCCGTGCCCCCTAGGGTAGTTAATACCCTCACAAAAAACATGTAGTAATCATGGTCACTATACTGCCTCCCCCATGACAGCCGGGGCGCCTGATGGAGGGGAAGGGAACCGGTTGGAATAACGTGTTCCTTTCACACGCTACGTCCTACCGAAGGCCAGTTGGCTCTCATGCATTGATGGAGGCATGAGCTCGGCCCTGCATGGCCTCCCTAGGCTGTGGGGGGAGTGTAGCGCCCAGGAGCACTTAGAAATTGGCACCGGGTGAAAAAAGGACTACAAAAATTGTGGGATAAAAAATGTAATTAAAAAAAATATATATATATATTATGACTACACTTCCCATGAATCCCTAACTGTTGCTGTCTTTGTGGGAGAAGTACCAGTGAGACATAAGCTAGCACACCTGGCTGGCTCAAAACATTTACAATACAAAATACATCTTTGTATAAAGCTGAATCTTGTCTGTCTGTCTGTCTGTCTGTCTGTCTGTCTGTCTGTCTGTCTGTCTGTCTGTCTGTCTGTCTGTCTGTCTGTCTGTCTGTCTTTCTGCCAGGGACCAGTTGTTATCAGCAGTACAGTGTAACTCCATCACAGAACAACAGTGTCATGTTGACGTTAGAGGTCTGCCTGATGAGATTGGTGAGTACAGTAACACTACTACTGTCAGTATTACTGTTACCAGTGCTTGAATTGGTCTTTACTCTCCAGTACGAAGAGCCGGTTCATCAGTCCTGTTGACCTGAGTAGCCTACCCTTACTTCTTATTGTATTCAACACCGTGAATTAAAGCAACTTGGCGAGTCATGCACATGTAATGTTCTAAAAAGCGTTTCAATATCAGACAGTAAGGCCGCCAGGAGAAAATCATGCACAATTAAGTCATTGTACAGTATATATATTTTTTAAACATTTTGTTTATTAGTTTTTGTTTTTTTTTGCATACTCACAAGTAATACAGTAAATACTGAAGTAAATAAACAGAGTATCTCCAAAGGGTCAAAATAATTAAGTTACAGGATAGACAAATCTCAAGTATGAAAAAGATAAATTGAATAGGATATAAACAGCAGTCATTGTACAGTATTGAGCACTTGTCAATGCAGGCTGTGTCGAGAGCTCGTATTGAATATCGCAGCCAACCTAAAATGATACGATGAGTTTTACATAGTTGTAGGCTGGTGGTGATTTTCCAGCATGAGCTGACAGTGTTATGTCAGGTTTTCACATGTCCTCTTCACAATAGAAGAATATTATTTAGGGTTATGTTCATGTATGGTGACAATCAATGAGTCTTTAGAATGCAATTGACCTTAAAATAAGAATAATAGATATGAGTTGAGATGGCATAACACATGATGATAATGACTTACTGACTTACAGATAAAGAAATGCCATAACAGTGGATTCATCAAAAGCAAAACATTATTAGTGCTAGTCAACTTTTAAACACAACGCTGAAATGGGGTTGAATCCAGAATCCCTTATTTGGCTAATGTAATGATGACACACAGCTTCCTTATCTCTTCCCCCTGTTTCAGTGACTAACAGGCCATCCTCTGACATCATCGAGCGTCTGAGAGAGAAGAGAGAGAGTGATCACAGACAGGCTGTGGAACTGCTATACAAAGACCTGTCTGTTCTTAGTCAGGTAGGATATACCCTGCACCAGTGCACCCTATACTATAGGTATAAAGAAAGACTACACAAAGCTGGTTAATGGGTCATCCAACAGCCCTATATGTCATTAAGCTCAAACCCGATGCATTGCCATTCTCCTCAAAGACTCCCAAGGCGGATTCCTCTGCAACGTCAAAGAGAAACTCACAGAGAGAATTGCCGTCTGTTAGCATAACGACTAAATTGGGGAGAACAAGGGGTAAAAATACATTTAGGAAGGAAAAAAGATGTAACTAAATTAAACGAGTAGTATGCACTCCTTTTGGTTGAGCAGACTCTTGGCATGTGGCTGCAGCTGAGATATTCAGTAAGCTTAATGCTAATATGAGGTTCTGGCAAATTCCCCTAACACAAGAAACGGCAAATTACAAAACTTTGTTACACTTTTCAGGAGACCATAATATCCTCTACCTCTATGGTATAGGCTGGCTGACTACCTTAGTTCCAAACCATTGACAATCAATGACCTGCATTTTCTCTACATTTTGTGTCCGTGTGTGTGTGTGTTCCAGGACTACGAGGTCAGGTACAGGCAGGCCTGTGGAGAGTTATTGTCTTATCTTTCTGAACAGCACCAGAGATTGGACAACCTGATGGACAGAATGGTCAACACTGAACACCTACAACACTTTACACTGCAGGTACCTTCTACTGGACCTCATATATAATAACAGCTGGTTGTAGAGGGTTGGGATGGGTCAGCTAATGCTAATGATTGACTGATTTGGTTCTGGACTTTTTACCATTGTGAATTTGTGTGTCTGCGTTTAGGGACCCTTTTAATATTCATACTTCATACACGTCTTTTGGGCAACACCGGGCCTACTGATACGAGAGATCTAATTAATAATAATATGTTTGTATATGTTTGATTTGATTTGCTGGCGTGAAATCTACCTTGAGTTTCGTCATGAGTGAACATGATATCCTGGTTCATGCTCTGCCTGTCCGATCAGATTGATCAATTTATTGCTTTTTATTCATACAAGATGGTGTGTTGTTGACTGCGTGTGTTTTTAGGAACTATATTCTCTATGGGATATGGTGAGTGAGGAAACTACCTTAAAGAAGAGGAGAATCAGAGATCTGGACCGACAACTGACTGGATACGAATCAGACAGGGCTAATGCTGTAAGTACTACTACTTCTACTACTAAATAAAGTATTACTACTGCTGCAGCTAAATATATTACTTCTACCACTACTAAATATATTACTACTACTTCTACTAAATATGTTACTGCTGCTAGTAAATATACAAATGTTAACTTAAGTTAATAAATAGATGAACATTATGGCACGGTGGTGTAATGGTTAGCTCTGTTGCCTCAGAGAACGTTCTAGGTCTAGTCTCTCGGAGGGGGTTAGGGTTACTTCTCCCTGTGTTTGTGTGGGTTCCCTTCAGGTATTCTGGTTTCCTCCCACACCAAAATACATTATACACACATTCTAGGTGCATACCACTGCTATTGCCCTTGACCAAGGTACTGGTATTACATCTGTCCCGGTCACTGCACTGTGGCTGCTCACTGCTCCTATAGTTAAGATGGATCAAATGCAGAGGACAGGTTTGATGCTTTCTTGATGCATCTATAGCTTGGCTGGTGTTCCGATTAACAAATTCTTTGTCTGTGGGAGGGAAGCAGCACGGTGAGGGTGATCTTTGTCACTGTAGCGACTCCTACAGGTTGGTTAGGGCACCTGGCTGTCAGCAGGGGTGTTGAACTGTGAGGAATAGTTTGTTCCTTTGTACGCTCTACGTCCTCTCAGTGAAACTCCTTTCTGACCAGACAACCACTAATTCCTGAGCTATATTACTGTAAAAAGTGTGTGTGTGTGTGTGTGTGTGTGTGTGTGTGTGTGTGTGTGTGTGTGTGTGTGTGTGTGTGTGTGTGTGTGTGTGTGTGTGTGTGTGTGTGTGTGTGTGTGTGTGTGTGTGTGTGTGTGTGTGTGTGTGTGTGCGCTGTAGATAAGTATTGTGCTGAGGAAGTACAGCAGACTGCTGGAGAAGATCAGCTTCCTGTTGCCCCCCGACCTCCACAGACTACTGGACACGGAAGCTATGGTAATGGGTCATGACCCCTAACACTGACATCTCTTGTCTTTTTTTTAAACACATGCCTGTGTGACCACACACTGTCACTGTTATGACACATGGCCTATCAATGGCGCACAATTGGTAGGTTGTATGGACAAACAGAGACCACCAAAAGCAGAGTTTAAGGTTATTTATTCAAATGCTAACAAATAATTCTCTCTCTCACCATGGCTCTTCACTGGATCCTAAAAAGAGTCAGGGTGGGGTTTAGGCCAATTTATAGGGTTGTCAGGAGACGCACCTGTAATCACTGATCATGCCAATTTGGGCCAAACCATCTTGTCTGAGGACAAGGTTTTGTAACAGAGGTGTTGAAGAGGAACACTGGTGACAGTATCAGATATCCCCCTAATTATTTGGTTCGTTCTGGTGGGAGGGGCCATGGGGCTATATAGAGGTGAGCTGCTCACTCTCTGTCAGGCTGTTGTCTGCTGTCTGCTGGGAGAGGTGTGCAACTTCGAGTCTAAGGAGACGACTGGTCTCCTTTGTTTTGCCACTTCTCTGATATTGACACTTGGGGAAAATAAACCCTGTTTAAAACCTGTCCAACTGAGTGCCTTGCCATCCTTTGAATGTCTAGTGGTACTAATAGTCCATGAGCCAGAGCCCCAAAATTGAGCAATGATTATCGAAAGAGTGGGCAAAGCCAAACCTATATTAAATTGTTCATAGGGTCAATACGAGTAAATAAATATATGATAACCTTTCCACAGGAGCAGCTTTTTCATGGTTATCACACATTTTGTTATTTTCCCCATACGTACATGACATGTGAAAAAATTAAAAAAAGAGTTATCATAATGAAACTTCCTGAGTTGATTACTTACATGAAGACAATGATTTATCGTATTACAAGTTTTCTGAAATTGTATATTTAAATATGCAAATTAGGCATTAGGAAAATATGCCCAAATTTGCATAACTTTCCAGAATCAACATTGGAACATTGGACAAAACCAGAGTCAACATACTTATTTCATTTTGTTAAGATGTTGGAGTCAAAGGTTTTAACGAGGGAATATTCAATATCTGGCTCAATTTTGGGGCTCTGGCTCATGGACTAAATGCCTAATTTGCATATTTAAATATACAATTTCTGAAAACTTGTAATACGATAAATCATTGTCTTCATGTAAGTAATCAACTCAGGAAGTTTCATTATGATAACTCTTTTAATTTTTTTTTTTTTTTTCACCTGTCATGTACGTATGGGGAAAATAACAAAATGTGTGATAACCATGAAAAAGCTGCTCCTGTGGATAGGTTATCATATATTTATTTACTCGTATTGACCCTATGAACAATTTAATATAGGTTTGGTTTTGCCCACTCTTTCGATAATGAAATCTTGTCTGATTTTTAAAACTATATTTTTATAGACCAATTATTTGTTTACTAACATTGAGACTGGACGCACAGGTGCATGCATACTGGTTCTTATCAGTGTGTGACGTCGGCTGTTAAGGGGTCTATAGTTATAGTTATAGTGCTCACTGTGAATGGCCCTTAAGAGGGCCATTCAATGATGTCAAAAGTACTACAATAAAGATGGCGGTGCATCTAATCTCCAATCCGGTGCACCACCTTCTTCAAGTCTTTATTAACATTGTCAAGCCGACACCAGGGTCTAGGTGTCTCAATGGAAGAGTATAGGGAGACCCCCATTAGTTATATTGTATTAACTCATTTAGTGCCACTGGACGTAAAATACTTCCTATGTAATAAGCCCTGTGCCACAGGACGTTAAAACCGTAAAAAAAAAAAAATCTTCTTTTTTTGGGGGGGGGGGGGAATTTTTTTCAGAACCCAAGATATGATGATTTGAAAATGTTCTGCTCCATTCACTTCTTGTTTAACTTCTTACTGAAAAAGGCTGTATCTCGGCTCCTAAGCACTTTTTTTTTACAATGAATTTTGGCTGTGGCACTGAATGGCACTTTTTTTACAATGAATTTTGGCCAGTGGCACTGAATGAGTTAACATACTCTACCATACGGATGAGTTGAAATATAATTATTTTCGGTCAAATAAGTCCCAGGTTTTACCTTTCAGGATAACTGTAGTGACTCTACATTCATCCACTGTTGAAGGTCTGTTGGCAGACATAATTCACTGTTGTTGACTGTACCTACGATATATCCATTCATATTCACTGTTGCTAAACTGTATGTATACCAAGGCAAGGCCCTCATTGGAAACAAGACCGCAAGGACTTTCATGAACGGACCTGTTAGACAAAGTATTTTAAATGTAACTGTGCTGTTTTAAATTTTTGGCCTAATAAAATATTCAATCAATCAATCAATATCCATTCATTCAGAGACCCAGTGCAGATCTAGTGCCAGAATTTAAACTCATTATATTATTTTATTTGACTCTTATTTATCTTTATTTCTTGAGTCTTACTCTTACCTGTACCTCTACAGTGTTTGATTCTCACTGCTGCTAGGCCTGTCACAATTATTACGTAATCGTCCAATCACAATTATTTGAGATATTATAATCGCAATTATCTTTGCATAATCGTCATAATCGTTTCCATGTTGAGAAAGGTTCATACATTTTGAAACATTTTCAGAAATAGTGGAAATAGACGATCTACAAGCTTACAACGCGCCACGATGCGACGCGTTGTGAGCTTGTAGATCGTCTATTTCCACTCATTTCTATTTTCGTCTATTTCCACTAATTTATTAAAAATATTTTGTATAAATATTAAATATGCAGTATTTTGGCCATAATACATCATTCGTTTTGATTATTGGTATTGACCATTGTCAGTAATTTCTTTGTGTATAATTTTTTTTTGTCATATCTGCCCTGTGCAACTCTTTAACATAATCGTGACAGCCTTAGTTGCTGCTATGACACCTGAGTGTCGTTCCCGGGATAAATAAAGGTTGGTCATAATAATCTACCTGCCTAACTGTGTACCAGATGATAAACCAGGCGTTGTTGGCCAACCACCGTAGCGTGTCTCGCCTCCTGCTGCACCTCCTGGAGGCGGAGCTACAGCAGGAGTCAGCGCTGCGTTTCCGCTGGGAGGAGCATCTCGTCTCCTGGAGGAGGAGCCAAGTAAATGACATCATCACCAGCTTCAGGTGCAAACCTCCTCTACCTCCTCTAGGGCATTGGTTCTCAAAGTGGGGTCCGGGGACCCCCAGGGGTCCTTGAGGGGGGTACCAGGGGGTCCCCAGCTAAATTAGTTAATGAAGCGTCACAATCATTTTAACCCCTTTATCCATATTTTATACTTTGGCTGTTTTTGAAAAATCTTGAAAAATCATTGAATGCATATATTTTTAAAACATTTGTAACTTAAATCTTTGCTTCTAGGGGGGTCCCTGAAACAAAATATTTTGAGATGGGGGTCCGCGGCCAAATACATATTAGGGGTCCTTGACATGAAAAGGTTTGAGAACCACTGCTCTATGGTTGTTATAATAATAGTAGTAGTTTTAAAGTTGTTATTAAATAAACACAGTCTGGTGATATTAGTAATGGTCGTATTAGTAGTACTTATTAGTAGTATTTGTGTGTTTTGTAATGTGTATATTTATAGGGATCAGACCAGTAGTGATGCGATACAGAAACCCAGTGTGAAACAACACACGGTTGAGGAGATGAGAACAGCTCAACACAACCTGCTGGAACAACGCTCTCACGTCATACAAGACCTCTGGTGACTCATACTACACTGTTCCTAACTTATACTACACTGTCTGTCACTATCTCATATTACTCTGTTACTAGTGCTACGCTGTTACTAAATAATACTAAAGTACGTTGTCAGCAACTGTCTAGACTGTTACTTACACTATGCTGCCACTAACTCATAGTACAGTGTTGCTAACTAATACTACAGTACACTGCCACTAACTCATAATAACTAATACAACACTGTAACTAGCTCATACTACACTGGGGTCCTTGATGATTCTCTGGGCCTTCACCCTACTCCTTTGGGTGTAGAGTCTATAGACTGAGCACAACTGGCTTGGCTCGAATGAAGTAGAATTTTGCCCAACCAGGCCCATGACCCAAATTGAGTTTGAGACCCCTGCTCTAGAGGGCGGATAAAACAGCACAGCACATCTGCATAAATGACAGCCAGCCATGCAGGACCTAGAGCCTTGTGGTCAATGTTTTGAGCATCTTCCGTACCAGGAAGTGATGCAGACAGTCA
Organism: Gymnoscopelus braueri; assembly: GCF_963280865.1. NCBI lineage: Eukaryota > Metazoa > Chordata > Actinopteri > Myctophiformes > Myctophidae > Gymnoscopelus > Gymnoscopelus braueri. The sequence continues at coordinate 13,624,326 of NC_137608.1, read as the reverse complement.
GGATACTCTTTATGGTGCACCTGTAGAAGTATCCTGAGTTCCAAAAAGACAACAAATATTTCGTTGTTACCAACTAGAAAGTAGGTAGATATATTGCAGATATTGTAGATATATTGCACTTTTACCTTAGCGCGAGGTATACTCTTAGTTGCTTGTTTTAGAAGAGAATGCACTTAAGACTTCTGGTGATTAGTAGTTTTCTTGCCTACCTATGTTGAATGCACTTATTGTAAGTTGCTTTGGATAAAAGCGTCTGCTAAATGACTGTAATGTAATGTAACTAATATTGCACTGTTACTAATATAATTGTCACGTAATGACTTTCAGTTAGAAGCACTTGCGTCCAACTGTTAAGTATCATTTATTGCTCCCGAATGAATCCAAGCAGAATGCAAGAGATTCAACCAAACCGCTTACATTACATACGGTATATAGCACACATACGTACTGTACCTCATATCTCATTCTGTCTGTCTGGGGCATGTGAAGAGAATGTTTTGGTGCTGTGTGCATGTATGACAAGGCACAGGGCAATGGGAGGATGGGATATGATAAAGCAATGTCATTACATCATTACGGTGCAACCAGATTGACAGGCTATGTAGACACTTGACAGTGTACAGTGAAAAGTATTGATTGATTGATTGATGTCACCTGTAGCTCCCTGGCCCCACCTACCTGCTCCACATCCCTGGTAGCTGATTGGTTCCAACAGCTGACAGCTGTCAATCAGAAGATTGGTAAAACTCGTTATCTGTCACATTCTCTTCATCTCTTTTCTCCCTGAATTGTTTTGTAAATCTTACCGTGTGTGTGTGTGTGTGTGTGTGTGTGTGTGTGTGTGTGTGTGTGTGTGTGTGTGTGTGTGTGTGTGTGTGTATGTGCGCGCGTGTGTGTGCGTAGACGGTGTTAATGTGAAGTATTTACAACAGCTGACTTTTTACTATGAGGAGATGTGGCAGAGCTATTTGACTGAAATGGAACATAGCAAGGTACAGAACACTACTACACACTTCTACACAACATGACACATTCATAATATTGCCATTGGGGTGTGTTGATGTGCTGTACGGTGTTGTCCTGCAGGTGGCGCTGAATGCACTGGGTCTGTCAGAGGAAGAGGTCCAAGACATTGTTTCCTCTCACCTCCTGTCTCTCATTGGACAGCACCAGAGCCAGGCTGAGCAGCAATTGGCCACCTTAGATGTCAGTCAAACCTCTCTGTCTGCTGATCTGTCTGTCTTCACTTATGCTTTCTAAACATGCCTGATTGCTAAATTCTGTCTGTCTGTCTCTGTCTGTATGTCTGTTGTACAGCGTGAGTTCGAGACCCTGGCGGAGCACGCCCGCTCTCTCGGTAGGAGTGTGTGTGCTGTGATTCGCGGTGTGGCGTGGCTATGGGAGACACATTGCCAGGGAACGGAGACCACAGATCAAGAGCTACAGCAACTCCTGGACACACTGCGACAAACACAGCAACAGGAAGTGCAGGTCAGCTGATACGAAGTACAGATGAAATTATAACGTACAGTTCTGAAGTTTCTCCTCCGCCATTTCTGCTCAAACTCAAACAGTTTTATGATGTACAGTACTAACAGGCCTTCCTTAATCATTCCTCTAACATGAATTGGAACGGTTTTTATCACTTTATTATATTCCTTAACAGAACATTTAAAGTCCCTGTGTTCAAATCACCTCTCTCCTCATGAATTGAAACAAATTAAAACTAGTTCTTCAAGAACGATTTCAGATTGAGTTTGATTGCCAGTGTGTTTTCTCTTAGCTGTCCAACAAACGGTCATAACTGTTACTGTGTTAAAACTGTCTCCATTTGATACTTGTTATCACTAGATAGATGTCGTTACTTCGTTACCCACAGTGCTTGGTGTTGATCATTTTTCAGAAGAAGGAGTCCCAGCTAGACGTGTGGTTGGACCGACTGCGTCAGGAGAGCACAGAGGAAGCATTGAGAAACACCCTGGATAAATCTCTAAACAGCCTGGATGAGATTAAACAAAGGTACGTGAAGAGTAATCTAAGAAACATACTGAGGATGTCAACGCACATTACGCTCATGTCTAGTGTGTGTGTGTGTGTGTGTGTGTGTGTGTGTGTGTGTGTGTGTGTGTGTGTGTGTGTGTGTGTGTGTGTGTGTGTGTGTGTGTGTGTGTGTGTGTGTGTGTGTGTGTGTGTGTGTGTGTGTAGTTACAGTCGGTGGTTCAGTGAACTCGGTGAGGTGGTCGACTGTTACCCTGTTAAGGTTCTGGAGCAACTTTACACCTACAGCACTGCCTTCAGCCAATACTACAACCTCAACAACACACACACACTGGTAGCTATAGCAGCCACACACACACACACACACACACACACACACACACACACACACACACACACACACACACACACACACACACACACACACACACACACACACACACACACACACACACACACACACACACACACACACACACACACACACACACACACACACACACACAGAGGTACTAATAGCAATGCAGAGACCTGACCTTTGACCTCGGAGATGAATAGGCTCCTATTGAGGCTCCTATATATTGACCTTTGTTAGAACCATACAACATACCACCTACAACATTATCATCTATGTACCACCTACAACATTAATAGCACCTGACTATCTGAACACCTGTCTCACTCAAAAACCTACAGTATACAGTATCTAATTTACACCTGTCTCGCTCTTCAACCTCCTCAGAGTTCAGATGAGCTGCACGCCCTGTATCCTTCTATCAACATCGGTTAGTTTGACTACGTCTGTCTGTCTGTCTGTCTGTCTGTCTGTCTGTCTGTCTGTCTGTCTGTCTGTCTGTCTGTGGTTAAGTTCAGTGCATTCAGTCTTTTCTGTATCCTCAGACATGATTGGTCAGTCTGGGATCAAGACGCAACAACCGATGACAGAGAAACATCCAATTGGCTCGCCAAACCCTGCCCCAAACCCTGCCAAGTTCCCCCCTGATTGGCTCCTCCCTGAGGTAAACAAACATTACATATCAAATGGCAGATTGACACAATGACCTTTATGCATCACTTACTGTACAATACACTATTTGTGTGTGTGTGTGTGTGTGTGTGTGTGTGTGTGTGTGTGTGTGTGTGTGTGTGTGTGTGTGTGTGTGTGTGTGTGTGTGTGTGTGTGTGTGTGTGTGTGTGTGTGTGTGTGTGTGTGTGTGTGTGTGTGTGTGTGTGTGTGTGTGTCTAGGCTCGGTCCTCTCTAGCTGAACTCTATGACTCCATCCACATAGTCACCTTTACCTCAAGTGGGGGTGGGGCTTACAGTGGCCCCGCCTTCAAATGCCCCGCCCACAAACCCACAGCAGACCTGGAACAGGAAGGGGAGTTCGCACCGTTTCCTGTCGAACAGCTGTCACGCTCACTGACACGGTAACATCACAGGAACAACACAGTAACAACAATACAGTAACAGAGTTACAACACTAACAACAAAAATTAACTTACTAACTACTGATAAACTAAATGGCCAATGGCGGTCCCAGTATGTAGGTACTATAGGCCTATGTACAGTATATTGTCGCTGTCGGGTGGAAAGCTTGTATGTCCAAAACGTTCCTTTCTATTATTGTAAAAAAAAAGAAAATAGTGAAAATAGCCGATCTACAAGCTCACAGCGCCTCGCAATACAAGACGTTGTGAGCTTGTAGATCAGCTATTTTCACTGCTTTTGTGCGACACACTTGTAAGATGAAGTAGGGCATTCATTTATGAAATCTGGAGATACGAGGTTTCTTCCCGACAGCAACGATATTTAATCTGTACTATTTGATATAATATAGTGGCAGTATATGGTCACAAAAAGAACATTAACAGTAGAAAGTGGACTGCAGATAAAACGGAAATGACATAAACAGTCTATAAAGTAGCAACAACACAGTTAGATACTGTGTCCACTGACCATGTTACACGTGTGTGTGTGTGTGTGTGTGTGTGTGTGTGTGTGTGTGTGTGTGTGTGTGTGTGTGTGTGTGTGTGTGTGTGTGTGTGTGTGTGTGTGTGTGTGTGTGTGTGTGTGTGTGTGTGTGTGTGTGTGTGTGTGTGTGTGTGTGTGTGTGTGTGTGTGCGCATGCAGGTTTCGTGCCCTGTGTGTAGATCATGTTGAACAGAGGTTTCACCAGGTGTTGAGTTCAGTGGTTACCGCGGTAGCGGGCAGGAGGGAAGCGCTGCGTTCAGAACACGACTCTCTGCTCAAACTGCAGGAACAGAGGAAGCAACACATACAGATGGACATACACGACACACGCACTGGTAACACTCCTCCTGCTCTGTGCGTGTGTTTCATGCATGTGGAGATGAATGGTGTATTAACTAAAGTCTAAGTCACTTAAGATTCACATTTAAAGGACATTCATGTTTTTACACCTAGTTCTCTATTTGTGTGTGTGTGTGTGTGTGTGTGTGTGTGTGTGTGTGTGTGTGTGTGTGTGTGTGTGTGTGTGTGTGTGTGTGTGTGTGTGTGTGTGTGTGTGTGTGTGTGTGTGTGTGTGTGTGTGTGTGTGTGTGTGTGTGTGTGTGTGTGTGTGTGTGTGTGTGTGTAGCCGAGTTGATGCTCCACAGAGACCGCGTGGAGAGTCACTGTCAGCTCGTGCTGCAGGAACTGACTTCCTGTAGGAACGACTTCCTGTTCCTGCAGACGAGCATCGATAAAACAACTGAAGACTTCAGAACTCTAATCTACAACATGGAGGAGCAGTTTATGCACGCTAGAACATCTGACAGGTACCACTGTCTGTCTGTCTGACTGACTGATCAATGGAGTGATTAACTGACTGACTGATCAATGGAGTGATTAACTGACTGACTGATGATGAAGCAAAAAAAAGTCTTTAAGATTTAGATTGAAATTATATAATAGTTAATAATACTGTGTTTTCTCTATTCCTAATATTAATTAATGTAACAACTGTTTGATATGCACCATGCATGGAGCAGCTGTTGTTGGCATTGTGCAAGTAAGGAGTGAGCCACCTTGTGGTGGGACATGATATCATCTTTGCCCTTTTCCAACAAGCACTAGACAAACAGACCACCGTTAAGACTTATTATAGGCTCCTTATAACAATAATGCAAACAAAACATAAGTAAAAAATGTAACTGCAATAATAAAACTACTACTGCTACTAGTATTGCACTCAAGATAATGATAGACAATCTACAAGCTCACAACGCGTTGCAGTGCATTGTGGCGCTACGCGTTGTGAGCTTGTAGATCGGCTATTTTCAGAGTGCGACACCCACACACAACTAAGTATCAATCAGGCTGTATACACATCACTACCAGGGGCCAGGGACATTCATGAAGTAATTCATAACTCCTGGGAGATAAAAGAAGGGCCTGACTGCCCCTAGTGGTTGTGCTGTGTGCCCCATATAGTTCTATGCAAATAATATAAAAAAAAATCTCTCCTCCTCTGCCCTCTACTCTGGCACCTCTCTGCTCTTGTAGTCTGGTGTCCTTGTTCTCGTCCCTCCAGGATAGGCTGGATAAACATCTTGAAGTCACCCAGAGTTCCCAGAAGGTTTTCAGACAGTCGGTCCTCAGCAGACTGAACCAACTGAGAAACAGCAGCTCTGCTCTACTCAAGTCCTTCAGGTACTTCTACAGTACATTGACAGTAGGACTAGAGTAGTACCACTACAGTGCAACTACAGCACTTACTACAGAACTATTACAGTACTACGTCTATTACTATAGTACTACTGCACAAATTCACAATCTTCTCTTCTCTTCATAGGTTATTCAGTGAAGGAGGGGCTTTTAGTCCAAAGGAGGTGCAGTCACTCCTCAGGCGTTTGGAGAAGACGACTAAACGTATCGACACCACAGAGGAGACCCTGAAGACAGACATGGAGGTCACAGAGTCTAAGAGCATAGGACAGGTGACCCTTGACCCCAACATCTAACCCCTGACCTCAACATGATTGTGTATTGTGTGACTGTTGTTTCCTCAAGAAATCATTCAACTGCTGGTTTTCTATGTTACCAGGACCTCTAGTACTGATGGTTTTCTATCCCAGGACCTTTATACTGCTGGTTTTCTAATCTTCCATGACCTCTAGTGATGCTGGTTTTCTATGTTACCAGGACCTCTAGTACTGGTGGTTTTCTATCCTACCAGGAGGATGACATATCCTCCTCTCTTCTCTGCACTGTTTTCTTTTTCTATTTTGCTTTTATTATGACTATTTTGCTATTCTTATTGTATTTTACTGTTGTCACACTGCTCCTCTCTCATCTCCTCTCCTCTCCAGGCGAAGGAGGCGGTGAGTCGTTTTGAGGAGAAGTTTGATTTCCTGACGGTAGAGCTCAAATTCCAGGAGAAAATCCAGAATGTTCTGACCAACACCCAGGTCATCATCAAAACGGAGGTACCTGTTCATCTGTATCTCTGCACCTATCTGTCTGTCTGACCCACAGACAGTGCATGTCTGTCCCTCTCTACCTGTTTTCTTACTACATGCCGTGTGTGTGTGTGTGTGTGTGTGTGTGTGTGTGTGTGTGTGTGTGTGTGTGTGTGTGTGTGTGTGTGTGTGTGTGTGTGTGTGTGTGTGTGTGTGTGTGTGTGTGTGTGTGTGTGTGTGTGTGTGTGTGTGTGTGTGTGTGCACGCGTGCGCTGGGTTTTGTCAAGGTTGCCAATAACAACAGTCAGAAGACTCGCATCAGTAGCAGACTACAGGAACTGAAGACAATGACGGACAGAGCAGAGGTATGGTTATTATCACATAGTACTCCTACTATTATTGGTAGCAGGTGGTTTGAGGCACAGTAAAGCCCATTGCATACTACACCAGATCAACCGACATTTGTTCGGTTCGGCTTGTCCAAAACTACCAGTGGTGGAAAAAGTACTCACTTTTTTTTTTCTCCGTCTGTCTAGCTGTCTTCTGAGGAGGTGTGTTCCTTTCTGTCTTCTGTCAGTGAGGAGATAAGAGCTCGCTGCCGATACCTTGACTGCTTCCTGGTATGTCACTTCCTGTCTGAAACCAATACTTTATACTCATTTCATTTTAACATGTGATTAATTATTTTGTTACAGAAAAGGTCGCTCTCCGTTTGAAAAATGAACTAATGTGTGTGTGTGTGTGTGTGTGTGTGTGTGTGTGTGTGTGTGTGTGTGTGTGTGTGTGTGTGTGTGTGTGTGTGTGTGTGTGTGTGTGTGTGTAGGACCCCAGTCTGTCAGCCGTCTTACCTCAGCGCACCCTACAAGGATCATTCGCGTTAGCAGCTCGACCTAAATCTAGTGCCCTGCCTGCCTACACTGTACTGGAGCCCTGTAGGAGGGGCGTGGCCTGTAGTGATGATGCTGCATTGGGCGTGGTCAAACACCTCAACAGGTGAACAACACATTAATACTGATATGACTTTAATTTACTTTTATCTTCAGTTACACTAGTTAAGCCCTCAGTTCGATATGTTCATCGTGTGTGTGTGTGTGTGTGTGTGTGTGTCAGGATGTGTAGAATCCAGGATATTCCATCAGAACCTGCAGAGAATGACCTTAGAAGAACAGCAACAACATCTCCAGGTGAACAAACTAAATACCTCAGTCTCTTGATGATGTCATCTGCAACCTCCTGGAGGGGATAATGATATCGTGTACACCCTTCTGGAGGGATTGCAGAGGGGCTCGTGAGCCTGGTCGCACACAGGTCATAAATTAACGTTTATTTCTTGTGTAACTCAGTGGCTCTCTCAGTCTGTGGGTCGGGATCCCCAGGGGGGTCCCCACTTGATTTTGTCGGGGCCCCCAGATGACAGTGAAGTGACAATTTAAGGACTTTTAATGCCTTTTTAATACCTCAAAAAGAAAAAAAAACATTACTGCATCAAAAGTAATCAACTATATTATAAAAACTGGTCAAACATTGGCCAAATTGTCAAATAAAATAAGAAAGATGCAAAAAATTTAAAATAGCCGCGAAGCGTTCTGAGCTTGTAGATCTGCTACTTTCACAATATTTATCTCTGGAATAGAGTCAACCAAAAGTGAAGTTCTTATCAGGCTGGGGGTCCCCAGTTCAAATAGGATTATTTTGGGAGGTCACAGTCTGAAAAGGTTGAGAACCACTGCATGAACTCACCAAATAGCTCACTGAATAACTTTATAACTATACAATAGCTTTTCTTTTGACTGATTGACGATCTCACTTGTCTCAACCAAGTGAGCTGTACTATACTGACGCTAATAACTGTTGTGTGTACAAACATACATTGTGTGTGTGTGTGTGTGTGTGTGTGTGTGTGTGTGTGTGTGTGTGTGTGTGTGTGTGTGTGTGTGTGTGTGTGTGTGTGTGTGTGTGTGTGTGTGTGTGTGTGTGTGTGTGTGTGTGTGTGTGTGTGTGTGTGTAGGTCAGAAGAGTAGCTCCTCCCGACGGAAATCTGCCAGCGGACAGAGGTACACACAAACATACAGTACATACTGTATTTTGGTTGAAAAATGTGTCGATACATATCGCTTCTGAATTTGTTGCACCACAAACACACGCACACACGCACACACACACACACACACACACACACACACACACACACACACACACACACACACACACACACACACACACACACACACACACACACACACTCACTCACAGACCAGTGTGTGTTGTGTGTTGTTAGCATGAAGAGGTTGTCTAAGCCCAACAGGAAGGACCCGAGGTTTCTTGTGTTCGGGAACAAACCTTCAGAACAAACTGCACAGTGAGTTCTGCTCGGCATTCTATTCTATGTTCTATTCTGTGTGGGCATGTTGGAAAGGTCGAGAGACAAGATGATATCATATGAGAGTAATGACTAATATTTGTGTGTTGCAGATGTTTTAAGATGATACAGTATAATAACAAGTGTTTGTGTGTTGCAGGTGTTTTAAGATGATATCACTGTGTGTTGCAGGTGTTTTAAGATATGACTATGTGTTGCAGGTGTTTTAAGATGATATGACATTATAATAACTAGTGTTTGTGTGTTGCAGGTGTTTTAAGATGATATGACTGTGTGTTGCAGGTGTTTTAAGATGATATGACAGTAATAACTAGTGTTTGTTGGTTGCAGGTGTTTAAGATGATATGACAGTAATAACTAGTGTTTGTGTGTTGCCGGTGTTTCAAGATGATATGACAGTAATAACTAGTGTTTGTGTGTTGCAGGTGTTTTAAGATGATATGACAGTAATAACTAGTGTTTGTGTGTTGCCGGTGTTTCAAGATGATATGACAGTAATAACTAGTGTTTGTGGGTTGCAGGTGTTTTAAGATGATATGACAGTAATAACTAGTGTTTGTGTGTTGCAGGTGTTTTAAGATGATATGACAGTAATAACTAGTGTTTGTGGGTTGCAGGTGCTTTAAGTCCATAGTCAACAATCTGCTGTGGAAGGCAAATGACGTCCTCCTGCTGGTTGCCGAGGTAACAGTGACACACACACACACACACACACACACACACACACACACACACACACACACACACACGTATGTACAGGTTTGTTTCGTACAAATATATAACGTTTGTTTAATTAAAAAAAGAAGAACACACACATATATATAAATTACAATACGTGTGTGTGTGTGTGTGTGTGTGTGTGTGTGTGTGTGTGTGTGTGTGTGTGTGTGTGTGCGTGCGTGTGTGTCAGGACTTCTATAAGCAGGCTACTCACCAGACTGACAGCTTTGAAGCGTGCGCTGATCAAATCAACAACAGGCTGCTGGGATACAAGCAGCAAGTTAACCTGTACTACAACATCAGCTTACAAGGTACAACACACACGGTGCACACTAGACAATACACGCTACACAACAAGTTGACCTGTGCTACAACACCCTACTAGGTACATACTGTACAATTTAGGCAATTTGTCAGATGCTCTTATCCAGAGCAACCTGCAATGTGTAACATTGGAGTAAGTGGCATGAAGTGGAAGTAACCAACGTACATCTGCATAGTATAACAAACATCTATCAAAAAATACACGTCAAACACAAGGAACTGAGGAGGGTGAGATACAGTCTGAGGATGTGAGTAAAGTCTGATATATACTTAGTTGTGTGCCGGTCTCACACCGACGAAAATAGCTAATCTACAAGCTCTCAATGTGTCGCAATGCCATGCATTGGGGACTTATAGATCAGCTATTTCTGGTGCCAGGAGGGAGAAGAGTCTTGGAGCTTTGGCCAGGGTAGAGACAGGGAAATGATACCTGCTACCAAACTTCCTCTCTATCTACCTGTCTGTCTGCCTCTCTATCTACCTACCTGTCTGTCTGTCAGAGTTCAGAGAGCAGCTGTGTGTGCTGGAGGAGGGTGTGTGTGGGTTGCCGAGGGTTCTGTTCCTCAACCACACGCAACAGTATGTGACGGCGTTGCTGGAGCAGACAGAAGCTATCAGACAGAAACTGGACCACACCATCAGAACCAGTTTAGAGACCCAGGTACCGTCTTATCAAAACCAGTATGGACTGGAGACCCAGGTACCTCACTAGGCTCTGTGCGTAACTGTAAGCCCGGGTTTCCAGAAAGTGGCGTACCCTGTTCAGTATCCCCATAGCTTCGTTTGATTGGCTCTGCAGCAGATTTGAACCAGAAACACATATGAAGGTGTCATACTGTATCTCTGCTGTCAGGCAGAAACCAACTATGTCCAAAATATAAACTTTTCAGGGGGAAAAAAAACGTTTGTTTTTAAAACAACACAATACTGCCTCATCAAAGTTGGTATGGTGACTTTATACATTGTCAGATACTTGAATGTGTCGTTATATTATCATCAAGTGGAGTTAGGAGTTTTTTTTTTGTTTTTTATTATGCCAATTGATTCCTCCCCACACACATTTCTGTGTTGTCACTGCTGTCGTATCCTACTGACTCACCTGCCAGTGAGGAGCCCCCAGAAGGAGGACGTAAAGCCCTCGTCCTACTCCTCCCGTCCAACACTCCCCGCTGACAGGTGCTGCCCCCAGCCCGTAGGAATATGTGCAATGACCAATACCACCCTCCCCGCCCGGCTTCCCTCCCCCAAACACAGGCCAATTGTGTTCGTATAGTTAGGAGATTTTTGAACATTAATGTGGATATAGTTGTTTTGTCCATCATTGATTAGAATGACAAAGTCAGATGGGAAAAAAACAGAGTTGGAGTTTGACCGACAGTTTGAGGATCCAATGGAGTTAGGAGGTTTAGTCAGAAGCGCTTTTTAATAATTTCCATTGCTTCCAATATTTGTAAAACCCACTCACAGATGTAAAGGGTGTTCAATAGCACTGATTTATTAAAGAAAATAAAAAAGGTGAAAAACGGAGATAGTTGGTTTCTGCCCGACAGCAACGCTATGTGTTTCTGGGAAACTGAATCGGGTTTGCCACCTTCTGGAAACGCAGTATTACAGTTATGCACAGAGCCTATTAGAGTGAGGGACTTGTAGTCTGTATGTGACTATAAGTGTGATGAAACATTATTGTGTTTGTGTAGAGACTCCATGTCAGTCAGCTGAGCGTGCGTCTCATTGTTGTGTTTGTGTAGAGACTCCATGTCAGTCAGCTGAGCGTGTGTCTCATTGTTGTGTTTGTGTAGAGACTCCATGTCAGTCAGCTGAGCGTGTGTCTCATTGTTGTGTTTGTGTAGAGACTCCATGTCAGTCAGCTGAGCGTGTGTCTCATTGTTGTGTTTGTGTAGAGACTCCATGTCAGTCAGCTGAGCGTGCGTCTCAGTCACCCAGCCTGTGAGGAGGAGCTGTCAGCTCTGAGGAGGCGAGAGGACGACAGACAGACACAGCTGGCTGGCGCCATCAACAGGACGTACCAGGAACTGCAGGTAGGACACTCCATGGTCCAGCCATGTTAAGCTTACTAGTCATAACCACTTTAAAGCCTTTATACGTAGTTGACCGAGGTCCCCCCCAGGTCGTACAGAAACAGACCATTTCCAATTGTTTCTATTTGTGTATATTATGTCCATGTGTACACATATTAAAATGTTACCACACTTACTGAATGGTTGAGTTATGTGTATATGTGTAACAGAGTGATTCACTACCTCAGCCTGATGGCCTGAAACTCTAATATCTCCCCCGAGCAATAGAGATATCCCTTTGGCTTAGTGGTTAAGATGTTGGCTTTCCACGCGGGTTCGAATCCCGGGCGTTACATATGTTTGAATGTCATTATGCACTTAGCATGGATTCCTTAAATATGTCAAAAAATGCACAATCACCAGAATCACCAGGAGCACATTTTGTCTTTCTCAGGTGTGTGTGCGTGTCAGTGGGGAGGAGTTTGTGAAGACTCTGGCATCTCTGGCCGAGAAGCTGCTGTTTCAGATGGACAACCTACTGACTGTGGATCAGATGGACAGCCTACCGACTGGTGATCCGATGGACAATTCACTGACTGGAGATCAGCTCAACACTGGAGGTAAAAAAAAAAAATTATAGCAAGGACCCCCGGTTTGATATGTACAGTATTAGTCCACTGATCCCCATTCAATAAATGTGTTTATCTCTGTAAGTAGTTGTTGGACTTTGACTAATCTGTATGGTAGTATTAATCCATTGAGACCTGGAACGCACGTGTCATTTTTTGATTTGTGCTAAAAAAGCATTATTTTACACTTTGGCTATTCAAAAATAGCACATCTACAAGCTCATAGCGTGGCACTGAGCTTGTAGATCTGCTATTTTTGAAAAATCGTGAAAATGTGTGCAAATCTTTGAATATATATTGTTTTAAAGCGAACATTTTTAACTCCAATCTTTGCTTCTGGGGGTCCCTGCAACGAAATGTTTTAAGATGGGGTCGGCGGCCAAATACATATGATTTTGGGGGTCCTTGACATGAAAAGGTTTGCGCACCACTGATATAGAAACATAAGTTTTTCAGAATACTGTTGGGATTTAGGAGACTGACAATCGGCTTCAGGTCTTAATGGGTTAGTACAATATAACTAACACAACCATGGTGGTTGTAGTTGGTGTCTCTGCTCTTGTATTGAGAAATGTATATCCTGTGGTAGATGTATGACCCCTTGTGGGTGACAAGTGGTACTGCCTGAAGGTCAAAATTCTATTGAGATTTCAGCTATAACTTACTTTTTACTTGAATTGCCAGTTTGCAACACAAATGTAGCCCTGTCACTCACAGCCTATGTTTTAAACAACAGCGTGCATGTGTGGATATAAAGGTTCACATATATCATAAATAATATTCACCATATTAACTCCACATACAGTATGCTTCAGTTGTAACTATCTAACTGTCGCTGTTATTAAGGCCTAACTGTATCTCTTGTTGCCATAGAGACAGAACCCAGGAGAGAGAGTGTGACCAATCAGGTCCCTCGGAGAGAAGAACAGCAGCGAGGCAGCAGGTAACCTTTGACCTTGAATCCTGAACTATGGTTGAGCTGTTCAAAGCACTAGAAATTATGTTTCGGAAAACTTTGTTTCTCGTTCACATTTATTGATGTGTGTGTGTGTGTGTGTGTGTGTGTGTGTGTGTGTGTGTGTGCGTGTGCGTGTGCTTGCGTGTGCGCGCACGCGCGTGTATATCAGGACATGGCCAGGTGTCTCTTACCTGTCGCCCCCTGCTGACAGCCCTGAAAGACACACTCCTTCCCCTGTAAATACATCAACAACAGCATCCCCCGTTACCATGCCGATCACAACATCACCGGTAACCACGGCGACAGCCTCCATCACCACAGCAAAGAGCAGCTTAGGACACCTGGCTGTTATAGAACACAGAGACGCACAACTACAGGTACACACACACACACACACACTGGAGCAGGGATTGGTTAGTGTCAGACTTGTATTGACCTAGGTTCAGATCAAAGAGATCAAAGACATATCAGAGAAATTCACAATGAGATAAAATATATTAAACATCAAAGTAATGTATCACCATTTAAAATGCCACCACTCTTCCTGTAGACATGGCTCTTTATTGAGGGTGTTTGTGTTTGTGCGTGCACGCGTGTGTGTTAGTTGTTTGAGGAGGTGTACAGGTCTGAGTTGCTGTGTTCTCAGAGAGACAGAGACGGACGTTTGACTGAACTGCAGAGATGGACTAAACACTGGACACAACAGATACATACGCTGACACAACTGAACGCAGAGTAACACACACACACACACACACATTTCTTCTGTTTTTTTAATCTTTTTAAGAAGTCAATATTTATTTTACACCTCAGCTATCACCAAACTGTTTTATAAAGTGTGTGATGTAAATAAATCATGAGTTGAGGGAAAAGGGACTAATTAAATAAATATTTTCATTCTGTAGAGTCCTGTCTGTTTTTATTTGTTATAAAAGTTTGGCAACTTCGTGTTGGTTATTATTTAAAGAACTTATCCAGTAAAATATATTTCCTGCACATCGCTAATGGAGATGCACACGTTCACATGTTGATTTTGTCGGGAAAGCAGAACGAGGAAATAGGACACTGTCACATCACTGGGTGTCCTCAAATCCAAATGACTGAAATCATTTGTGGCGACTGAGAACTTTAATCCATGTGATAGTTGCTCGTGTGTTTCAAGAATGTAAATAAATTACCGATATTGACTATTATATTTGACTATTTTAACTATTTAACTAACTACTAATCTAACTACTTTTACTATTGATTTCTGACATCATGTCGATGACATCATATTGATGACGTCGGGGGGGGGGGGGGGGGGACTCCACATTTAAGCAAAACTAAACAGTGTTTTTTAGGAGCATAAATAGAACGTGCAACACTCATAAAGGCTTGTTCCATTACCCTCACATTTTCTAGTTCCGCGAGGTCAACTTCTATCCGTTCATATGATGAGATGTTACCATTGTCATTTTTAATCTGATATGGACAGCTTTGAAATATGTGATGTTGATAGTGCTGTGATACCTGAACCTGTTTATCAAACCCCACCCGCCTGTATAATGTGCCCGATGTGCTGTAAGTAACTATAGTCCTAAAAAGAGATCCACTCAGAGCAGTATAGAAGCAAAGCAGAAGGGAGTGATAAGTGGCATGGTACTGTCAGTAGAGACCGATAGCAAAATGTACTGTGCCAAATGTAAAAGTACTCATTATGCAGAATGGAAATGAATTATTTCACAATAATATTTATTTAATAATCGAAAGAAATGTCGAAAGAAATAATCGAAAGAAAAACAGGAGTTTTACTGCTCATGATTGACTTGAGCAGCACAAGTGTATTAAAAGACAACCTATTCTCAACCGTAAGCCAGGAGAGGCAGGCATTCATACGGCTCACATTAGACCTTAGTGAGCAACCCTGTTCTGGACAGCCTGGAGCTTCCTGAGGTCACCACTGGCAGCAGATGACCGCATTAGGAGGGCAGGGTGAGTCAGCAGAACCAAGGACGGGTGTTTTTGATGAATCTAACATGGTTAAAATGAAGTTTGAAGTTACAATGGGTTTGTATAGGAAGGGGGCGTGTCTGATAAAATGAATATCAAATATCTAAATAATGAATCAAGCAACTTAAAAACTGTCTGGGGGTTCACAAAGGCCTGAGTAGATGATAAAATGACCAAAAGTTTTTTTGAAAGTGAAATATCCCTTTAAGGACAAGTCTATTACATACTAACCACCCAGTCATGCACAACTTTTAGTTCTCTGCTCAAGACTTCATTAAGTACATTGCATGATGGTGCAGCGTAATATGATGTCGAATCATTCGCATAAAGAACTGTTTTGGCACATTCGGTAGTCCCAAGACAGGTCATTAGTAGCAGTAGTAATAGGTTTACCTATTAGTCAAAAACATAACTTTCCCTTTTATATCATGGAACAAAACCAAACATTTACATTTAGGTGAAGCTGAAGTTTGGTGATTAACTTCCTGTTTTCTTCTGCTTGATGACACGCTTCACAGTCACCTTGATTGGTCCATTCCCACTGATCTGTTTAAAAAACTGAAAAAGAAGGGAACAGCAAAACCAGATATCAACTTATGAATAAAGTGATAGAACGATCAATATGGCACAGCATTCAATCAACTGAATGTACTTTAATACTTTAATGATGATAATGGGCAAACCTCCTCAATATGAGATGCGATTTCATCTTCAGTCAACTCTCCATAGCTGGAGATCTTGACTTGTGCATGAGCAGAGGTTGTCAGCTCTGAGGATGATTTAAACAAGACGATCAATATCGTGGCTTGATAGTCACACACTGACAAACCACACACATGCAAGCATACAAATAGTCAGACCTGGTGAAGTTGTCACAATTGGTGGAGGTTGGGTTTCAACAAAACCTTAAAAGTCAACATTTCTCCATCAGTGACAGTATAGAATCTGTCTAGGACCAGATGTTCTATTTCTTTTCTTTAGTTTTTTTTTTTACCAAATAGTATGTTTATCTCCAGCAGGAGATCTTGTTTTCACCCCTGTGTGTCTGCAGTGAATCTCTCAAACTAGGCCGATCGTTGCAGTTCTTTTTTACTCAAGTAAAAGTATCTATACCCTATTGTAGAAATAGTCTGTTACAAGCACAAATTCGGTATTCAAAATGTACTTTAGTAAGTGTACAAAAGTAGTGGCATCAAAATGTACTTAAAGTACCAAAAGTAAAAGTACTCATTATGCAGAAGGTCCCATTTCACAAGTTTTCAAATGTATAAAAATCCTTTGAAAATAGCAGATCTACAAGCTCACAACGTGGCGCTTTGAGACGTGTTGTGAGCTTATAGATCGGCTATTTTCAAATTGACAAAGTATATATTTAGGTCTGAAGTGGTTTTGTAATAATAATCTAAAGTCACTAAATCAAAAGTAACTTGTAACTATAGTTTTCAAATAATTATTGTGGAGTAAAAAGTACAATATTTGGCTTTGAGATGTAGTGGAGTAGAAGTATTATTATTGAGAAATGGAAGTACTCCAGTAAAGTAAAAAATAACTTAAGTACAGTACTTGAGTAAATGAACCTAGTGACTTTCCACCACTGGACCTAAATTTGACAATAACATTTTGGGTGAGTGTGGCATTTCTTCCTCTGCCTAATGGGAATGTACAAAGGTTTATGGCAATCAGACTACATTCATGATTCGAGGCATTTTGTTCAGAACGAGCCACTCCTGCAAACTTTAGATGGCAATCTTGGTCAATCAGGATGGAAAAGAAAAAACGGACAGATACGTCTTGATTACATGACTATAGATATAGAGATAATGTGTACTGATTTGCATGATGTTTGGACAAACTCTGTAGGATTAATATCATATACTGGTGGCGAAGTTGCAATGACTGGTGGCGAAGTTGCAATGACTGGTGGCGAAGTTGCAATGACTGGTGGGGAAGTTGGAATGACTGGTGGGGAAGTTGCATTGACTGATGGTGAAGTTGGAATGACTGGTGGGGAAGTTGGAATGACTGGTGGCGAAGTTGCAATGACTGGTGGCGAAGTTGCAATGACTGGTGAAGTTGCAATGACTGGTGGGGAAGTTGGAATGACTGGTGGGGAAGTTGCAATGACTGGTGGCGAAGTTGCATTACCTGATGGAAAGGTTACATTACATTGTAAAGTTATGGCTACTTGTGTTTCTTATATTTCTGGAGTTATTATAATTAATAAAGGCTGAATTGACTGGTGGTGCTGTTCTGTTCACTGTTGCATCGGTTACAATGACTGTTGCTGTAGTTGAATTGGTCGCATTCATGGGTGTAGCTGCATTGACTGGGGTGGGGATGTAGTGTAGTTGTATTTACTTATGCTGTGGTTACAATGACTGGTGCCATATTTGTGAGAGGAATTTTACCTGTAATCTATCTATGTATAAACTGATTAGTTAAGTTTAAGAATTCATGTAAGACTGCAGTTTTATACATTTGAAGTACAGTTTCAATTATGTTTGATGAAATCGTACCTGCTGGTGTATTCGTGGTGATTGTTGTTAAAGGTGCTGCTGTGGTGGGTGCTTGAGTTGGCGGCAAAACCACTGTAAAAATAAAACATTCATATCAATACTTGTCCAGGCAATAATTAATAACAAGAACATTTTAATGTCATTAAACATGTCATTAAAAAGGCACATTGTGAGCTATAATCGGTTGAGTCAACAATTCTTACCATAGGCAACAATAGATGATGTGTCCAAAGGAAAGGAGAAATTTGGGTTGGATACAGCCTCCACGAGGCTATATTAATTCAGCCTGCACCTTTACTGATCCTGAGCTGTGAAATTGATTTGAAGTTGCTTTTCATTATTATTATTATTATACATTTTACTGCATCAACATTCTTGTTATTTATGACTACATTAAAGGTACACATCAATTATATGTTAATCGATTAATAAAAAATAGATATATTTAATACTAAAAACCATTGGTGCATACCTGAAGCCGGTTACAACAGTGCGATTGAAATTAGAATACTTTGTCTTAAAGGAGGAGGAAACGTAAAAGAATCATTATTATTCCACCAAGTTCATTTCATGGTTCATGATTAATATTAATTAATTAATAAGAATGTTTCTCTCATGTTGAAAGCTGGAGGAAATCTGTAAAACAATCATTTAAGTTGTTTTGTTATTTGGTAATTGTACAATGAAAGCAAAACGTTTCCATACAGTATGTTTCTTTTTAAACAAAATTATTATACATTTGCCAGAGATCAATATTATAGTAAATTGTGTGACAGGAGGAATCACTGAAAATATTGGCTATGTTTTGACAGGCTGTGCATCATCATAATGGACTTACCGCTGAAGCTACTTGGGTTGCTAAGGTCTTGAATGCGGTTGAGGATGTGTTTGCAAGTGCTGGTGTGAAGGTTTGCTGTATTTTAAATTCCAACACGACCTTTGGCTCTGCTGGTTGTGCAGGTGTTGTAGCTGCACGTGATGCACAATGGGTAGAAACAGTTGCAGTTATATTGAATGAGTTTAGCTGAACTGACTGTATATTGAAAGTGATTAGTGGTAAAGTTCTTTTAACTAATGGTTCAGTTGTTTTACTGAATCTATCTATCTATCTATCTATCTATCTATCTATCTATCTATCTATCTATCTATCTATCTATCTATCTATCTATCTATCTATCTATCTATCATGTTACTACTTGTATTAATGACTGGTTAATTAAGTAGGCTACTGTACTGACTAGGAAAGAACTACCAAATATTTCTTCAATATTAGCTTCTCTGCATTGCCTCCCTGTAAAACCAGAATATAATTTAAAGGGACACTTCACCCAAAAAAAACTTTGTTTCAATGGATTCTTCAATGGAGACTTGAATTCATGGATATTTTTTAGTTTTTGTCTCATTCCTAAGACAATAATTTGATGACCAGCGGACCGGTAGGCAGCGGTTCCGGTAGGAGACACAACGAGTCGTAGTGTCTCCTACCGGAACTGCTGCCGGTCATCAAATTATTGTCTTAGGAATGAGACAAAAAACTAAAAAAATATCCATGAATTCAAGTCTCCATGGGGTGACTAATCCATTGAAACAAAGATTTTTTGGGTGAAGTGTCCCTTTAAATCATTCTCCTCACCTAAAGTATAAAGCCCTAAACGGTCAGGCATGCATCATCATATCTTAAAGAGTTTTTTGTATAGTACCTAAGGACCTGCACAGATACACTCTAGGTGGTGCTAGAGCACCTGCCGTCTTGCCCTCTGGACAAGCAAGTGCCCTTTTGAAAGTTCTTTTTTTTACAGTGTTTGTTAATTTTGTTTTGTTTTTTACAGTGTCGCCTACAGTATATGGCCCATGGTGACATCGATCAATTCTGGATTAAAAGCTTCTAATATATTAAAGGGACTACACCATGAATTTTAACTTTCCTTCTTTTTTGTGTGTTTTTGGTCTCCCCTACCTCTCTTCCATCCCCAAAAATACCCCAGTTTGAGCACTCAGGCTTTCACAGCATATCTGGGGTTTTGTGTAAATTGGTCTCAAAACAGGCCAACTGATTTTCGCCCGTTTGTGACGTCACATGTGATACCTACTTTCCCTTTCCCTTCAATTTTTTTTTTTACTTTTTCCACACAGAACCAGGAGATAACATGCATACAAACTGGCTCAATAGCGCCACGTGCCAAATAAGGACAATGTGGTATTGCAGGTGAAAGTGCTTTATAAGCCAGAGAGAAGTTGGTTGGAACGAGTATATCTGAGGCTTGATTTAGTCTCAAACCTTTTGAAAAACGTTTGAGGGACATAAACAATATTAAATATATATATTTTTTTAATGCATGGTGTAGACCCTTTAACAATGCCCGCAGATCTCCCGTGCCGTGCCCCTCCCTTCCCTCTCAACGTGAATGTGCAGCGCAGCGTGCAAAGGGGGCGGGTCTACAGAGGTGCGCTACAGTAGCCACACACACACACACATATCTCCCCTTCCGGCGCAAACTCAAAAGAGTTGAAAAGACTCATCTCTGTTTACATGAGACTGCTTCTCTGTGTAGTCCTACACTTGTATTATGGCTCAATGGGTTGTCATCCTCTGTGACAACAGCTCGTTGAGGAGTCGGCAGGTTGTTGTTTGGGGTCATTGAGACTTCAGAGTGTCCACTTTTACTTTCGCTTTTGACCAGTGTGCTAGTGGTTAGAACCAGTAGCCTACTTTTCTGTTTTTTTGCAGCAGTTTTAGCAACGGTAGAAGCCTGGATTCCCAATGTGAATGAAAATAGCATGTTCAAAGTTCGTCAGTAAAAGAAAGGTGGACACTGAAAATTGGCAATGGACTGAACAATATGCATTCATCGAATTATGCCAGAGAGAGAGGCAGTGACCACATTTGAACTGAAGCCAAACAAAAAGACAAATTGACTCTCTGATTCCAGCAGCCAGTAGAACTTAAATATTGGCTGATGATGATAAAAACCTGGGACGCCAGGTGTCGCCATTGAGCCCTGCGGAGGTGTCATGGGCGAAACACCAATGAAGGAGGGTGCCCACCTGAAGACCCCAGTGAAGCGTTTACCCCTACCCCACTTAATACCAAGTGCTGATTGATCTAAGGTATTGTACTATCTAGTCCTATGAGCTCAACATTGGGCATAGCTGCATTGGGAACTCCTTATATGGTTATGGCATGAGCGTGACGTCAGAGGTCCGCCCATCGGCTGGCCAGCCAGGCCGCCGGCCCGTCCTCCCTTTAGCCAATTTTGATATAGGCTAGGATGACAACACACATACAAACATCATTATTAATTGCAATAACATTCATATTTACCAGAACAAACAACACCAGCATCTTCACCGTGAATACAGTTGTGGATTCCAATCCCGGTATGGTTGCACTGTGAAAAATGTGAATCACTGCCTGAACACATGACATCATGCATCAAGATGTTTCCATCACCCTGTCCGAAGTAGGCTCCCCCTGGTGCTGCCTGAGCTGTTCCACAGCCTAACTGTCTACACACAACCTGGGCATCCACCAGATCCCAATTATCATCACACACCGTCCCCCATCTGTCATGGTAGTACACCTCCACTCTGCCTGAACAGGAGTTTGAACCACCGACCAGCCTCACTGAATAATCTGAATGAGAAGAAAGACATTAAAACATGACAATGATCAGCCTGAAAGAAAGCTTACATGCAGGAGTGTCCTCATAATAAAGATTTGACATGACACTTTGTACACCATGTATGCTGAATGACGTGTGTGTGTGTGTGTGTGTGTGTGTGTGTGTGTGTGTGTGTGTGTGTGTGCAGGGCCGGATCTAGGCAATGCCCCCCGAAATGCCCTGACTGCCCCCCCAAAAAAAATCTTTAAAAAAATTAAAAGTTACATTCATGTCATGATATGAAATGTGAGCTTACCTTAATCATATTCCATCATGTATCATTGCACAATTCAAATAATCCTCTGCCCTGATTTTCCATGGGCAGTGTTGCCAGATATTGCGAGAGAAAGAAGCCTAGGAAAACAAGCCCAAAAGAACAATAGGAAGCAGTAATACACAAACAGCCGAAGAAACTGGGAAAAAAATGCAAAAGGTTTTTCGGCGCCGCGCGAAGGAAGCCGCCCCCCCCCAGCATCTATTAATGCCCCCCCAGTTAATAATTTCTGTATCCGGCCCTGTGTGTGTGTGTGTGTGTGTGTGTGTGTGTGTATGTATATATCTATATATACAGTATATATAAAATATCACCACTAAATGCTGGTGTGTTCCACCACAAAAATGCATAAAAAAATCATCATCATCATCATCATCATCATCACAATGAGTGATGTTTAAAAAACTAATTTGAGATGGATAAAGAATTCAACTAAACTTACTTGGTAATCCAGGTGTTGTACTTGAAACTGTGATGAAGAGATTGAACTGATGTTAATATCTATACAAAGTGACACAACTGATGTCTGAGAATATAGGAGGTGCATGTTCATGGTTTGAAAGTTAAACCCATAGTTAAAAAATAAGGTTCCACCCCCAAGCCCCCAAGAAAGCTTTTGAAAGTATGGGAAGCCGACGACATTTTCTCTATCATGCAATTCCAGCCGGCAGATTCGTCGCACTGGGTGGCAGACTCACACCGGAAGTTGGTGAAATAACATTGGAGTATATGTGAGCCAGCTGGACAGCTTATGAACAAACACTATTTCTGAACGATTGAGACCTTTATAAAATACTCGGCTCAGGAAAATAAAAGAAGACCTATCACACATTGTTTTCTGCTGTGTTGCTTTTCGTTGTGTACACTGTATAATTTTATAGAGGTATCTAAAGAGCACAAAGTATGTTTCTGAACAACCAAAGTATAGCGAGACTTTCAACCATTTCCTGTCTGGCAACGAAATCTCGCGATACCTCATAGACAGAAACGATACCTGCTGCTGTTTAGATGCCTCAATAAAATGATGTACTGTGCACATCGAAAAACAAGTGATAAGCAAACAACCTGTGATATGTCTTATTTTATATTCCTGAACCGATTATATGACAAAGATCGCAATCGTTCAGAAATAATGACCCCTACCCCACTCGATACCAAGTGCTGATTAATCTAAGGGATTGTACTATCAAGTCCTATGAGCTCAAAATTGGGCATAGCTGCATTGGGAACTCCTTATTTGGTTATGACTGAGTCATGGGGACATGAGCGTGCCGTCAGAGGTCCGCCCACCGGCTAGCCGACCAGACCGCCGGCCCGTCCTCCCCTTAGCCAATTTTAAAATAGGATAGGATGACAACACATACAAACATCATTATTAATTGCAATAAAATTCATATTTACCTGAACAAACAACACCAGCATCTTCATGGTGACCACAGTTGTGGATTCCAATCCCGGTATGGCTGCACTGTGAAAGCTGTGAATCACTGCCTGAACACATGACATCATGCAACAAGATGTTTCCATCACCCTGTCCGAAGTAGGCTCCTCCTGGTGCTGCCTGAGCTGTTCCACAGCCTAACTGTCTACACACAACCTGGGCATCCACCAGATCCCAATTATCATCACACACCGTACCCCATCTGTCATGGTAGTACACCTCCACTCTGCCTGAACAGGAGTTTAAACCACCGACCAGCCTCACTGAATAATCTGAATGAGAAGAAAAACATTAAAACATGACAATGATCAGCCTGAAAGAAAGCTTACATGCAGGAGTGTCCTCATAATAAAGATTTGACATGACACTTTACACCATGTATGCTGAATGATTATATATATATATATATATATATATATATATATATATATATATATATATATATATATATATATATATATATATATATAATGTTTTTCCTGGGATTGCTACAATATATATATATATATATATATATATATATATATATATATATATATATATATATATATATATATATATATATATATATACATAAGTATATACATATACATATACATATACATATACATATACATATACATATATATATATATATATATATATATATATAGTAGACTATTTAAAAAATAGATGGTCTATATTCTGCCAGCTTGTTTTTTTGTTTGAAGTGAAACTGGACCAAAAATATCAGTACTAAATTCTGCGATCAAAAAAACTATTACAATTGGTGTGTTCCACTACAAAAATACATAAATAATAATCATCATCATCATCATCATCATTATCATCACCACAATGAGTGATGTTTAAAAAACTAATTTGAGATGGACAAAGAATTCAACTAAACTTACTTCCAGGTGTTGTACTTGAAGCTGTGATGAAAAGATAGAGACACACGGCCGGAAGCGGAAGGCCTACAAATCCACGCCCACTTTTGACACTCGGGGTCCGTTAGAACGATGAACTGCAGCTCTCAATGCAATCTCTATGAGAGGCATTGTAAAATACCGTCATTTCACTGGTTAACTACTGAGGCTGTAGCGATTTTTTTTGTGTTCTAATAATCTGTCCCATTTGTTTAATTTGTCCTTTTTAATGTCCCATATCTTTCATCTCGATATACTACCCACAATATACTATAATATACTCCATCAGTATGTCAAAACCGCTAGCAACGGAGATCCAGACTTTAAGTGGTCGCATCACGGACGCATCCCTTGAGGTTTTCAATACCCAGAAAACTGGCGAAAGTGGCCGTTTTCAATAGGTTTTGGTCATTATCTCTGGAACAGAAGGTCCAATCTGCTCAGTTCAAAGCTTGTTGGATGCGTGACTTTGAGGACATTAAGCACGCAATGACACATTTTCGGGTTATTATTTTTTTTAGGGGAGGCGAGATCTTAGTTGGGCAGGCGACCGCCTCTACAGTGGGTACGCTGTCGGTCGGCGCTCGGCGCTCGTAAAGACAGTGATGTCACTGAAATGCCTGTCTGCTGTCTACCCTCTGCTGTGTTAGCATTATGGGTAACTCGTTAAAGTGGCAAATTAAATGTGAAACACATCAACTATTAAGAAAACAAGAAGATATGTTGACAAAGACACTCCATACATTTGGAAACATATTTTTATTTAAATCAATATCGTCTTCAGTTAATGCAGGATAATTTTAAAAGTAGGCTAACTTTCATATCCTCTCATAGGGAATGCATTGGCAGCTGCAGTTCATCGTTCTAACGGACCTCGAGTAGCGGCGCTGTCTCAAAAGTGGGCGTGAAATTTGTAGTCCCCGTGTGTCTCTATTGAACTGATGTTATTATCTATACAAAGTGACACAACTGATATCTGGGAATATAGGAGGTGCATGTTCATGGTTTGAAAGTTAAACCCATAGTTAAAAAATCACACCCTGTGTGAAGTGGGCGGTGTCTTCCTAGCTAACCACAATACTGAATGGAGTCAACCAATATATATGCTTTGATCTGAAAGAGCCACTTAGTGTCAGCATGTGTCTTGCTAGCTAATCACAATACTGAATGGAGTCGATCAATCATGTACAAAAGATAAATACATTTATCTTTTGTAAAACACACTTTATGATGGACAAAACCATAACTTAAAAAAAACAATAGTTTGGTTTTTTTTAAGTTATGGTTGCTTATATAGGGCTATGCACATGTGTCATGTGACACTGGCCAATCACATAGGGCTATGCACATGTGTCATGTGACACTGGCCAATCACAGTCCTGAATAGATTGTGATTGGCCAATCACAGCGCAGGATAATTGTACAAACTTTTAGGGCCGGTTTCACTGCCCAAGATATTTGTACATTTTTCCAAATCTCACTTATAGGGGCGGTTTCACCGAATAAGGTTCCACCCCCATCCCCCAATAAAGCTTTTGAGAGGAAGGGAAGCCGACGTCATTTTCTCTATCATGCAATTCCAGCCGGCACTGGGTGGCAGACTCACACCGGAAGTCGGTGAAATAACATTGGAGTCTATGAGAGCCGGCTGGACAGCTTATGAACAAACACTATTTCTGAACGATTGAGACCTTTATAAAATACTCGGCTCAGGAAAATAAAAGAGGACATATCAAACATTGTTTTCTGCTGTGTTGCTTTTCGATGTGTACACTGTATAATTTTATAGAGGTATCTAAAGAGCACAAAGTATGTTTCTGAACAGCCAAAGTATCGTGAGACTGTCAACCATTTCCTGTCTGGCAACCAAATCTCGCGATACCTCCGAGACAGAAACGATACCTGCTGCTGTTTAGATGCCTCAATAAAATGATGTACTGTGCACATCGAAAGCAAGTGATAAGAAAACAACCTGTGATATGTCTTCTTTTATATTCCTGAACCGATTATATGACAAAGGTCGCAATCGTTCAGAAATAATGACCTCTACCCCGACCCCCCTCAATACCAAGTGCTGATTAATCTAAGGGATTGTACTAGCTAGTCCTATGAGCTCAACATTGGGCATAGCTGCATTGGGAACACCTTATATGGTTATGGCTTAGTCATGGTGACATGAGTGTGTGTGTGTGTGTGTGTGTGTGTGTGTGTGTGTGTGTGTGTGTGTGTGTGTGTGTGTGTGTGTGTGTGTGTGTGTGTGTGTGTGTGTGTGTGTGTGTGTGTGTGTGTGTGTGTGTGTATGTGTGTGTGTGTGTGTGTGTGTATATGATGATATATATATATATATATGTGTATATATATATATATATATATATATATATATATATATATATATATACACACACACTGTAGTAGACTATTTCAAAAATAGATGATCTATATTCTGCCACCTTGGTTTTTTTTTAGTTTCAAGTGAAACTGGACCAAAAATATCACTACTAAATGCTGCGCTCAACAAAACTATTACAGTTGGTGTGTTCCACCACAAAAATATAAATAATCATCATCATCACAATGAGTGATGTTTAAAAAACAAATTTGAGATGAATAAAGAATTCAACAAAACGTACTTGGTAATCCAGGTGTTGTACTTGAAACTGTGATGAAGAGATTGAACTGATGTTCAATCTCTTCCACCCCCAAGCCCCCAAGGAAGCTTTTGAAAGGAAGGGAAGCCGACGTCATTTCCTCTATCATGCAATTCCAGCTGGCAGATTCGTCCATAGATATATATAAAGGCTAGATGGCTCAAGGGGCCGTTGCAAGCGTAGCTCAACCGCGGCCATCTTGCAGCAGTCATTCATAACATTATGTCTATGGTGCATGTACTTTGAAATAACCATTGCGTGCTCAATTTTCATCCGATTTTCAAACGGTTTGGTGTTTTGTAAACACCAAAGATGTAGTTATGATACTGCATACTTATAATTATAATCATGTTTAAAAAGAAGAAAAAAAACATTAAGTATGCAGTATCATAAATACATCTTTGGTGTTTGATGGCCGCCATGTGGCAACGTCGTACTCCATTGGCCAGCAGCGCGGGTGAGTCATCTAACCTTTATATATATCTATGGATTCGTCGCACTGGGTGGCAGACTCACACCGGAAGTCGGTGAAATAACATTGGAGTCTTTGAGAGCCGGCTGGACAGCTCATGGACAAACACTATTTCTGAACGATTGAGACCTTTATAAAATACTCGGCTCAGGAAAATAAAAGAAGACATATCACACATAGTTTTCTGCTGTGTTGCTTTTCGATGTGTACACTGTATAATTTTATAGAGGTATCTAAAGAGCACAAAGTATGTTTCTGAACAGCCAGAGTATCGCGAGACTGTCAACCCTTTCCTGAACCGTTGCAATTTTGTTTGATGAAATCGTACCTGCTGGTGTATTCGTGGTGATTGTTGTTAAAGGTGCTGGTGTTTGAGTTGGTGGCAAAACCACTGTAAAAATAAAACATTCATATCAATACTTGTGCAGGCAATAATTAATAACAAGAAAAAATGTAATGTCATTAAACATGTCATTAAAAAGGCACATTGTGAGCTATAATCGGTTGAGTCAACAATTCTTACCAGTGGCAACAATAGATGACGTGTTCACAGGAAGGGAGAAATTAGAGCTGGATGCAGCCTCCACGAGAGTATCAGTCACAGAAGTGACATTTGGTGCTGTGGAATTTGCCTCTTGGTGGAATATTAATTCAGCCTGCACCTTTACTGAGCCTGAGCTGTGAAATTGATGTCGAAAGTTGTTTTTAATTATTATTATTATTATTATTATTATTATTATTATTATTATTATTATTATTATTATTATTATCATTATTATTATATATTTGTATTTATTACACATCAACATTCTTGTTATTTATGACTACATTAAAGGTACAAATCAATTATTAATCAATTCATTTAAAACAAATATATTTAATACAGTATAACTATAAACCATTGGTGCATACCTGAAACCGGTTACAACAGTGCGATTGAAATTAGAAAACTTTGTCTTATAGAGGTTGTCCAACTGTAAACAAAAAATCATTAATTGAAATCAGAAAATAATTAAAAGAATCATTATTAATCCAACAAGTTCATTTCATGGTTCATGATTAATAGATTTACATTAAATTAATAAATATTCCTTCTCATGTTGATAGCTGGATGAAGAGGTTTGTTAAAATCTATAAACTTCAATCATTTTAAGTTGTTTTGTTATTTGGTAATTGTACAATGAAAGCAAAATATTTCCATACGGTATGTTTCTTTTTAAACAAAATGTGTATACATTTGCCAGAGATCAATATTATAGTAAAATGCATGACAGGGGGAATCACTATACCACTAAATATTGAGTATGTTTTTTGCATCATCATAATGGACTTACCGCTGAAGCTACTTGGGTTGCTAAGCTCTGGAATGCGGGTGAGGATGTGTTTGCAAGTGCTGGTGTGAAGGTTTGCTGTATTTTAAATTCCAACGCGACCTTTGGCTCTGCTGGTGGTGCAGGTGTTGTAGCTGCACAATGGGTAGAAACAGTTGCAGTTATTTTGAATTAGTATAGCTGAACTGAGTAGTGAAATATTGAAAGTGATTAGTGGTAAAGTTCTTTTAACTAATGGTTCAGTTGTTTTAATGTTACTATTGTATTAATTACTGATGAATTAAGTTTAAGAATTCATGTAAGGCTGCAGTTTGATATATTTGAAGTACAGATACTACCGATTCTGGTGATGCACAAGGGGTAGAAATAGTTTTTAGTAGGTTGTGTTTGAACAGTCGTAAAGACATGTGGGTGTAATTAAACTGAGGATTAAATACAGTTACTTTATAAGATGTTATCATTTTCATTATAGGAGAGATCTGACAGGCACGAGCAATTGAAGAAATAAATGACGGGGCCTTGGTTATACCTTATTCTAAATTACATTATATGGGATACAGTTATATTCTGATTGACATGGCTCTGTCTCTGAGAGGAGGGCTGTGGACAATTCAGAAACCCTGTCTACCATTCACACAGTAGACAGGTTTGGTCATTTAACACATAATTTAATATTGTATTAATGCTAGAACAATAGAGAACCAAAGTCTGACATCACTGCCACTAGAGGCCGCTATCCCCCTGGAGAGTATTTTTTCCATTGAAAATACCATAGGGTCTCAATAGCATCGCAGCATATAAAGCACCCCCCCAAGCACCAAGCACCAAGCACCGGGCACCACGAAGGGTTAATCCGCCCCTGCCTAGGGGACACGGGGACAACATGCAACACAGAAAGACCCTTTCACCAACCTAGGGAATGGGCACTGATGACGCTGAGGAGAGAACACGGCCCCAGCGCCCACAGCGTCCCCGGCAGGAATCTAACCCAGGACCTTCTAGCTGTGAGGCGACAGCACTACCGACTGCTCTACCGTGCCCTCTCACCCTATGGTATTTTCAATACAAAAATTACTTCCTTGATTCAGGGGATAACCGAGTGATGTCAGGACTTCGGTACTCTATGGCTTCTAATTCAGCATGCCAAACTTTCCAGGAAGAGAAAGGCTGTAAACTGTAAGCTGTAAGCTGATTCTATTGGCTTAGAATCAAGAATCCCTAACCTACGCACCTACGCACCCCAAGAACATTAGGCACATCCTGTCTCAAAGAAATGCAGAAAAACTTGTCCATGCACTTTGCTGCCTCGAGGCTGGATTATTGCAATAACTTATTATCAAGCTACTCTAACAAGTATTTGAAGACTCTCCTACTGATCCAGAATATTGCTGTGTACTTTAGTTTAGTGAGTTATTATAGTTTTTAAATATTCATTAGTTTTTAGTAGTTTTAGTTTTTCAGGTATTCTGAGGAAAGCCTTGATTTATAGAATGCATGACATAAGATATGATTTACAAATGTGTCATTATTAAGCCAGTCAATTTCACCAGGTGTAGCAACCACAATGCAAGCTGAGAGGGAAAACTAAAACTGAGATGATTTGACATGCAATTCTATTTAGTTTTTGCTGGTTGTGCATTGTTCAGTCTAGCTTTTATTTTGTTTCTTAGTTTTTTACTTTAATTTTTTGTTAACAAAACATGTTTTTCCCTTTTAGTTTTAGTTTGAGTTAACTTTAATAATCCTGGTGTACTGACTAAGAAAGAACTACCAAATATGTCTTCAATATTAGCTTTTCTGCATTGCCTCCCTGTAAAACCAGAATATGATTTAAATCATTCTTCTCACCTACAGTATAAAGCCCTAAATGGTCAGGCATGCATCATCATATCTTAAAAAGCTTTTTGTACCATAGTATCCCACTGGAACACTGTGCTCAATGTATAGGCTTATACTTATATTTTCTCATTTTGTATTACACGGACAAAAACACGCACAAAATTATCGGGATACGAACATTAAATACAACACAGGTATAATGCAATTATGTGAATGGCATCTAGCCTATACATCACCTACCGGTTGTGATTTGTCCCATGAACAAGCCAAGCCAGACGGTAAGCAGCAGTGATGAAGACATCTCTGTGTCTCTGACAGACAGGTCTGATAATGGAAGCACATACGGAAGCAGGTGTTGTTTATATTCCAGCTGAGAAGTAGGAGTTATCATAAGAAGACACACACACACACACACACACACACACACACACACACACACACACAGAGAGATGTTTAACCACCTTTATTTTTAAAAATAATGTCAATCTTTAGCACAAGTCAAAATTGTTAAAAAAACTATAATAGTGCCACATTTCTCCCCATACGCACGCGCACGCACGCACAAGCAGGGATTGGTTTGTGTCAGACTTGTATTGACATCTGACCCCTCTTAGGGTTGAACCATTATCACTGATTAAAAAGACATATCAATATCAGAGAAATTCACAATGAGAAAATATATTAAACATCAAAGTATTGTAGTGTGTGTGTGTGTTGTTTGAGGTGTACAGGTCTGAGTTGCTGTGTTCTCAGAGAGACAGACGGACGTCAGACTGAACTGCAGAGATGGACAAACACTGGACACAACAGATACATACGCTGACACAACTGAAGTACACACACACACACACACACACACCACACATGAAACGGGTCATTCAACATTTTATTGATGGTTATCATTGTACACTACAGTATATCTGCTGGTCTTAATAATGTTCTTATTAAAAATAGACTCCATAAGTATTAAAATGTGCATCAACATCTGAAACAAATTTGTTAAGTTATTACCTTTTTTAATCTTATAAGTCATTATTTATTTTACACATCAGCTATCACCAAACCGTTTTTTAAAGTGTGTGATGTAAATAAATCATGAGTTGAGGGATATTTTACTGACATAAAATGACACCAAATGAGCTCATTGGATTAGTCCTGTCTGTTTTGTTATAAAAGCTTGGCAACTTCGTGTCCGGTTACTTGGTGGACCAGTTTGATTTAATGAACTTATCTAGTCCAAATATATTAAATAACGAGGAAATAGGACAGTGTCACGTCACTGGGGGTTTGCAGCACACAGAGGGAGTGATAGCATGGGATGAAGCAACATAGAATCTCATGACTGAAACAAGTCCCAATCTGTGATTTGTGAAACAGCGTGAAAGGATGTTTTCTATCGCTAGTTTGACTTTCAGATACTCTTTCATCTATTTTCGGTGCGTGCCATGCTTTCATAGAAGACATGCAGGCTCAAAATTTGTGGCGACTGATAACATTAATCCATGTGATAGTTGCACGTGTGTTTCAAGAATGGGGACTCGGTCATTAAATTACCTATATTGACTATTATAGACTACATGGTTACCTTGTAACGATTGATTGATTGGTTTTATTTGTGGACCATCAGGCACAGAAATAAACACAAATATCCAAAGGCGTTTAACATGTTAAGTGAAAACACTTATTTCCAACATGGTCCCAAAGATGTTAAAGGACAATTAAAAACAAAGAATCACAAGACATTCAACATAAAACTAAACACAAATAATAACACAGTTTAAGACATTGAACATAATATATACAGGTCCCACATTAAAAACAAGGACAGCTGAACAGATTTCATTATAAGTGTTACCTTGTTCCATAAAAAGGTCCTAACCTGACTTCTATAAGCCCCCTGTCATATTTAAAAATGCAATGTTTAACGGAAGGCTGTTTCAACAACATGGCAGCGGTGTAAAAAACTATAACTTCAGGCTACATTATTATTCACTCAAGGCACTTTACATGAACGCACACTGGCCCTGGTATTATTCTTTGAGACATACATAGTTATTTGGGGTTATGGCCAAATCTGCCATTACCTCATAGGTGCAAATATCGCCACTGGGGTAAATTGAAGGTAAACATAAGTTCTTGAACTTATCCGATGGCCCCTCTTGAGGAATATTAGTCCAGACAATATGGTTGTTCTTTCAGTCCACAAAGTGTCAATTATTGCTTATAATGCGCGAGTGCACTTGGCTGGAGCATACAAATGCAGTCGGCTGAAATAAAAAACGAATATAAATCAAGAAAAGCACAAAATATCCAAGAAAGAAGCACCCGTTTGCCATGATTCTATGCACCAGTTTGCACACACAAGATGGCAGATGATTGATAGGCAATGCACGATGTCACTGTAGCTGAAATAATAGTACTGTATATAAATAAAATATACTGAAAAATGATTGATAAACTGTTTCACTGGTTACCTTCTCTATTAGCATGGAACCATACTAGATCAAATAAAAAAAATCTACTAACAATATACTTTCAATTCTGAAAAGAATGTTTTAATTCCAGCAGATCCCCCAAAACACACTGTATATGAGTTATACAGTATATTACACAAACGTTTTTAGTTTTTTTCCTTCATTTTAGAAAAATCTTTCTCAAGTAATATATATTCTTTCTTGATCCCTCTCATAATGTCTGGCTCTCATGCGGTCCCAGAAGACAAAAAAACAGGGGGGAAAAAGTGTGTATGTATGTGTATGTATATTGAAAAAACAATGAACTCTGGGAAAAAACTGTTCAGGCCAGAGTAGCTGAGGTCAGGGATCTGTGTGGATAGAGATCTTATCGATGGACTGAAGCATCTGGGAGGTCAAACGCAGTCTGTCTGATTCACCCAACAGCTGTCTGTACACATAGAGAGAAAGACAGACAGACAAACAAACAAGGCACTAGATTAAAAAAGTAAAACAATATGTTTAGAGGTACACAGTTACTAGGGCAGCTGGTCAACTAGTCTATTAAATAGTGCTGTTCCTGCTAGTCGACGTGGAAATAAATAGTATTCGGTTAAAACATTTATAATCGTACTTCTATTGTAAAACACACTTTCATTCTGTGAAAGGACACAGTTTTAAAATGAGCCCACAGCAGTCGTGGCTTATCGATGCTGATCCTCCTACTTCCTGAAGTGCTCAAAAACTAAAGAAAACCTGGTCAATAACAATAACAGGCCTATTTATAAATTATTTCAGTTACTTATTTTTAATATTTACCGTAACTTGTGTCATTCATTAGTAGTTATTGATAGAAATACTTACTTGATTGATTTGTGTGCATTGAAAACAGCCTGGTTTAGCTGTTCTGAAGCCAGCTGAGCGTTGTGTCTCATGTTGGAAACTGTCTCTGACTCCTCCGTCTTCATTGCAGCATTCTCTGACCTCAACATCTCACACTGGACCTACACACACACACACACACACACACACACACACACACACACACACACACACACACACACACACACACACACACACACACACACACACACACACACACACACACACACACACACACACACACACACACACATACATAATTTAAATTATGATATGATTACACATTAACCGTCAACAATGTGATACTTTTAAGTCAACAGACTAGCGTCTTACCGTACGACAGCACGTCTCAGTCTCTAGTCTAGCCTGTGTTCACAGGTATCATCTACTATGTAGACATTTTGTTTCACTGATCTTCTGCTAATATTTCTTACAGGAGGGATGTTTTTAAAGCTCCCTCTGTTGCTACTAGCATCGCGAGCCAGGCCGTTTCATTCTCATTACTCCACGATACAATCTTCGGCCTGAATACCCATCGTAGATGCTATCACGGGCCCACGATAATATTGAGATGTTTTTGTTATCACTGTAAACCCATTACTACCACCTTAATTAGTGTTCATTTTGACAGCAAATTTGTATTTAGTCTTAGTCTTTTGAATAACACACCATTTAGTTTTAGTCCTATTTTAGTCTTCTGAAATTGTTTAGTCTAGTCTTAGTCGACTAAATATCAAAACCTTTTTTAAAAAGTCTTTTAGTCGACAGAATTAACACTGCCACCGGTAAACACATCACTAATCATAATCATAATAATGATGTAAACAATTAAATGGTTGTACCTGTAGTTGCTGTAGGTCCTGTTTGAGTCTGGATACACTGTTCTCTGCCTTCACTGCTCGCTTCTAAAAGATGGACATTTAGGTGCATATAGGTGCATATTAGGTAAGGTACACAGACAGTTGAGTTCTACATCATCAGTAAATTAAGAACTATTACAACTACAATTTAGCTTTCTACCCACAATGTGGCTAAAGGTTTAGGAGACATACCGTCATCAGTTGGAGGTTCTGTTCCACAGACTGGACCATGCTCTCCAGAGCTTGTGCCTCCTTCTCCTCCTGCAACGTCCTCTGGAGTAACTCCTCAGACAGCTGATGGATCCTGGTAACCATACGTATAATAGTTATAAATAATCATTTTCACAAGCCCAGTCTTATTTTCACAGAGACAGAGAGGGTGATGATAAGCTGTATGTTGATTGGCCAACTGCTGTATAATGGTTAACCCAACCTAAAAAGTCATATCTATCCCTAGAGGTTATACAGGAACTGACCAATCGGCAGAGCTGAAGTGGCAAGGCGGGCTGAACTAAGCTCCATCTGTGGAGCTCAGCTAGATCAGGTTACGGAACTCTCCATATCAAACACGGTTAAAACTCACCTGCCATTCTCGGCTGAGGAGCTACGTACCTGTGTAAATGCTGTTGTCTGATTGGCTCACCTGTGTTGGCCGCTGTCGTATTTCTTCTGGAGGTCTTTGAGAGTTATTTTCAAACACACGTTCTCCTCCTTCAACTGGAACACACACACACACACACACACCAAGTGTCAAGACTGTGGTCCTTACAGATGTGTGTGTGTGTGTGTGTGTGTGTGTGTGTACCTGCTGTAGCTGGTTGTTGCTCATAGAGGAGGTGTCAGGAGACTCAATGGATGTCTCATCATCTCCCTCATAGTGCTCTCCGTTCAGACTGATCTTACTGATCCCAGAGGAGAACCTGTTTGTCCAGATCAAACAAAGTTGGTATAAAATACATTTTTGGTTTCTATTTCATATTGTCTCTGTCGGGTGGAAACCTCATATGTCCCGTGTTACTTTTCAAATTCAAAACGAGCAAAAGTAGCAGATCTACAAGCTCAAGACGCGGCGGATCTGCTACTTTTGATGCTTTTGTGTGACACTGTAGTATGGTGAAATAGGGCATTCATTTACAAAAACAAAAGTTAGAATATGGAGTTGGGAGGTTTCTGCCCCACAGCAACGATGTTATTAACATATATACAACGTAAGACATTCTCTGGTCAGTTTGTCAGAGTGGCTCAGAGCCTCTGACTGAAGACCAAAAGCCTAATTTATCTCCCTCAGCCACGGGGGAACCTCACCTACCTGGTCACCTCCTCCTCTTCATCTTCTAGCCACAGGGAGGCGCTGCTGTCCTCTTCCTGCTGGTAGCTCTGCCCCCACTCCTCCTGAACACAGTAGGCTGACCTCATTACTCATTCATCCATCATAATAATAAATAATAATAATAACAATAATAATACATGACATTTATATAGCGCTTTTCAAGACACCCAGAAATTGCTTTACAAATCAAAACAAACAACATCTGTTGCTTGCGTGCATTGTCGATGACAATGCACGCAAGCAACATAAAGGTGATTGACAATATTTGGACAATATCATGGCCAGATAGCTATACAACCCTATACAAGACTACTAGGCTACTACCAAAGTTAAACATTGCTTTAAACAAATGTTAAAACAAAAGGACAATATCACTTTGTCCCAAAGTTGTACCCATAATATAATGCAAACATGAATTGAAGACAACACACAATAGGCTGCTCCTTACACCCAACCGGACCAAAGCCATTTGAACTGACAGAGCGACCGACTGTCATCATGTAGCCTCGATCTCCAGGCTTTTATTGTTTAGTGTTACTAAAAAATAAAAGCCTGGCCCAGCGCATCGGTGTACTCGGTATAAGGAAGTGTTTCACTTCCCAACCAACCAGAGTGCAGTGGGCGTCGCTCGTAATGTTGTGTTAACGGGGCGGGGGTTGACGGACAGATCGGTGAACCAATGGGATCAGCCGCAGTCTCTCGCCGGCTCTTTACACCCGCCCCTCTATACACGAAATCAGGAGCGTTGGGGCAGTCTAGTCATCATGAGATGCCTGAGGTGTTCAAATGATTAAACACAAAACTAAACCTTACAACACTTTATCACTGTACCTGTGGCAGGAGGGAGGGGTCAGCAAAGAAACTGCTTTTGACCTCAGAGTCAAAGTTCGGACTGCTGGCTCTCTGCAAACAGATGGGTAGAGACAGAGAGAGAGAGAGACAGGTATATACAGTAGCTGAAGAGACAAGAGTGATAGACAAGCAGCGAGACAGACAGGTGGGTATAATAATCTTAACATCAGATTTCATACAGTGTTCTTCTACCACATTTGGCTTTCTTTGTGGTGCATGGTCCTTCCTTGAGCATTAATTTACACAGTAGGGCAGGGCAATTAACCGAATATAATTTATATCTACATCTTGCTCATGTAGATTGATTGATTAACCAGGAAGCAGGTTGTTTTTCCTTCTTTTTCTTATATATCAATGATATAAAAAAATATAAAAATTTGAATCGATTTTTTATAATCCACTAAATCAATAAGTCTAACCACTTAACTCTGTTATACTTTGCATACAAACACAGCAAAATAACCAATCTACAAGCTCACCAGCTTGTAGATCTGCTATTTTCACAATTTATAATTTATTTAAGTAATCGTGTATTAATCGTAATCTAGGCACACGTTAGAAATAATCATCAACTGTATTTCTTTAATATAAAACCATGTCAAGACTAAACACTTCAGCCTTCTATCCTCATCAGTGTTTCAGTGTGTGAATGTCACGCAGATATACCTAACAAAGACGCATGAACCTGTCAGCCAGCACACCACTATTAGAGTGTGCGTGCGTGTGTGTGTGTGTGTGTGTGTGTGTGTGTGTGTGTGTGTGTGTGTGTGTGTGTGTGTGTGTGTGTGTGTGTGTGTGTGTGTGTGTGTGTGTGTGTGTGTGTGTGTGTGTGTGTGTGTGTGGTGTCAGTCCTGTGTCCAGTCCTCAGTACCATGTCTTCCTGTGTGTCTGTCTGTGTCTTACATCGCAGGAACTCCTTGAAGGAAAATGGATTCAGGTCATCTCCCTCAGCCTCCTCATCTACAGGCAAAAAAACAGAAAATGGATTCAGGTCATCTCCCTCAGCCTCATCATCCACAGACAAAAAAACATGGATTCAGTTAGTCTCCCTCAGCCTTATCATCTACAGACAACAAACAACATCAAGCTTTATTCACATTAATGATGATGATATAATATAATACAAATATAACATAAAATAATATAACAAACATTGCATAGTATTTATTATTAATATTATCATATGCATGGTCACAGATAATACTCAATTCTGATTGGCCAGGTGTATAATTAAGAACATTTCGTGCACAGAGCTGCAGAAAGTTAATCAACTTAGTGAACTTACCGTCTGTGATGATGAGAGTCTTGACAGAGCTCTTATGTTTATGTTTAGACATGATCAGACAGACAGACAGACAGACAGTCAGTCAGTCAGTCAGTCAGTCAGACAGACAGACAGACAGACAGTCAGTCAGTCAGTCAGTCAGTCAGACAGACAGACAGACAGACAGACAGACAGACGGAACCCAGTATCTATGCAGGGGTCTGTTTACAGTCTCTCTCCCCAGTTAGCTTTCTGCCATTAGCTTTCTGCTAACTAGCTAAACGTCTCCAGTTTCGCCGTGTTTAAACTAACCACTACAATGGAGCAGACCTCTCCACAGTGTAGTTAAAGCATGTCTGCTGTGTAGACTAGACAGACACATGAAGTCCGCTCCACACAACTTATCAGATGTTTAGCCCCAGCAGGGTTCCCACCATATCAGCTGACCACAACACAACAGTGTGAAGTGAGACGCTCAAGGATGTAAAGACTTCCGGCTATGGCCTTCAAAATAAAACGCATCAGAACAGAAATAAAGTTAAAGGGATAGTTCACCCAAAACAATTACCTATTTTCTATCAATTACACACCCCATGAAGCCTGGTATTCATGGCGTTTTTTGTTTTTTTTTGTCGCATTCCTAAGCCAATACTTTGATGACCGCGGAGTCTCCGCCGGTCATCAAATTATTGGCTTAGGAATGCGACAAAAACTAAACAATCTACATGAATTCATGGCTCAAATTCATTTTGGGGGTGAACTATTCCTTTAACAGTTATGAAGGGCAGCTTAAGCTTGTGTGAGTCTCAAGTTATGACAATGACGTCTCAAGAAAAAGTTGAGCGTTCAGCGTTAGAGCATTGACAATGATTGGCACAAGGTTTTCCCCTTGCCTGTCCAGCCTGTCCAGCTATACTTGACAAATCCACTTTGACGCACGTGGTGCTGGGTGTGTGTGTGTGTGTGTGTGTTGGTGTTTGGTCTGAAAGGACCAAACAGAGTCCGTCATGCTGCTGTGACACTACTGGGTCATGACGAGGCTCATGGACTGAAAAGGTTCTGCATGTACTAACTCCACACTGTGCAACTTTTGTACAGGTGCACGCACGGTCACCATAGAGCAGTAGGGTTGTTCTCAAACTTTTTCATTTCAAGGACCCCCCAGTTTACTATGCATTAGGTCACGGATCCCCATAACTCTGAGAGTGTACAAATGGAACCCAATGGACCCGAAAGGGTCCATTGGGTTCCATTTGTACTCTCTCAGAGTTACAAATCATTATAGCCTATAGCTGGGGACTCTGGTACCCCCAAATGGACATTGATTTGGTTCCATTTGTTCTCTCTCAGAGTTACAAATCATTTATCTGGGTACCCACTGGCCTGGAACCCCCTCAAGGAACCCTGGGTGGTCCCCGGACCCAACTTTAGGAACCACTGCCTGGTACGGAAGATGCTCAAAACATGACCACAATCCTGAGGAATCGGAATTGAGCAGCCGAGCGGCCTCTTCTAAACCCAGAGGAGAAGGGTCATTCATCAAAAGATCCTAGTCAACCCTTCAATAGACCATATTCACACGGCGGCCATGTTTCTATGAAGTCAATGAAAGTAGTCACCCCGGGTGGCGGCACTTTCAATGTTAAATTCCAATATGGCCGCCGTGTGAATATGGTCTATGGCAGGGGTCCTCAACAGGCGGACCGCGGTCCATGACCGGACCGCGGGACACCTCTCTGTGGACCCTGGGAAAATTATAATCGGTTTTACCCTAAAACCGAAAGAAAGTAACAAAAACGGGGGGAAAAGTACCCGAATCCGCCAAAATCCGCGAAAGAAATCTAGCCTTATTCAAAAACGTATTTGTGGACCTGCAAGATTTGTTGTTGAGGACCCCTGGATGGAGTGTTCCCTCTCCAACCGTCTGGCAAATGGAACCATGGGTTTCGATCCAGCAGAATTCGATTCCTAAAGACTTCTGAACTAAATAAAGTGATATAAACTCAAAAACTAAAGATACAGTGGAAGATTTAGGGATTTTATTGGATTTCAATTATCTTGGAAACACTAATTCAAACATTAAATTGACTGTTGCATACTCCAAAGACAAGACATGACAATGAAGGTGATGACCATAAATTACATTATACACTTTTAGAACAGTGTTTCTCAAACATTCGGATATCAAGGACCCTGAATTGAGACACAGACCCCCATTCAAAATGATGTTGTGCTATAGGGACAAGAGAAGATTGCCAGAGAAG
Source organism: Gymnoscopelus braueri (assembly GCF_963280865.1). Lineage (NCBI taxonomy): Eukaryota > Metazoa > Chordata > Actinopteri > Myctophiformes > Myctophidae > Gymnoscopelus > Gymnoscopelus braueri. Next base: position 13,583,910 of record NC_137608.1, on the reverse strand, counting down.
ATTTGTGTTGTAAAGAAAGCCTATTCCCAAATGTGTCACCGTTTTTCCAAATAAGGGAAAACCCTCTGAAGGAACCACTGATTTAGAGACCTGCAGAAACCCTCATAATAAGGGGAGGAAATTGAAAAAAGAAAAGGGGGAAACATATATATGTTTGACATTCTCTTTTCTGAAATAAAAATATTATTTAAAAAAAGAAAAAGGAAACCCTCATAATTCTCTGGATCTTTTCATCCCCACAACTTCAAGATAAATCTCATATGGTCAATGTCAGCTCTCTGAAGTCTGAACCCTCTCTCTGTCTCTGTCTCCCTCTGTCTCTCTCTGTATAAGTGTTAGCCTACAGTGTACACTGTATAAGTGTACCATATTGTATATATTACAGACTGTATGATTGTTGAATATTTGCCTATATATGATTATTTCTTATTTTTTTATAATTACTTTTTATGAGTAGGCTACTATTTTATTGTTATCCATACTGTTGAGGGAGTTTGAAGTGCAGTTTTATAGGTGAATGTATGTGTTATTTTAGCAGGTTTTCCCCTCTATTCATGCTTTTATTTTGAAGTCAAGTCGTTCCACATTGGCTGATTTCACAGAGCTGAGCCCGACTCAGCTGACAGCTCCCAAGAACACGTGATCAGTCCACAACTTCTCATTGGCTGAGCCGTGGCGGGATGACATGCGTGACATAGCAACACTAGGAATAGAGTTCACAGTCACTGTTTCTTCCACATCCCGGACAAGTCACAAAGTGTACACGTGTGGCGCGAGAAGATATCAGCTTTCACTGCAAACAAACAAACAAACAAACAGCGGTAAGTTTGAAAGAGGAGAAGATGAAGATGATCATTACAGTTTATGGTGTTTATTGTTGGTTCATTGAATCTAAAGTGAAGTGCATGGATCAGTGTTGTTATGATGATGATGACTACTTCCGTAGATGCAAGCCTATGCAAGTAATCGACTATAATAATGTCGATGCATCAATCACTGCTGATGCCAATTATTAACATTAATAACTGGTTTGTTTGTGTCTGTGTGTCATTTCTGTTAATCTACTTTCCTGTGTGTGTGTGTGTGTGTGTGTGTGTGTGTGTGTGTGTGTGTGTGTGTGGGGCACTGATGTTTGTTTTTGGGAGGAGCTCACCCACTTTGTGTCGTACGTGTCCCGATTTTGGGCACAAAGAGAAAATATATTTAAAAAAAAAAAGATCTACAAGCTCACAACACCTTGCGTATGAGTTTGATTAACAGAATTTTTGTGTTTGACATGGATTTCCTGCAGTACATCCTGCTTATGTTCCATCAAGGTCACTTGCAGCAGGGCTGGGTCATGAAACCAGTTCAATAGACTGGGCTTAAGATCTTATTTTCTCTACAGACAGTCCTTGAACATAGTGGGGATTTCCTGTAAATAAACACAGACAGCATAGTACCATTATTGAATTCAGTGAATGGAGGCGTTTCAGAGAAAAACATTTACATTATGGAGACACATGGGATGATAATGTTTCATATTTGGGACATTTGAATGTTTTATCACCATTCCAGACTGTATTGGGTTCAGTGTAGTACAGAACAGAATAGTGGGATTGTTTCCCCACCCCTCTCTCCCCCACTGTCTCTGTCTCTCTCACTCCAATCTGGGAACCCATTCAGAAAAAAAGGGGAAATAAATAGTTTTCGCCTCTGGGGGCCCACCTCCCTTTTTTGTGTAAAACAGGAACTCTGGTTTGGCCCCTCCCCTTTCTTAGTCCACTTCCTCCTGGGTTCTTCTGTGTTTATTCCTTCTAACAACATCATTACATGTTTAAGGCAGTTGTGCCGGCAGAATCTGTCGTTGAGACATATAGGGTGTCATTAGAAAAGAGAGCTGGCTCTCAATTGACCTTCCTGAATAAATAAAGGTGAAGTGAAAAATATCGAGTGTGATAGTTTGCGTTTGTGCGTCTCTGCGTTTAACCCATTGATACCTGGAACGCATCTGTGTCACTTTTAGATTTCTTTAGGCTATTCAAAAATAGCAGATATACAAGCTCATAGCGCGGCACCGAGTGCCGCGCTATGAACTTGTAGATCTGCTATTTTTGAAAAATCGAGGGGAAAAAAAATGGGGTTTTTTTTCAATTTTTTTTTAGGATTTAGAAGACATTTCTAGAATCTTCTCAGGTCTTAAAGGGTTAATAATACATCGTTTTTCCTTCAGGTCGAGCATGTCGGAAGACCTTCCCAGCCAAGATGATAAGAAGACCCAGTCGCCCAATCAGGCCTCCCATTCGCAGACCCCCGAGACCCAGTCCCTGGAGCACCAGTCGTCCCAGAAGCAGACCGCTGCTTCCAGTTCGTCCAGCGGGCCGTCCTCGGCCAGCCAGTCGTCCAGTGGCTCCGGGACGGTGAGCAGCGCGGACACCATCCCAGTGTCGTCTCTGGCCTCCGTTCCCGAGGAGCCTGACGTCCAGCCGTGGGGCCGCCTCCTGCCCATGAAGAGAGGCTACAGAGTACATGGTTTGTGTCACACTTTAGCATTATAGAGTATTATAGCTCTGTTTGTGCTAGGCAAACATTATTATTTTTATTTTTTTAACCCGTGTTGGGCGGGAACCCCTATTTGTAACCATACCTTTCAGGACGCGAACCCATTTTGGGGTTCTTGTTGCTATGTACAGTATATATAGCAACATACATTTGTTGTAATTTTGATAAATATTTGAAGTTTTTAGATTTAGAAGGCGTTTTTAGAATAGTAGTAATGATAGTTAGTCCACATAATCAAACGGATCCGGTTTAAGCTCGTGCAGCAGACCGGACGAGGTAAGCTGGAAATCAATCCAACTCTAATACGCGCAGGATGTCACTATAATGGAATGGTTTTACTTTAGTGAAGGACAGACCCTAGGGAAGCTGAGAGGGAGACGATGTAGGAGAGACACTGAGACAGACAGACAGACAGACAGTGTAGGAGTGACAGACAGACAGACAGACAGACGGTGTAGGAGAGACAGACAGACAGACAGTGTAGGAGAGACCGACATACAGACAGTAGGAAATTCGAGAGAGAGACTAGGGCTTGGCAATATATATATATATACTGTATATCAATATCGTGATAGACTAGATATTGAAATATGATATGGCACGGCATACAGTACGTGTTGTCTTTTCCTGGTTTTAATCAGAATGAGCTATTTTATTATTTAGCGCCACTGTTAGAAGTAAAACTTCACCCTAGGGGAAACACTAGTGAAGACAGTAGGACAGCTGAGAGGGAGACATTGTAGGCACGTTTATTTATATTGCACATTTCCACAACATGGCAATTCAGTGTGCTTTACATACAACATTTAGCAAACGCATCATAAAAGGACATATGAGGGGGGCATAGTAGAGACAGATGGTAGGAAAGATGAGAGGGAGACGGGTAGGAGGGACAAACGGTAGGACAGCTGAGAGGGAGACTGTGTAGGAAAGGCAGACGGCAGGAAAGCTGAGAGGGAGACGAAGCAGGGACCCCTAGCTGAGAGAGAGATGAAGCAGGGACCCCCTAGCTGAGAGAGAGATGAAGCAGGGACCCCCTAGCTGAGAGAGAGATGAAGCAGGGACCCCCCCAGCTGAGAGAGAGACGAAGAAAGAAGTGACCCCCTCTGTGTCGTATAAAATTGTGTTTCAGATAAACTTTTGCTGCTCTTTTTTTCCCTCTACACCTATAACTCTTTGCCAAAAATAGCTGATCGACAAGCTCACAACGCCTCGCAGCGCGAGGCGTTGTGAGCTTGTAGATCTGCTATTTTTGGCTAACGTTCTCCTCAGAAAAGGGATGCTAGGGTTGAAGTGGTTAATGTAAAAAGAAAATATCTTATCACACAAAGATTTGGCGGACCCCCTGTAGTAACTCTGAGGACCCCCTAGGGGTCCCGGACCCCCTGTTGAAGACCCCTGGTTTAGAGGGAGATGGCATATGAAATACGGACAGTAGAAAAGCTGAGAGGGAGACGGTTGTAGGAAAGACTTGAGGAGAGAAGGTTCTAGTTGGTGATGTGTTGTGTTGTATTCTGACATTGTGTGTGTTTGCTGGTTTCCAGATTGTGTGGAGGATCAGTACGAGTTTGGGAGACACACGAAGTGTCACTACGTGATTAAGGACCCTGCACTCGAAGCAGTGGGACGATTTAATATCATCAGTAAGAAACACTTCAGGATAGTCAAGGTATCACTGACTGACTGACTGGTTTAATGGCAGGATGGTTAACTGACTGCTTTACTACCCAACTCCAACTGTTTTACCTCAGGATATAACTTGAATGTGGAACATTTGGAGAATTGTGTGTAGTGATTCACAAAGTGTGCCATGCTGCTCTCTTGAGATGATTACTAATGTGTTTGCTGTGATTGGTCTGTGATGAACCAATCACAGTAGTTATTTGAACTGCACTTCAATCGGGTCAAAAGAAGAATAAAGGCACACTGACTTTGAACCACCTGGCGTTCCTATTTTGGGCATGCCATTATACTGTAGGTGAAAAATAAAAAAATCCGACTTTTTAAAAGTTTTGTAAGTATCTTGCGTTTCGTTTGTAGATATTTTTGCAATTCATAGTACAAAGTATATAGGGCTTCAATGGTTAATGAAAGCTTTTAGACTACAGCTTATTATTTTTCTGATTTTTAAATATTTTGAGCTTAATTGGTCCAGTAGATCTATCTAGTCTGCTTCTCTGCAAAAAAATTAATTGCCTAATGTCTACAGGGAACACTTTATAAACCAGATTACTGAAGGAATGACTGGTTTGCTAGCTTTGTGACTGAGTGATTTGCTAGCATTGTGAATGCAGCAACAACTGACTGGTTGACAAACTAACTGTCTTTTCTCTCCGCGTGTGTGTGTGTAGGAGGATACCATCGCGTATGTAGAGGATCAGAGTAATAATGGGACGTTTTTAAATGGGAGTTTAATTGGAAAAGAAAAGAGGCTTCCTCTGGTCAACAATGATGTCCTGGCACTGGCCGAACCCACCAACAAAGGTTAGCATAGCATCTCCATTCACTCTCACGTTCTCATCTGATGAAATGTGTTCTAACTCTTTTTCCTCCAGCACACTGTGGTCAAAAGCTGCAAATCCAAAGTCGGTCAGCTCACCGGACCACAGAGGTCCTGTGCGCTGGGTGTCGCCTGCTGGGTGTGTGCGTATTTTTCAGCCTGATCTCACAGAATGTAGTATACATTGCACGGATCCAGTGCACGTCATTCCTTGCATAATCGCCTAGAAAACCCGAAAATCCGTGCATATGTACATGTCCCACGGTGGGCGTAAACCAGTTGCAACCCGGAAAAACCCCGAAGCAGAGCAGTCCCCACAACAAAATGTACGATTCTGTGCCTATTGGCACTCAAACAGTGCTGAGTAGGCTCAAGGGAACGTCGCAACGTTCGGGACGGCAACTCGCTCACTCGGTGGTCCCTTACGTGGCGACAGTTCCCTTGAGACTGCACGCCGCCGAAATGGTTAGAGTCAATGGGAGAGACACGAGGCGGCTATGCACAGATTTTCCAGTTGTCTATGCACGGAATGACACCTCCGTGCAATGTATACTAAGTCGTGTTGGTATTTTTGTAGGAAGTTGGACCTGGCGAAAGTGCTCAGGTGCTGATTCACCATGTTGAATTCAACTTGTTGAATCATCTGCTGTCGATCAAGTTCATTGCATTCTGTACACGCCTTTGTGTGTATTAGCTCAGACGTGTTTGTCTAAAACGACCTAAACAAACAGAACCACAAAATCGGTTAATCAAATGGAGTTGTGTTGTGCATAGCGTATACTGCATTGCAAAAATGTAATAAGGAAAGTTGGTGGGTAATGTTTTTTATGTCCTTGTCAACTGATGACGATACAGCTTGTCAACTTTATGTAAAGTCTTTAATTTTGATAAAGCAGATAATGCTTCAACATGGGAAATGTAACATCTGAAGGCTTTCAACTCAGGAGAGCCTACACTCTAGTCTAGTATATTCAAGAGATTATTATTACATGTGCGTGTGCATTTGACCACATATTCTTCTTCATATAACTCTCTTTAACTGCCAGAGTAATAGTGTAATAGTGTTACGCCACTGCCAGCAAAAACGAGCGATTTTATCAACCTTTGAAAAATCATGGAATATTTTCTGTGAATGCTATCCGCACGGTGATCCTCTCATTACACACACACAGGGGTCTCGTAGAAGGGGGGTGTTATCCGAAGCTATCCGATAGCAGTCCGTTCCATAGTTGTGGCAAGTTGAAAATACCATGTTTTGCCAAAAATATATAGTGTCAAAAAAAAGTACACAGGAGCCGAGATAGAGCATTTTTAAGCAATAAGTTAACCAGGGAGTGAATGGAGCAGCACATCTTCGGATCGTGGTATCCGGTGTTTTTTTTCTTTTTTAATTTGTCCAAAGTCGTCCTTGGCAGGCTGGGCCATAGCAGAATTTGACGAATTAATTCTTCCATGGCAGTTAATGAGTTAAAACGGCTCTACTTTTTGAATGTAGAGACAGGAGGCATGTCTCCACTTCCCTCCATCGTTGTGTCTGTTTTTGAGAAAGTGATGACGACATCATCAGTTTGGATGATGTCCCCCCCCCCCACACACACACACACACACACCGGGCTGTTTTGACCAGACGGTCTGAATGAGGGTTTCAGAAGAAGGAAGCATGCAGAACTGACTGACTTTCTCTCCGTCTACAGTCTTTATGTTTATAGACTTGATGGCAGATGAACAGACCAACTATCCTCAGGAGTTCAGACAGAAGTACTTGGTGACCCGGGTTATCGGCACGTGAGTCAGACGTTCTTAAGTACTTGAACCCAGATCCGATTATTATTATTTATTTTTTTGTCAATTAACCCCTGGATTCTACTGGATGCTTTTCATTGGTGGACAAAGTATATACTCGTGAATACTCAATTATTCAAAAGTACAAATTTCTAAGTACATTTTCTATTAAATCTTTAACTGCTAGAGTAATAGTGGTACGCCACTGCCATCTGTTGCATAGTTGTGGCCAGTTGAATGTGGCTTGTTTTTGCCGTAAAGCAACAGGAACGGAGATGAAGCCATTTTCCCACAGGAGATAAACATTAAGTAAAAAATAAATAAAGTCAATTCCAGGTCTGTCGTCATCTGGCAGTGAAAGCATCATTCATAGGGTAGCGAACAACGCCATCTAGTGGAAAACCACTGAAAACACATCTCGTCAATCTTGTCGAGATTTGTCGGTGGCAGGCAAAGGGTTAATATCAATGCTTTGTTGCTTTATTTATTTATTCATGTTAGAAAGAGTCTTTGACTTGAAGAAAACAGGACCTATTGGCTCATGTAACTGCAGCTGACAAGGAATACATCATCAGAATGAGTTTTGGGTTACAATGTAGCATTGATAATGTAAATTACTGTAGTTCCATATGGTCTCAGTCTTAACCCATGTTGAATCCAGTTCTTAACCCATTAAGACCTGGAACGCATCTGTGTCACTTTTTCATTTGAGCTAAAAAGCATTACAGTATAATGTTTACAGTACACTTTGGCTATTCACAAATAGCAGATATACAAGCTCATAGCGCGGCACCGAGTGCCGCGCTACGAGCTTGTAGATTTGCTATTTTAGAAAAATCGTGAAAATGTGTGCAAATCTTTGAATATATATTGTTTAAAGCAAACATTTTTAACTCCATTATTTGCTTCTGGGGGGTCCCTGGAAAAATATTTTTGAGATGGGGGTCGACGGCCAAATACATATAATTTGGGTGGTCCTTGAGATGAAAAAGTTTGAGCACCACTGATACATATATATATATATATATATATATATATATATATATATATATATATATATATATATATATATATATATATATATATATATATATATATATATATATATATATATATATAAAAAAGATATTCATACTGTAGAAACATATTCTTTTCCAGAAAACTGTAGACATTTGTAGAATCGGAACCTCAGTGGGTTAAAGATGACTGAATGCATTTAGTAATGTGTGCGTGCGTGTGTCCCTTCATTCCAGAGGCGTGTGTGGTGAGGTGAAGCTGGCGTTTGAGCGGTCCACCTGTAAGAAGGTAGCCGTCAAAATCATACACAAGAAGAACTTCCCGTCAGTAGGGGTGCGTCACGTTTTCAATCATCCTGTGTAAATACTGATACCCAGTTGATCCCATTATGTGCCATCAGATGATCGGCTAAAGGAATGGCCAGTTTTATCCATTGTCAGAACGCGTGTGATCATGTGATTGTTAATATTTTCTTCCAATCGGACAGACGGCGGACATGAATGCAGAGAGAGAGATACGCATTCTCCAAAAAATAGATCATGTAAGGAAAAATGCATAACAAAACAAAAATGAAATGTACTTTTAATCTGTTGATTTAAATTGATTTTTATCTAATATGCTCTCCTCTCTTGTAGCCCTGTCTCATCAAAACGGAGGACTTTTATCAATCCGAGGAGTCTTATTACATTGTACTGCAACTGTGAGTCTGAAACAGACACAGTTTCACATACTGTGCTACACTGTTAAACTTACTCGACCACACTGGTACACATACTACCACAATACCACACTGTCAGTGTTGTTGCTAGGTTTTCAATGTAATGAGTCCGCAGGACCCACAGTGGTCTTTCATATGGGTCGCGTCAATTCTTTGGGTCCCCAAGTGGGAGTGGTCAAAATGATCGATCTTGACATTTTTTACAATTAACTTTCAGCAGGAAGCCCGTAGAGGACTCATTTCATGACTTCATATTTCATGAAATATGTCATGTATACACATGTCTCTCTAAATATTACCATATTATCTTTCTCTGCGTCTCTCTCTAAATGGTTATATTATAAATACCACACACACACACACACACACACACACACACACACACACACACACACACACACACACACACACACACACACACATATAGAGATAGATGCACACACCCTGTTCTACATGGCTTGGCCTGTGACCATGTGCTAAAAACAATACAAGAGAAAATAGATGGATATTGTCTCGTTTTCCCTGCAGGATGGAGGGTGGAGAGTTATTTGACAGAGTGAGGTCGAATAAATCGTTGGAGGAGCCAATTGCTAAGCTTTATTTTTACCAGACGCTTTGTGCGGTCGAGGTGGGTAGATCCAACATATGTCAATCAATAAAAGTCACAATATTGCAGATATACTACTCAGATTATCACAATATACAAATATAAAATATTGACCATTATTAATATAATAAAAATAACAGTCAGGATTTTTTTCTACGTTCATGTTAATTCACTGTGTGTGTGTATCTTTTTAGTATCTCCACAACAACGGCATCATCCACAGAGACCTGAAACCGGAGAACATTCTGCTGGCTTCACAGGAAGATATCTGCTTGGTCAAGGTACACACGCTATACACAAACATCATTTAGGGACGGGTGCTTGGCTGTTTATTTGTAAACGATAATGTATGTTTTGATCATTTTGTGGCGGCCAGCAACATGGGGTATTAATACTGTACATTGGATAAATCTCACAGGATAAACTCTCATAATAGGCATTTGGCAGATGCTCTTCTCCAAAATCAGAGTAAGTGAAATGAACCCTAGCAGTGATGCTGATAGTCCTGCGTCTCTGACGCACATCATGAAGAAAAGACGCATTCAACTCACCGTCCGTGTGTCCATGGGACACAAATTCCATGTTAAGAAAAATCTTGGTAGAAAACAAACAAGTGCCATCTCAATAACATACTTAATATTTGTGGTCAAACAAATCAAAGTAACCAACTTAACTAACCAACTAACTAATAAAGGTGACAAGAATAGATGTTTGTGTTTGTGTGTAGGTGACAGATTTTAACCAGTCTAAGATCTTAGAGGAGGCCAGTCTAATGAAGACTCTGTGTGGAACGTCTTACTACCTCGCCCCTGAAGTCTTCACCCACGCCAACACTGCCACAGGATACGGCCCCAAGGTTGACTCCTGGAGTCTGGGAGTCGTCCTGTTTATCTGGTGGGCTGCTTGTCTGTCTGCCTGCCTGTCTGTCTGTCTCTCTTTATTCTTGTAATCACAAGGTATTAACAATTATTAACATTAAGTAGTAAGGGCTGGGCGATGTGACTTCAAATCAATATCACGAATGTTTCAAACTTGTGCCTAGATTTTATTCTATACATTTTTGCTTAATTGCCCAGCCCTACATATTGACCTCCAAGTACTTACTCTCCATTGTTGGCGAAAGGGCTTTTCTGTGTGGTAGTACATACTGGTTAGATAAAACTACATCTTGCTTCAACTTAATGCAGCTTGCATTTGTGTTTTTAATTATGAAAAAGTGTACAGTTACTATCCATTCTTACCATTTTCCCAGTAGTCATTAATGTGATGCATGTTGTTGTGTCAGTCTTTGTGGCTATCCACCCTTCCATAAGGACTGGAGCGAGACTCTAACTATCCAACAACAGATCACTCAGGGAGTCTTCAAGATGGTGCCAGACAAATGGGATGCCGTCTCTAAACAGGGTATGACACTGTCTCTATATATAGGACACTAGTATATATATCTCTGCTGTCCAGCGCGAACCTGCTAACTCCAAAACGCTCATTGTTCAGGAAACGAAAAAACAAAATATACGTTTTTCAGGAAATGAAGAAAACCTTATATTTTTAAAGCAAAGCAATACTGCCTCATCAAAGTTGGTATAGTGACTTTATATATTGTCAGATACTTGCATGTGTCATTATATTATCAACACTTTACCCAAATCGCGGGTAAATCAACACTTTACCCAGTGCAAGTGGAGTTAGTAGTTTCAGACGAGCAGAAATCAAGCTGAAATGGAGTAAGGTGTCCAAACAACAATAGCTCCACTCGCTGCTGAGGGAGAGGTTTCAAAAGGGTACAAATTCCCAAAAGCTAACAATGGATCTCCAAGCTCACAATGCATCACAACAACGTGTGAATCAATGCCCTGATGCTTCATGACACTTATTATATAGGCCTACAATAATAAACAGGACTTTAAATATTACAATAACTTCTGCAAAGAGGTAGTAGAACTAACGTGGCAGAAATGCTACGAACGCCTTTCTTCTTGTCACATTGCTCTCCTCATTAAACACTTCATAGATTTTAGAAATATAATTACTTGTTTTCATAACATTAGCGTCAGTGCTAAGTTTGATAAACAGGTACACTGCATAGTTTTAACAGACTACGGGGAGTTTGTTTACGTGATCCTCCTCCTCGTTCACTGCGCAGCGCGCTCTACTCATGCTGTGAAAAGGCAGCACTGGAGAGGAGAGGGGGGAGTTGTTTATTTTTGACTGACAGTTTGAGGATCCAATGGAGTTGGGAGTTTTCGTCAGAGGCGCTTTTTAATACTTTTCATTGGTTCAAATGTTTAGATTTTTTTACACAGACGTAAAGGGTGTTCAATAGCGTTGATTTATGAAAACAATAAAAATGATAAATTTAGTTAGCTGGTTCGTCCTGGACACCGACGATATACTACAGTGTGTACTACACACTACAGTACCCTAAACGCACTACACCCTTGGTCCTTCACACTATTTAGGCACTATTCACTACATAGTACACTAAAATGCACTACGCCTTTTTTGTTCTTGACTAAGTTTAGGCGGTAGTACTGTACCTTATGGTACACTAGATTCACTGTTTCCTTTTTACTTCAAACTATTTAGGAAAGTAGTATGCTGCACACTCTAGTAGACTAGATGCACTATGCCTTTGTAATTCTTTGAGCTGTAGTATGTACTATAAAGTGTGTATCGACTTATTGTTGGCTGTATGTCTTTCAGCCAAAGACCTAGTGAAGAAACTACTGGTAGTCGATCCAACTCACAGACTCACTATACAACAAGCTCTGCAACATCCCTGGTTACAGGTACTGCTACTACTACTAATGGTACTAGTACTGCTACAACTAGTAGTTATAGTGCTACTACTATTCCTACTACTTGTCAACAATGTCATCCTTCCTTCCTCTCTAGTTAATATGGTGTAGATTGTTGGGTTTGTTCAGGAGGAGGTGTACCGCACAGTAGGTTGTTGGATTGAGATGACAGTAATAATGGAATGTTTTCATTTAAGTTGTTGATAAGGCTATATTCGTTGGTGAGCCTTCCTATAACGGTGGCCATTGTAAAGTGTGGATTTGGATTGCCAACACTCGTCATAATTTGCTGCTCATAAGAGGTCTTTGAAGACTTGGAAGGAAGGGTTAAAATATTACGGTAATATTCATGTTAGAGAAAAAAACAGACGCGTTTCGGCTACTCAGGTCTTCATCAGCGTTTTTGAGAGTTAGAGAGAGTTAGAGAATGTCTATAATGTGTGCATGCGTTTGTTCATTCGTTCTCAGGACCCTGTAATGTTGGAACAGGCTCGCGGTGTCATGGGTCCCCCAGAAGCTGCTGCTGGAAATGCCAGGGTAACCAACACACACGCACACACAAAAGTGAAGCAGGTTACATTTTTTGTCGCACAGAGAGATATTGTCCGCTGCCAACCTTTCTTCAAAACAGAAATAAAACGTTATAAATCATGAGCGCATCGAGTGTCTGACTACTAATCACACACAATGTTTTGTCAGAACTTTGTTCAGCTGGTTAGAAAATGTGCAAGAACTACCAAACAAAGTTCTGAAAGGCACTGCTGGAGTTATTCATAACGAAGTTTAGCTCTTATTGCCTACGCCAGTGGTTCTCAAACTTTTTTGTGCCAAGGACCCTCAACTTGATATATATTTGGCCGCGGACCCCCATCTGAATTTTTTTATTTTGCCAGGTACCTCCAGAAGCAAAGATTTGAGTTAAAAATGTTTGCTTTAAAAATATATATTAAAAGATTTGCATAAACTTTCATGTTTTTTCCAAAATGGCAGATCTACAAGTTCATAGCGTGGCACGAAGTGACGTGCTATGAACTTGTATATCTGCTATTTTTGAATTGGCAAAGTATAAAATAATGGTTAAAGTGGTTAAAGATTATGACGCTATATTAACACATTTAGCTTGGGACCCCCTGGTACCCCCCCAAGGACCCCTGATTGATTCAAGTACTTTATTTTGAAAGACATGAAAAAAGTACATGGAAGTACATTTAACAATTAATAAAGGTCCTCTAAACTGGATCGCACATAAAAGCACAATGGCTTATTTCAAATGAGATCCCCACACACTCAAATCATGATGACATTTAAGAAAACAGTCAGATATACACTATTATGCACAACATCATACAATCGGTCCCCGGACGCCGATTTCGAACAAAGTTCTGCATCGGTTGGAGTAATGACAGTAATAATGGAATGAATTTCAGCGACATTGGTTGGTCATGTGTTTCATCAAAAGTGTCCGTGGAGAGTGTCCAAATATGAGCCTTCCTATAACTGGCCAATGGCCATTGTAAAGTGTGGATTTGGATTGCCAACACTTGTCATAATTTGCTGCTCATAAGAGGTCTTTGAAGACTTGAATGAAGGGTTAAAATATTACGGTAATATTCATGTTGTTAGAGAATTTCTATAATGTGTCTGTGTTTGTTCATTCGTTCTCAGGACCCTGTAGTGTTGGAACAGGCTCGCGGTGTCATTGATCCCCCCGAAGCTGCTGCTGGAAATGCCAGGGTAACCAACACACACGCACAAAAGTGAAGCAACATTTAGATTACATTTGTAGTCGCACAGAGAGATATTGTCCACTGCCAACCTTGTTTTCTTCTGAACAGTCCATGGTACTCTGCTGACAGATTGCGGAAATAAAACGGTATAAATAACGAGCGCATGGAGTGTCTGACTAATCACACAATGTTTTGTCAGAACTTCATTCAGCAGCAGTCTTCACAAACGGACATGTTTCGGCTACTCAGGCTTCATCAGTGTTTTTTAGAGTTCGAGAATTTCTATAATATGTGTTTGTTTATTCATTCTCAGGACCCTTTAGTGTTGGAACAGGCTCACGGTGTCATGGATGCCCCTGAAGCTGCTGCTGAAAATGCCAGGGTAACACACACACACACACACACACACACACACACACACACACACACACACGTATGCTGAAACCTTAATGCACTTTGTATGCTATATTCAGTGTTTAATATGTAAACGATGATACACTGAACCTGTGTGCGTGGTGTGTGGGTGTGCTCCCCCAGCAGGATGGCAGGACGAAGAGGAGCAGAGAGGAAGATGAGGAGGAAGATGATGCACAGAACCCTGCCAAGAAGAGACCAGTCCAACCCACTGAATGACTGTCAGGGACCATTACGTTGCACCTTCGCCCCACTTTACACATTGTAACCTTATGGTTACTGTTTTTTGTTTTTTACAACTGTTTAATAAAAAACGGTTTTATTTTTTCACTTACCTCAGTTTATTTGTTGATGGGTCATGCAAAGGACACTCATAGAAATCATGAATCCATATTACAATGAAAAGTGAATCCATATTACAATGACAAAGATGCAAATATACATCTATTTCTTTAACCCATTGATACCTGTGTCACTTTTTGATTTGAGCTAAAAAGCTTTATTTTACACTTTGGCTATTAAAAAATAGCAGATATACAAGCTCATAGCGCGGCACCGTGCTATGAGCTTGTAGATCTGCTATTTTTGAAAAATCGAGAAAATGTGCAAATCTTTGAATATATATATATTTTAAAGTAAACATTTGTAACTCAAATATTTGCTTCTGGGGGCCCCTGGAGCAAAATATTTTGAGATGGGGGTCCGCGACCAAATGCATATCATTTTGGTGGTCCTTGACATGAAAAAGTTTGAGCACCACTGACATAGTAGCATACTTTTTTTTCAAGATATTTTGTAGAATCGACTTCAGGTCTTAATGGGTTAACAGTTCAAGTTTTGTTACAGATGTACTTCATAAAAAAACAACATCATCATACTATATAGCATCATCTGAACCTTGCAGTTGCGGGTTAAGTGTCTTGCTCAGGGACACTTTGACACACAGACCTGGGCCGGGAGGCGAACCGGTGACCTTCTGATTACCAGACAGCGTCTCTACCCACTAAGCCCTTAATGCTTGTCTTATGATTGGATAAATCATGAGTACTTTATAGACACAGGCTTCAGAGAAAGTGTTACCAAAAGGGTAATTATTTTGTTTCTGTCTTATATCTGTTGTGTGTTTTAACTGATGTTTTTGTTTTTTTGTATTCTTGAGCATTGCAAATGAGGGCAAACCTCCATGTTCTTTTTGAGAATAAAGGTTTTATATCAATAAACCAAACTACGCTGTCATAAGACGTACAATACTGTCATCTCTGCAGGATGTGACGTTAATGAATATCCATTCTGAATGTGTCCTGTTTTACATAAGCCCTCGGAGCACCGTCGCATTTTTGTTCAGTTGTATGTTCCCTTCATTATACAGGGATGGTTTGATGGTAAGCGTAGAACTGTTGGTACAGTATGTTTAATGTTGGGGAAAGTTAGTTTGGATGAGGTTTGGGTTATGTTAAGCTTCAGGTCATTAGGTTAGTGTCAAAACACTATTGCTAATTGGTAGGCTCTGTAGTGTACATCAAAGATGAGAAACATTTTTGCTATAATGAATTGTAAAAGCGTAAGCGTAATCCAAACTAAATACCACGAATACAAAATGTATGCTCGCACACTAACATAAAAGGAATGGCCACAGAGGTTCGACAGATGCAAAAATAGAACCATTTTTTTTTAATGTCTTGTTAATCTGTGTGTGGTCTGAGCCCTGGAACATGAATGATCCTCTGACTGTCTTGTCCCTATAAGACACATAGTTGTCTTTACTCTTTATGGCAGACTGAGGATGTATTTTTAACCGAAACATTGCATTGCCACCTACACCTTTTTATTTGGGTAGCACTCTTTCATTTGTTTTACTATGGATCCTCATTAAAAATATATATTCTATTTTTGCATCTGCCAAAACCTCTGGACATTCCTTCTGTTATGTTAGTGTGTGAGCGTTCCTTTTGTATCCTCTGTAGTGTACATCCCAGAAGTTCATGTGCAAATGTGACAGAGCAAGCAGGAGTCTGTATAGTCCCAGAGAGCAACAGTATGGGGCCACACTGTCTTAGTTGTGTGTGTAGGGAGATGATGAGTTTGTGGCTGAATTAGATCCTCATCCCCACTTCCAGCTTCTCCCTCCTCCCCGACCACAACCACTTCAGTTTGTCCAATTCAACTATCTACGTCATCACCAGCGTGTTCACTTTGCAGTGGTGTAAAGTAACTATGTACTTTTACTCAAGTACTGTACATAAGTACAAGTTTGTTTGAGGTATTTTTTTACTTTAGTGGAGTATTTCCAATTTTCAATACTTTTACTTCTACTCGACTAAATCTCTGCGGAAAATATTGTACTTTTACTCCACTACAATTATTTGAAAACTTTAAGCTCTATATATATTTTGGCTATTTGAAAATAGCCGATCTACAAGCTCACCGCCATGTGTTGTGAGCATGTAGATCTACTATTTTCAAAAGATTTTTATACATTTTGAAAACTTGAAATAGGACATTGATTCTGCATAATGAGTACTTTTACTTGTGGCAGCCTACTGTATGTTTTGATGCCAATACTTTTGCACTTTTACTAAAGTAAATTCTGAATACCAACTGTTACTTGTAATGGAGTATTTCTACATGGTGGTATTGATACTTTTACTCAAGTATTTAAAAAAAAAAAAAGTGAGTAGGGGAGAACGGAGTAAGATGAACCTCTGGGTAAGTTGAACCATAGATACAGAAACCTAGATACCTCATTGGCCTCTGCAGTTCGTTGGAGCAACTCGTATCGCGGCCGCCATTTTCGCGTAGGCAAACGGACACTCAAAGTGACTACTGGCCAATCACAGCGCTCACAGCGAGTTGACTACTGGCCAATCACAGTGCGTCTTTTCTAAGACCTGTCAGAATCTAGTTGCCCGCCCCCACCTGCCTCTGATTGGCCTACCGAACGCCCCCTTCTGTGACACACGCGGAAGCTTCAGGGAAGCTTTCCTACGCTAAAATGGCCCCCGTGATCATAGACATATAAAGGTAGACGCCTCCTTCGGCTCTGAGGCATTGGTATCACGGGGGCCATTTTAGCGTAGGAAAGCTTATACCAATACCTCAGAGCCGAAGGAGGCGTCTACCTTTATATGTCTATGAGTTGAACCACCCCCTGTATCTTTAAAACTATACACATGAGTTGTCATGTGACCTTAAAATCAGGACACACCCATCATTTCCACCTGGCTGTGAAGTTGAGAGACACATGGGCAAAGTGATAAGCATATTTTTACACAAAAAAGTGTTTTTTGCTGGTCAAAGTTAATTTTCAACTTTTCTCGTATAATGATTTTTATTTTAAAGCAAATGTACCCAGGTCTAAACTTATATATCATGCATGTTGGTGATATTCCAATGTATAAAACCATGTGTATCATTTAGCTAAAGATTAGCCTGAAGCATTAGCTAGCCAGGTTAGGTCAAAATGGTGGCCATGGGGCAAGATGAACCAAATGCCTTGGCCAAATTGAGCCAATTATCCTAATATTAATCACATATTTTTTGTTATGTCTTTGCTTCTCAAATAATGCTGTTTGACCTTTCATTTGGATGAATACACTCATTTAAGAGAAGTTTTCAATATTGTATTAACAATTGCAAATATTAAAAGGTTCTGAATAACACACTTTATTTAATCGGTTTTATATTGTTTAAATACCATTAAGAAAATAAATAAGACTATTTGCTAAAGGGAAAGGGTTATTAAATTATTGTTGATACGTGAATACATTATTTGTTCAAGTTTAAACTTGAAAATGCAAAATATCATATGGGTAAATTTACCCCTTGACTAGGATCAACTTACCCCTTACCTGGGGCAAGTTGAACCACATGACCACTTTTTTTTGAGAACCCATATATTTTTTTTACAACCATTTGTCATAGATGCACAGTGCACACTCATTATTTCAATTGATAGAAGACATCTTCAAGTTTTAGTAGATGTTTAGATTTTACTTCCATCTCATTTTTCCTTGCCTAGAGGTCAACATAAGTAAAAAGTGGTTCATCTTACTCCCCTACTTATTCCACCACTGTCAGTTTGTTGCCATCTCTTGTGTTGTGTAGGGAAACAAACAGCCATCTCTTGTTGAAAAACATGGCAAAGAAACAGACCTCTGAACAAACTGATAAAGCCTATTAGTTATACTATATCTTTTATGGAGCAAATGTGCCAGTGAAGCAATGGCTAGAGATGCCAGATGTGCGATGTACTTGCTGTTTATTTATAACTAGCCTATGATTATTTAGAGACAAATTAAGCAGGTAGGTCTACATGACTTGACGTCACATGAGATTGGCCTTGGCGTGAAGGTGGGGGTTGGGCACTTGGAATTGTTTGGTGGTGATGAAGTAATAAGGTATAGGTTTTTAAAGGCCTACTGCCCTAGTCATTTCTCAAACTGAAAAGCTCCTGACTGACTATGCTTTAACACATTTGACAAGTTATAGGATATAGCCTATGTCTCGACAGACTGAAGTTTAAAATTTTACAAAATGAAAGGGTTCCATGGAATTCCTCTGGTCACATATCCGATTTGTGGAAAAGTTAACAGCTGATAATAATCACGGATGGTGGGCCCACATGTATCAGGCTACAATTAGTTTTAATTAATAACTTAATTAAATTCGTGGTTGAGTTTTAACCATGGGAGATCCAGTAGCCTTAAAGACTCGTGGATGTATTTTATCGAATTTGACTTTTTTTTTATCTCTACGAGAGTCTTGGCTACTACCCCTTCAGATTGCCCTGGAATGTCAGCTCCAAAGCCCGTACTTCTCCAAACATGTACAAATACTAAATATAAGGTGCTAACCCGCGTGCCACAATTGTTAACTCGGTGTCCGGCGTGTTTGTGCAATGTATTAGTCGATATTCTTTAACAAAGAAGTGTTTTAATCCCGTTTGTGGACCATTCTGTCGGAAGTTCCCAAAGGGCGTTAGTGAGGGGGCGCATCCGGTGAAAGCCGGAATTACACTCAATGTAAACAGGAAGTAAACTAGGGGGAAAAAAATGGCGTTCGAGCACAAACGGGATTAAAACACTTCTTTGTTAAAGAATGTCGACTAATACATTGCACAAACACGCCGGACACCGAGTTTACATTTGGGGCACGTGGTAAGCACCTTATATTTAGCATTTGTACATGTTTGGAGCTGACATTCCAGGGCAATCTGGGGGGTTGTTATCGATAAAATACATCTAGTCAAAGGCGCGAGAGCCAGCACTGTTTATGTTTTGAGTGCCAATATGAAGTGCTGCATTTTATTTTGGCAGACCATAAGCAGCATAACTCCTCAAAGCTTGATAACTGTCAATGAATGATCATGTACCCCGTTTGTAAAAAAAATATTAACTATGTTTTATAGACTGTTTTATGAGTGAATGTGTCCAGCAGAATTCTGACTGTTTTATGAGTGAATGTGTCTAGCAGAATTCATTACACAATACAGCAGAATATTAGCCTAAACGTCAGTCAATTGTTTTTTTTTTTGTAAAGATAAACTTATTTTGTTCACACCTGTTACATTCTGCATAATATGCTGGCACAAAATATTAATCAAACTTGATTAATATATCTGTTAATAGTAGTAGGCTACATTGTCAGCATTGTAGACCACATAGGCCGGAGTAATGTTATTAAAAAACACACACACACACACACACACACACACACACACACACACAATGCCATACTCCCAAGACTCCTACACATGGTGAATGATGATAGTACTATCTAAACTCAATGACTTTTAAGACCTTATCAGGCAGATTGTAGGATGAACCCAGCTGATTTTTGTGACCCCATGTCCTATTCTCTGGTGCTTCCTTCAGTGACCATACAATACACCTCCCCCAGATTTGCCACTGATAATCTTACATTTACTTTTCCAAAGTTTTCACAGAGCACAGGGTCTAAGGATGGCAATGTCAGTAAATGAAAACCACTTTGGCCCATGTTTGATGTAAGGGTGGGGGCAGCACAGCCTATAGGGCAGGGGTGGGCAACTTTGATGATGGAGAGGGCCACTATTATTTCCACACTCACTCCAGAGGGCTACATTGCATATGCTGTCAGGCAGACACCTCTTATCTCCGTATTTTATTATTATTTTATTTTTTTGGAAATGCCATTCTATGTCACACAAAAGTAGCAAAAATAGCCGATCTACAAGCTCAAAACACGTCGCGCTGCGACGTGTTTTGAGCTTGTAGATCGGCTATTTTTGCTAGTTTTTCATTGGAATCCAGACATTTGTATGTGCTATTTTTGAATTAGAATCCTGAAAAGTAAGTTTTATTTCATTTCAAATGCATTTAGTTATACCCATGTTAACTTTATGACCTTAAATACAAATGCATTGGACATAACAAAGACAATAGAATTTTGTCAGCTGAAATCAATAACATATCAGTATTCCGATATTAACCTGCGGGCCGCATTAAGTGAAGGTGGGGCCGCATGTGGCCCCCAGTTGCCCATGTATGCTATAGGGGCTGCGATAGTGGGTCTTTCTAAGCTTTTACGGTTGTGGGTTAGTCTCCTTGTGAAGGAAAGATAAGTCATGTTTTCTTGGTTTTCACAGCAGCCTGCTATAGTTTTGAAATAGCAATTTATGGTCATAAGCACTCATTTTATCTTTAGGACGATCGCCAATGCATTTATGTGTGTCTATCCTTACATTGTACTGCATGTGTACTTTGTGCAAACACCATTTGATTTCTCCCTTCCTTACTCTGTTTTTGAAGGTTACACTTTTGGCTCACATGTCTTGTTGCCGGGCCCGGCATGCTGTTTAAACAAGCAGTGCTGTTACTATGGAGACGGTTGCTACCTTGCCAGTGCGATGAGTGGAATGGGAGGAGGACGTAAAGTCACGGCCACCAAGCTGACCAGACCAGACCTAATTAACAACAAAGTGTCCGACGAGGCACAACAACAACTGCACTGCAGTATAACACGCGTAAAGAGGAAACAAGACAAGGACATGGAACGAGCTCTTCCTTCACCGTCGGCAAAGAAGGTCAGTTTTTCGTAGCTGTTTGTTGTCTTGAGTTCGTTCCTTGTTTTCATGTCTTGAGTGTAAAATTAATGCTCAGATTTAAGGCACCGGCCTGACAACAACAATCTAGGGAAAAAAACACCCACATGTTCTGTCTGTGTGCAGAACTGTAGACACAATGTTAAATAATTAACTAATTAAACCCTTTATACTTCGTTGGCCAGAGTCCCCCAGGGGTCTTTTCTAGGCATGGTCCTTTTTCCCCTCCCCACAAGCTCAGAAAGCGTTGCAACGCAACCCACTGAGAGCTTGTAGCTCTGCTATTTTCCCTGAATGTACACCACAGAATAGGGTTCATGTGGTTTAGTGAGCAAGCAAAACAGTCTGTTGGCTGTAGGGCAAGTAGTTGAGCTCTACTATTAAAGGTTGTTAATACCACTTGTACCACTGGAGTGGTTGGCTCAGAGATGTTGTTTTGTCAGCCAAACTATAGCGTGTCGGTGGGGAGTCGGGCCCTGTTGGGATAGTTTTACAAAGTCCTGCGCTCCAGTGAGTTCAAGTTTCAACAGCCACCCTGAGAACAATACTATATGGAGCAGCAAGAATCAAGAGTTTTTTTTATTCACTCATGTTATGTGTACGTACAAATGTGTGTCAGTACCTACTACACCAATATTATGTCTTTGTCTATCTACGTACTGTATGTCTGTGTCTTTCTCTGGTCATACAACTTGTAGAGAACAAAACGGTATGTAACAAATCAAAAGCTATCATTAGAACCCTAGTGTCCCTATTCTGCTGCGAACATTTGGCGAAAATGGCACATCTACAACCAATTCAAGCTCACAATGTGTCGTAGCACGTGTTGCTGTGAGCTTGAAAAGAGATTTGTTGTAGAGGGGAAAAAGGAGGGTCCTAGTATACACCCCTGGGGGACTCCGGTTAATGAAGTATATAGGGTTTAAGTGGGTAAAACTTCTATGATAGGTAACTTTGGTACAAATCCGCAGGTTAAGTGAGACTGTGGTGAGTTGTCTTCATGAGACCATCAGAAACAGTGCCATCTTCTGGCACAGAGTGCATTATCAGATTCTTCTCTTTTTGTGGGAATTGTTCTGACTTTCGCCAGCCTTGTGTCAAAGCAGTGTTGATTTCATCGACTATGACAGATTTTTTTGATTGACAACCTTTTTTCACTGACGAAAACTAAATAAAAACTAAGCTACGTTTGCGACACATTGTGAGCTTGTAGATCGGCTATTTTCAAATGGCCGAAATGTATATAGGGCTGAAGTGGTTGTGTATGAAATGAAGTGAAGTTAAATGTATGTTTTCGTAACAATAATCCTAATCTACAAAGTAACTAAAGCTTTTCAAATAATTGTAGTGGAGTAAATAATATTTGCCTCTGAGATGTAGTGGAGTAGGATTAAAAGTTCTGCAAATTGGAAATACTCCAGTAAAGTACAAATACCTCAAACTTGTACTTAAGTACAGTACTTCAGTAAATGTACTTAGTTACTTAGTTACTAACAAATGTTCTTTCCTCATTCATTTCAGCATGTATTGCTAAAACGTTCCTCCACCTATAAAACAGTCACAAAATAAACACCAACATAACATACAATGGCCTTTTTTCCCCTGTTAATTTCAGTACAGTGACTGAGTGGCCGACACGGATTTCTGAAATGTTCCATTGAGCCGCCACAACGGACGAAAGTAAAGCACTAATGCAAAAGACTTGTTTCTGTGTAATTGATCCATTAATGGCAAGGACTTAAATCACATCCCTTAGTGGAAGCTCATTAATCTATGCCTTGTGTGTGTACTCCTGGTTGGATAGGTTGTATCCCTGCGTCGGGGAGAAAGGGCGCCTTGGTCAAGTCCAGTCTTTATTAAGATTAATGAACAGGTTGACATTTTTAGTCCTCTGTCTGAATCGATAATTTTAATACTCATGAGGGCCAGTGGGGAATGCAGGCCTGCCGAGCGCATATTGTGGCCACGGGGCGCATGTTAAATGTCCAAGCGGTAATCAATGCGGAGAAATTAGCTATTGATCCCTTATAGTTTTGTAATAGGTTATCTATTGGTTTGCTCTTTCGGAAAATTCCAATATTAGTCGGATGGAATTGTGGTGGTAATATTGCTGTGGGGTGTGTATATTGCTCTTGGGTGTGTGTGTGTGTGTACACGTCTTGGGTTGTGCACATCTTTCAAAGTGTGTGTATGTATGTGTGTGTGTGTGTGTGTGTGTGTGTGTGTACTTGCCAGGGTCAGATTCTAATTAGCACAGAGGGCAGGTTCTAAATAAACACGTTGAAGGAAATATGGGTGATGTGCATCACAGCCACAGTTCATTACAAGTCAGGCGGGGAACTCTGACCGCTTCTTATTGGTTTTTGATCGTTTTTTTTTTTGCGCAAGCTCAAACTCTTGGGCTGTGAGACCGGCATTCATAAACATCTGAATTAGAACTTGTTCTGAGATCATATTGCAGGGAGCAGTGCCGTTATGCCCACACTGTGTGAGGTAAAAACTGTCTAGTACTGTAGTAGATAGACTTGGATATTAGGAGCAGAAATAAAATGTTATTCTACATGAAGTATGCATGTTGATACTAAACTGAAATAAGCTCTTAATGCTAGGAACGCTATGTAAAGCTGAGCTTAGAGAAATGGAATTGAACACGTATCCACAGTTCATGAATAGAATCGGTTCTTTAAGGCAGGTGACCTACTGTTTGAGTCGCTTCCTTTTCTTCTATGTACTATCTATGACAGATGGTATCGGTTAAATTACATAGATTCTATGTCATTTAACCGATTAGCCAATAGCCTCATGGAACCTAGCAAACCTATTCTGGGCATGTCATAATGGGCAATCTTCCCGCATTAAATAGCAGATCTGCAAGCTCATAACGTGTTGCAACGTGACAGCGTTGTGAGCTTATATGTCTGCCATTTGGTGAAGATATTTGGTGTCGAGGGGAAAAAAGGAGGGGACCAAGTATTGACGCCTGGGGGACACCTGTCACCAAAGTAAATAGTGTCCAAGACCAAGTGGTTAAGCCCTATAATTTGTTGTATGATAAATAGCCTCACAATGCGTCACACCACGCTGTGTTGTGAGCTTGTAGATCTGTTATTTCTGAAAAATGTGGGGGTAGGCCTGTCACAATTATTACATAATTGCCTAATTGCAATTATTTGAGATAATCGTAATTAATATGCATAATCGTTTGATTTGTTTCCGTGTTGAAAAATGTTCATACATTTTCAAACATTTTCCAAAAATAGCAGAAATGGCAGATCAACAAGCTTACAACGCGTCACTTCGTGATGCGTTGTAAGCTTGCAGATCTGCTATTTCTTGGAATTTTTGGAGAGTATAAAATGATTAAATATGTCAGTCATTTCTTTGTACATTTAAGTTATTAGTCAAATAGCACAAGTGCCCTATTTGTGATAATTATGCTTAGTAAAAACCAAACAAACTTTTTAAGTTGTATTCATGTGTTCCAATGTTCAATGCCACAAAGCACAATTACACAATTAAATCGTTAATCACAATTGTTTGTGTGACAATTAACCGTCAACAGATATTTTTGATCGTGACAGTCCTAGTGGGGGGGGGGGGGGATTCAAAAGATGATTATTTTAGAAATATTTTGATAATATCAGATTATTTTTATCCTTGAAAAGAAAACATTTAAAATCTTTTGAAAATCTTTGAACATCTTCGCCTTTTTAATGACATGCCCAGAACAGGGACAGCGACCGGGTTGAAACCAAAGTGGTTAACACCTCCTCCCCTCTGCGTCTGTCTGTCTGTGTCTCTAGGGTTTCGGGTGTGAACCGGGGGGACGTGGACCTCCTGTGCTGGAGGGGGCAGCGGGGAGCTGGGCCATACGGGACACCACGGCTGGCCAGGGGACGTCTGCCCACCAGAGGAGGCCCGTCTGAGGGACTTCACCCCAGGAGGCCTAGTGGGGACGGTGACGCTAATGGCCTGTGGATCCAGTCACTCCGTTGCGGTCACAGGTACTGTGGATTTCAGTGTGTGTGTGTGTGTGTGTTTGTTTTGTACGACTAGCTGTTCCCTGTTTGGATCCTTTTCGTGGAGTTCTTATCGTCGTTTGCTGTTTGAATACTGTCACATGTGAATACTGCTTAGTGCAGGGGTGGGCAACTTTGATGATGTAGAGGGCCACTATATTTCCACACTCACTCCAGAGGGCCACATTGCATATATACTGTCGGGCCTATTCTATGTCACACAAAAGTAGCAAAAATAGCCGATCTCTACAAGCTCAAAACGCGTCGCAGTGTGACGTGTTTTGAACTTGTAGATCTGCTATTTTTGCATTTAAAAAAAATTGGAATCCTGATTTTCTTTTTGCTATTGAAAAGTATAATTTTTATTTAATTTCCAATGCATTTAGTTCACTTATGTTAACTTTATGAACTTAAATACAAATACATTGGACATAAAAAAAGACAATAGAATTTTAATACTAGTCATTAAGGTACTAAGTAATTAAGTAATTAAACTGTTCACTGGTCACAGTTTTTTGGGAGTTGGGGGGGGGTTTAAGTTATTTTGGGGGATTTATCTGTAACATGCAGCAAAGTGTCCGTTCGCCTGGGAATCAAACCGGGTCAGGCATTAGAGCCCTAACCACTCGCCTATCGGGTTGACCCAGAAGGTCACTCTTTTGCCCCACGGCTTGCCCAGCATGTACGTGTCAAAGTGTTCCTGAGCTTGTCTCTTAACCCCTAACAGCCCCCCCCCTCCCATGTGCTTATCATGACCATCTGAGTATAGCCATGAGCTGGGTGAAGCTGAAACAGAATTTCCCCTGCAGAATTATATGGGATTAAAGCCTACAATTTGTTGACAAAGTGGCAATAAAATCAACACGCTGGTGAAGGCCCATGTGGGCTGTACTGCACAGGTTCATTAGTGGTCCGGGGACCACCAGTGGTCCTTGAGGGGGTTCCAGGTGGTCCCCAGCTAAATGATGGAGAGTTGGTAACCAAATGGACCCTTATAGATCTTTAACTCTTGAGAGCGTAAAAAACCCTTACGGGTCCATTTGGTTTCATTTTACGCTCTCAAGAGTTAAATTATTGCTAAACATCTGCATTACTTACTTAAAGACTTGTTATTTTGATCAACGTTTGCCTGTTATCTCTCCTAATGGCACCAACATCAATAGAGCATGTAATTGTGGGCAAAAATTGTATGCAACGATGACAAAACATTCTAAGTCTTGGGGTCTGAGAGGCTAAGTCTGAAATGCCGAATAAATAATGGACCTTGATATGAATAGGGTTGAAAAACAGTTGATGTTCTGTGGTGTCATCCTGCTAGAATTACAGTACAATTGAGTTGTAAGCCTTGACAGTGAAGGAGCTAAAGTTAGTAGTGGTTACTTACTGGTTAGTATTTTTTAAATGTCATTAACACAAGACATAGCATAACATTTATCTCTGGAATCTCTGCATGCACGTCCGTCCGTCCGTCCGTCCGTCCGTCCGTCCGTCCATCCATCCTCGCATATCTCGAGAACCGCCCAACCGATCAACTTCAGCGTGCACATGTATGTACGTATGTATGTTCGTACTGTATGTAATATATGAACGCGTGTATGCGTTATGTTGAAACGCACATAATGTCACGATCAGCAGCAGCATAAAGGGTCCCCCTCCTTGCCCACTACTAGGTATTACTGCCCTACTTATTCGCCAATTTGATAGAAACCCCCATGCGAGAGCAGAAACAGAGGGGGGGCTCCTCCAGTACATTAGCTGGTGGCGGTCATAAATCAGTGGCATAGATAAGTCTTATAGATCACCCCAACATAAGGGATCCTCTATGGCTCTATCGTCATTACAGAGGGGGGGGGGGGGGGGCGGCGGGTGAGGGGGTGACAAGTTTGATTGATTAAAATGGTGCGGGCCGACTCGGGCTAAATCATGCTAAGTGATGTGACACTGCAGTTTCACATATCATATTTCTGTCAGGACAATGATGGCGCGAGGCATTGTCAAGGCATGATATCTGACAACGGCAGACATCTGGGGGGGACGGGGAGGGAGATTTATGGGGAGGTTTTAGTGGTCCGAGGGAGACGGGGGCGAGAGTAAAAAGTGGTCCTTTTTTTTGTGCATTGTCACTTCCCGAGTGACTGTAAATTCTACCCCCGGTGCTATTGGGAATTGGAGTCATTTACACATCCTGACAAATTGCCTGCTGTAAAAGTATTTACTGTTCTGGTCCCTTTTTTTTATTCTAGGGCGCACACACACACACACACACACACACACACACACACACACACACACACACACACGCACTGATATTTACTCACAGTGAATTGACGAGACAACATGCATTTAGGAGGTGACATACCTGCGATCTAACCCAGAATAGGTCTTAATGGTTCCTTGCCGGTAGTGCTGGGTTTCTGTTAATGTTTTTATACATGGAGGCCTTTAGAGTGGGTCATAACAGTTTTATCTTTCACATTGACTCCAATCACTGGACCCATTTGACCCAATCAACTCCAGAGAAGACTGGGTACACTGCGCGCACGCACATACGCACACACACACACACACACACACACACACTCACACTCACACTCACACTCACACTCACACTCACACACACACACACACACACACACACAATATCCACCGTGAGCTGATAAAATGTTATCACATCCCCGGTCAACAATTCAATGATCAACAGTAAACAAGGACAGCGTTCTGCCCGGTTGTCATGGTGAACTTGCGGCTTGCATGCACAACGGGACTTCACGACCGGCGCTGGGTTTTCTCTGTTAGTTTGTGTGTTGATAATACCTGTTTGGCAACTCTCACACCGGTATTCTATTCTTTTTGAGGAATGGGATGGTTTGAGTCACGTTTTCATAAAAAGTTATCGGCAGCTCTGTATGTCTTGGAACTTAGAAATTGTTATTTAATTTTTTTTTATTGGTGGTACTGGGTAGAACAATTTAATGAATGATACATTGTGAATTGTACAATTG
This sequence comes from Gymnoscopelus braueri, assembly GCF_963280865.1. NCBI lineage: Eukaryota > Metazoa > Chordata > Actinopteri > Myctophiformes > Myctophidae > Gymnoscopelus > Gymnoscopelus braueri. Next base: position 13,555,704 of record NC_137608.1, on the reverse strand, counting down.
TACGGTATACTACAGTATTATGATTGTTATTGTTTCCACAGAATTCATGACCAGATCCATATGTGTGTGTGTGCGTGTGTATGTATAGAAATTTCCTCCCAATTAAAATAGAAAGATTATTACAGAGAGCGACCACTGGGTGGCAATGTTAGACTGGCAATGACAAGCAAGCTGTGTGTAGCATTGGGTGTTTGTGTGTGTGTGATGGGTGTGTGTGAGTGGGGGGGGGGGGGGGGGGCGTTAGCGTGGGGGCCCACCACACTTACCTCACACTCAGACAGAGCTATAATTTACTAATAGAGCGGGAGCCGCCATTGCTGTTATCTTTTAATAGATTTGTACAGGGGGAAAGCAGGTGCCTGTTGTTAATGTGTCCAATTGGCCAAGTTGCCTACGGAATGCAGGGCATCCATCACTGTCGGCGGCGGTGACACCCTGTCGTTCTCCTTCACGCGGCGGGGCCGGCCGGGCTGGGCTGGTAACAGATGAGGCTTCTCTCTCCTCCAGACGCACACAGTAACACAAGAGACGACCGCCATACGTGCTTGAACACACACACACACACACACACACACACACACACACACATAACACACACATAACACACACACACACACACACACACACACACACGGCTATATCACATTTTAGAGGGCAAACTAAACTCATAACGACCACGACAGCAAAGTAGTTGTGGGTAGTTGAAAAGGGGGGAAAAAAAAAGAAAGAAATTCATGAATAGCTATGATTATGGGCCTACTACAGATTATGTATTATTTTTGTCTGGATTGCCTCATTTGTCAGGAAAAAAAAACACATTTTGATATACATCACTGAATGTAATGAAGGTGCACACACATAATATTCATATAACATTTCACAATACACACACCAACTGGGCAGCGGTCTATATATATATATATATATATATATATATATATATATATATATATATATATATATAGACTGTGTCTATATATACATATTATATATATAATATGTAGGGGTGTGTATCGTTATGGGAAGAAAACAAAAAATACATACATATATTTTTTGCAATAATAATGCAAAAACAGAAGTATTTGTTTGCATTTGCTTTTCCCCCCCCCATATATTTTCATATTAAAAAAGTGACATATATCGTGTCGCATCGATATCGTATCGATGTTGTGAGCCCAATATCGTATCGTTTCGTGAAATTAGTGTATCGGCACACCCCTAATAATATGTATCCGGATCATTTACCCATCCTGACAAATTGCCTGCTGTAAAAGTATTTACTTGTCTTGTCCCCCTTTTTTATATATTTTTTTAATTTTACTGTATATATACACAATTGTCATTATAGGTGAACATTTTCAAAGAATGTAAAAAACCCGACGTCTCTATTCGGGGCATGTCCTTACTCCTTATACTTAACCAACATAAAATAGTGAAAATAGCAGATCTACAAGCTCACAATGCATCGTTTGTAGATAGCCCATTCTTTAAAAAAAGGAAGAGAAGAGAAGAGAAAAGAAAGGAAAACCTGACACCTACCGTTGGCTTTGAATTCTTGACCTTCCAGCTACACGCCCGTGAGCTTGGTCAGGGGCGGGGGGGTGGGGGCACCACCACCACCACGCATGGCGCTGTAGCCTGCAGGGTTTTTGCCCCCCGGTGCCCCCTGGCGTGAACAGAACACAGCCCATGCAGCTGTGTGTCTGTTAACAGCAGCCTGGGTATCATTCAGTGGTGGAAAAAGTACTGATTTTTTTTTACTTAAGTAAAAGTATCAATACCACAATGTAGAAGTACTCTGTTACAAGTAAAAGGCCTGTGTTCAAAATGTTACTTGAGTAAAAGTACAAAAGTATTGCCATCAAAATATACTTAAAGTACCAAAAGTAAAAGTACTAAAATGTTTGAAAATAGCATCGCGTCGCATCGCGTCGCATCGCGTCGCATCGCGTCGCATCGCGTCGCATCGCGTCGCATCGCGACGCGTTGTGAGCTTGTAGATCGGCTATTTTCAAATAGCCTATGTATATAATATACCATAATTTATATCTGAAAAGTAACTAGTAACTAAAGTTTTCAAATAATTGTAGTGGAGTAAAAGTACAATATTTGCCTCTGAGATGTAGTGGAGTAGAAGTAAAAGTATTGGAAATTGGAAATACTCCAGTAAAGTACAAATACCTCAAAATTGTACTTAAAGTACAGTACTTAAGTAAATGTACTTAGTTACTTTCCACCACTGCTTGGCGCTAATACCTTGTTAGGGGCCGTTTCGGTGCAGACGGGGGTCTCGGAGAGGTCAGTGTCAGGACCGCTTTGGGCCGAGTCCCTTGATGTGTGTGGGTGTGGGTGTGGGACGAGGCAAGGACTCAGACCTACCCCATAACTCTTATACCACAGTGGTTCTCAAAGCCCCGAGGGGTCCTAGAGGGGGGGCTCCAGGAGGTCCCCAGCT
>NC_137608.1:13519662-13553049 GCF_963280865.1 Gymnoscopelus braueri | reverse complement strand
TGAAGTCTTTTGCCTGCAGAGCAGAACTACAGCAGGTTAAATGAAGGAGAGAGAAAATCTAATTTGCTGCAGCTGTGTGCATCATCCACAAAACAACTTCTCGTCTGTTTTTCTTCTTTTGTTTTTTAAAATCCTGAAGGCCTCCACTTGAAGTGAAGAGTATCCTCACAAAAACAGACCAAAAGAAAAGAAACAGGATCGCTTTGTTCAGGTTCTTCCCCCCCCACCCCCCATCTCTCTTTCTCTCCCCCCTCTCCCTGTCTCTCTCTCTGTCTGTCTGTGTGTCTCTGTCTCTGTCTCTCTCTCTCTCTCTCTCTCTCTGTCTCTGTGTGTGTGTGTGTCTCTCTCTCTCTGTGTGTGTGTGTGTGTGTGTGTGTGTGTGTGTGTCTCTCTCTCTGTCTCTCTTTGTGTGTGCGTGTGTCTCTCTCTGTGTGTGTGTGTCTCTCTCTGTCTCTATCTGTGCGTGTGTGTCTCTCTCTCTCTCTCTCTCGGTCTGTTTCTCTCTCTCTCTCTCTCCCTCTCTCCCCCCCTCCCTCCCTCTCTCCCTGAGGTTCTATTAGTAAATGGATCCCAGGTGTTCGATATAAGCTGGTAGTGGACATGACAGCCGTGCAATCAAGTGTATAAATTTAATTGCAGGCTCATTTTGTGCCGTTTATTAGCCGTTTAGGGGCACATCGCTCCACTTGAACCCTGTTATTGCCAGACAGAACAGCTGTTTGGTTCCTTTTTTTAACTGTTTGTTTCATTGTGTAGTTTTTGCAAAAGTACATTTTTTACGGCTTGTATTTCATAAAATGCCAAAACACCACATGTATAACGAACGGGGAGGAGGAGGAATTGCTGTTCTTTCTTTTCCTGTTTATTTTGGATAAATAGATCCCATTGTTAGTAACGTTTGTTAAATTCCCCTTGCAGTGTGCAGGGGAAGGACATATAAAACACTTTAATGGACCCCCGAATTATTGCATTTGATTATGGTCTGTTTTCACTCAGAATAACATGTCGAAACGGAGATGATTAGTCTGTGACATATCTATTATAAAATATATTGTAGAATATTTGTTCCTTTTTTAGTTTTACCTGGAACGCATCTGTGTAATTTTTAGATTTGAGCTAAAAAAGCACTATTTTACACTTTGGCCATTAAGAAATAGCAGATCTACAAGCTCATAGTGCGGCACCGAGTGCCGCGCTATGAGCTTGTAGATCTGCTATTTTTGTAAAAACGTGAAAATGTGTGCAAATCTTTGAATATATATTGTTTTAAAGCTATTTTTTTAATTCAAATCTGTGCTTCTGGGGGTCCCTGGAACTATATATTTTGAGATGGGGGTCCGCGACCAAATACATATCATTTTGGGGGTCCTTGACATGAAAAAGTTTGATGATATAGAAACACACTTAATGGGTTAAAAGCAGTGGTTTTCTAACTATTTTTTAAAAACGCACAACAATGGGCAAGTCAAAATCTGATTCCTAGATAAAACGGTCGATCTATAATAAGCTCACAATGCGTCGCATCACAATAATTACATTTTAAAATGTATGCATATAATGTCATGTCCAAAATAGGGGCCTATGTGGTTGGAATATATATTTTTTGTCTCCCCAGGCTGGCAGAGGGAGAGTAGCGCCCAGGATTACACGCTTAGGCATTGGCTTTTTTTTAATTTTTTGGGTATAGAATTGACCTCTGTATTGGGAAATGAGCGTGCACAAAGTACTTGCATAATAATATCAATACGTAATATTAATAACTTTTTGTATAGTTATAGTATAATGTAATAATAATAATAATAATAATAATGTGTGGTTGTCACAAAATCCCAAGGGACACCGGTACTTGTCACAACAATGTTCCTCTGCACAACGTTTGGGAACTGCTGGTCACTGCTAAGTATACTAAGCATTTACTCAAGTATTGTACTTAAGTAATTTTTTTAGGTATTTATACTTTAGTGGAGTATTTCCAATTTTCAGTACTTTTACTTCTACTCCACTACATCTCGGAGGCAAATGTTGTACTTTTACTCTGCTGCAATTATTTGAAAACTTTAGTTACTTTGCAGATATACATTGTTATATTATAAAACATACATTAAACACTTCAGCCCTATTTTATACATTAGAAAAACTAAAATGTTTGAAAATAGCAGATCAGAATTTTTTTTTTTTAAACAGAAGTCTCGCTAGACGAGATTGAAATCTTGAGATTTCAATCTCATCTAGCAAGACTTAGGTTTTTTTTTTTTTTTTTTTTTTGGTTGCATAGTGTTCTGTCACTATTAACATCAGATCTCACCAAAAAAAAAAAAAAAAAAAAAGCTATTAAAACATGTGATCTAACCTAAGGCCTATCCGCGCACATTTGAAGCTGTAGCGGACCAGGGGCGGAGTTATGCAATTTTTCTACTGTACCATTCATCCTAAGATATCATAACATCATAGAAAAGGTAATAAAACTTTAGTCCAAAATTCTCCTTTAAGTAAAATATCTGCGTACTTCTTCCACTACTGTCTCACACACACACACACACACACACACACACACACACACACACACACACACACACACACACACACACACACACACACACACACACAGCCATTCTGTAGCCTCTGTGGATGTCTCACACAGGAGCTGGCGTTATAGCTTCTATTCTCCACATCTTTGTTGCTGGGCAATGCCACACCCACCCACTACCACGAGGCCCTGCAGACCCCCCCTCCCCCCCGGCGCGCCACCCCATTAATAAAAAAGCCCAGAGAAAGCAGTGTTAATTGTTACCATGCACCGGGCCCTGGCTTTCCTATAAATCACTCGGCTAATTGCAACAAATTGTGGGCTGACATTAAGCTATGATTCCGAACCGGCAAATATTCATCAACATTGCAACTAGCCCCATAAAAAAACAGAACCCGACCGTTTTCCCAGGCCCGACATATATCTCTCCCCATCTAACGCTCTCTCTCTTGTTATTTATGGACCCTCCCTTGTCCTCGGCCCGCTTTTAAGTGCTGCATGGTGAGTGAATGAGACGGCCATCTTGTTTATTTATCATTTCCCTGGATACAGCAGCCCCGTCGGTGGTGGTGATGGTGATGGCAGCAGCAGCCCAGGCTGCTAGTGTGTGTGTGTGTGACCAGTCACAGACCTTGTTCTCCATGTTAGCCTCGGAGCCTTGGTCGTGTTGCATTCAGCCGCCCCGTATCGATTACTTGTGTCGCCTGTCATAACACACAGTTTACCTCGGAGCGCTTCTGTCTGGAAGCAAGGACTGCAAAACGGTTTGGATGGCAAAGAATGAGCCGGGGCTATAAGCGCGTTTGAGCTGTCACCCGTTTACCTCACTTAACCCGTTCAAACCGGGTTTGAACGCATCTTGTGTCATTTTAAGATTTATTTGGGCTATTCAAAAATAGCAGATCTACAAGCTCACAGCGCGGCACTGAGTGCCGTGCTGTGAGAAAACCTTGAATTTTTTCAGGTTTTTAACTCAACTCTTTGCTTCTTGAGGGGGGCCCTGGAACATCATATTTTGAGATGGGGGTCCGCAGGCCAAATACATATCATTTTGGGGGTCCTTGACATGAAAAAGTTTGAGAACCACTGATATAGAAACGTACGTTTTTTCATAAAACGGTTAGGATTTAGAAGACATTTTCTAGAATACATATTCAAAGATGAGCACAAAATGTTCACGATTCTTCCAAAAAATAGCAGATATACAAGCTCGTAGCGCGGCACCGAGTGCCGCGCTATGAGCTTGTATATCTGCTATTTTTTGAATAGCCCAAAGACATCTTAAAAATGACACAGAGATGCGTTCCCGGGTCTTAACGGGTTAGCGGTAACAGTCTTGTACTGTATTAGTAAGTCAGTAGCGTTTAGCTGCTCGGCTCAAGAAAATGGTTTTAAAAAAATGTTTTAGTGTTACAGCTTTGCAATAGCGGGTACTTTGCAGGAATTGATTGGTATAGCCAGACAGTCGTATGTTGGAGCATTTAACCTCCTGTGCGATGTTTATTTCATGTAGACAAAAGGCTAGTTAAATCTGCGCGTTTTAACGGTCGGAGAGGCTCCATAACTGTCAGGGAGAAATGATCTATACTTCAGCGTGATGCATTACCGCCGCTAATGTTTACCACTGTCCTCCCTGCGCAGGAATATGTGACATTTATGTTCAAAAAATATACCAAAAATGTATAATATATTGTAGTATTTCGATATATATCTATATATCTATATGTCAAGGACCCCCCAAATTACATGTATTTGGGGCGCGGACCCCCATCAAAATATTTTGTTCCAGGGACCCCCCAGAAGCAAAGATTTGAGTTAAAAATTTTCGCTTTAAAAAAATATATATACACACAAAGATTTGCACACATTTTCACGATTTTTCAAAAATAGCAGATCTACAAGCTCATAGCGCTATGAGCTTGTAGATCTGCTATTTTTGAATAGCCAAAAGTAGCAAAAAAAATCTAAAAATGACACAGATGCGTTCCAGGTCTTAAAGGGTTAAAATCTGTTTTATTTTTCAATGTATAGATAGAATATCATATTTCAAGTGTTGTATTTAGAAGAATTATCTGTGAATATACTGTGTGCACACACACACACACACACACACACACACACACACACACACACACACACACACACACACACAGAGTATAGTACGAGACAGATGAATAATGCGTACAGTAGCAGCAGTAGTGTTAAATAGTTCCTCATCCACCAGGTAAACATCAGTGGCTTAAAGGTGTCCGTGGCAACGGTCATCATCATCTGATCTGTTATGAGGGGATATAGATTCACAGGGAATCCATTCAAACATAGCAGATCTACAAGCTCATAGCCCTATATACTGAGTGCCGCGCTATGAGCTTGTAGATCTGCTATGTTTGAAAAAATGTGTGCAAATCTTTGAATATGTATTTTTTAAAGCGAACATTTGCAACTCAAATCTTTGCTTCTGGGGGATTCTCCAAATGTCTTCTAAATCCTAACTGTCCTAAAAACAAAATATATATATACGTTGCTATAATATCAGTGGTTCTCAAACCTTTTTCATGTCAACATTATATGTATTTGTCCGCGGACCCATCTCAAAATATTTTGTTCCAGGTACCCCCAGAAGCAAAGATTTGAGTTAAAAATGTTTGCTTTAAAAAATACATATTCAAAGATTTGCACACATTTTCACGATTGTTTTTCAAAAATAGCAGATCTGCAAGCTCATAGCGCGGCACACCGATGCGTTCCCGGGTCTCAACGGGTTAAACATTGACGGGGCTTATTACGGTGTGCTGTGATTCGGCGGCGGCGGCGGCCGGCGGGCGGGGTGTGTTCAAGGATCTTTCCGCGGTTGCTGGGAAAAAAAAGGTCTGCTAGCTCTTAGCCGCCCGCCTGCTACCGCCGGAATACTAATACTGTCCTTATTCAAATGATCTGCTCCGCCGCTTATTAAATTGATGGCCGGGGTGCTCTAATTTAATAGTGTTGCAGTCTGGGTATAGAGGAGGAGAGAGAGAGAGAGAGAGGGGACACAGCTGCCGTCACCGCTGAATTAGGTGCTTCTGAGGCAAAGTTCAACCTGAGAAGACCCGTCGTCCTGCTTTTGGGATGCCCAGCCCGCTCCCCCACACCACCACCACCCCACCCCCCACCCACGCCTCACCACCACCACCCACCCCCCACCCACGCCTCACCCCATCCCTGGCCAAATTAGTAGTCAGTGGCAGTGCACAATTAATTAGCGCAAACCAGGAAAAGCTTGTCATTTAATAAGGTGCTTTTTTTTCTCCCCCCCCCCCCCCCCCCACACACACCACTCCCACACACACAGATCTCTCTCTCTCTCTCTCTCTCTCTCTCCCCCCCCCCCCGTCTCCCTCCTCTTCCATTCCACTTTACACAAACAGAGGGAATTGATCCATTAAGTGGGTGGGCTATTAATGCCATTTAATGTACGTCTGGTTAAATGGAAAGCGGTAGAGAGGGGGCCGGGGTGGGGTGTGTGTTCTGTGTGTGTGTAGCGTCAGAGAGAGAGAGAGGTTTGAGAGCTCCCACCGGGTTGGCCAGAGCAAAGTGAAGATGGGCCCACCGCCCGCACCGCACGATGATTTCACCCAATCAATAACTCTCATCGGAGGACAGATTTAAAGGTGGCTGATGGGCAGACACAGGCAGTTTTTTTAGGGGTTTGTGGGGGTGTGTGTGTGCGTGCGTGTGCATTTGTGCATGAGCTTAGAATTGTGCGAGTGTGTGTGTGTTTATGCACGTGTTGTCTCGGGGCGGCCGTGCATCATACATTCTGTAGTTGTGTGTGTGTGTGTGTGTGTGTGTGTGTGTGCACATTGAAGAGTCGTAAAGAAGTGCTTTTGCAGTTCTGTAATACGACCCAGAGTAAAAAAAAAGGTAATAAATTGTACGGGACGCCTTGTAGAACCAAGTGGCTCGCGGCCATCAACCAAACAATTACACAATTACACACACACACAGCCGTGCATTATAATAATGCCTCCTATACCAGAGACACTGTGTGCTAGAGGTTGAGAACAGAACAGTTGCTGCTTGGTTAGTCAGGAGTCTCTATCTTTTTTTTTGTGTGTGTGTGTGTGTGCGCTTAAAACTTTGGGATTTGTCCTTCCAAGGTTTTCATTTTTTTTTTAAATACACTTTTACGACTTTGCCATTAGCCTTAACTTTACCTTGACCCCTTCCTGTCCCTCACATGGGAATGAAGCTGTACTAACTGTCCTTATCCTACACAGCACAGCACACAGCGCGCTCCCACCTCCCCTCTTTTACTCCAATAAATAGACTGTATGAACACACGCGCACACAGACACATGCACGCACACACGCATGTATGTAGCACGCGCACACACACACACACACACGCACAATATTTTCCACAATGGAAGACTAAACTTTGAAAGGCAGCTATTTTTAGCACCTCTAACCCTCAGATAAAGTATGTTTCACTCATCCTGTGGGTGAAATATGTGGTGGATATGACCCGACCCGGCATATTCATTTTTCTTTTCTAAAAAACTATTAATTATTGCTGTTAATTTTAACACTCCTCTCTCCTCCTGGCAAATAGTGCTGCAGGACACGGGCAATGAGGAAAGTGTCACTTTTTGCAATGACACACAATACTAGACCAAAAAAAATACTTTTAAAACACTGCAGTTTCCAAAATTGTGTGTTTATAATTAATTTTGGAATCATGGTACTGATAGTACAAAGAAACTTAATGTACTACAACAATGTACTGCACTTAACACATTTAATCCGGGACGAATCTCTGTCATTTTAGGTTTCTTCGGCTATTCAAAAATAGCAGATATACAAGCTCATAGCGCGGCACTATGAGCTTGTAGATCTGCTATTTTTTGAAAAATCTTGAAAATGTGTGCGAATCTTTGAATATATATATTTTTTTAAGCAAACATTTGTAAAATATTTTTGTTCCAGGGACCCCCCAGAAGCAAAGATTTGAGTTACAAAAATGACAGAGATGGGTTCCCGGATTGAATGGATTAAGTACATTGTGCACTTGAACGCTTGCACTTCAGTGTTCCCTGTTCAATCATTTCTGTATTTTCATACAATTTCAGGCACTTTAGTTCAATTCATTTGGGACTTTCGTAAAAATTAAGTGAAACATTGGAGAGGTTTATACATTGTTTGACTACATGCTGATGTAGGCAGTGTGATGTAACACAGTGGTTCTCAAATGTTGTCACGTCAAGGACCCCCAAAATGATATGTACTTGGCCACGGACCCCCATCTCTATATATGTTGTTCCAGGGACCCCCCAAGAAGCAAAGATTTGAGTTACAAATGTTCGCTTTCAAAAAATATATATTAGAATTTGCACAGATTTTCACGTTTAAAAAAAAATAGCAGATCTACAAGCTCATAGCGCGGCACTCGTTGCCGCGCTATGAGCTTGTATATCTGCTATTTTTGAATAGCCAAAGTATAAAATATGGTTAAAGTGGTTAAAATGATTGTGAAGACTATATTAACTAATTTTGCATGGGGGACCCCCTGGTACCCAGCCATGGACCCCCTGGGTGTCCCCGGACCCCGCTTTGAGAACCAATGATGTAACGGCTTCAGTGTTATACCAGTCAACTTAACACTGGTGACATTCAAAGTAACAGGGTTGACATTCAAAGTAACAGGGTTGACAAACTTGACATTCAAAGTAACACGGTTGACATTCAAAGTAACAGGGTTGACATTCAAAGTAACAGGGTTGATCGTTTCTGTTGTTTCCGATATACCGATCGGAAAAGCTGCCGATGATACGGCCTAAAATGCTGGTATCGGCGAGCATGCCCGTCCAATACCACTTAATTTATCACACGATGACATTTCATTTACGGTAACATTTAGAATTGATATTTGCACTTCTGTATCATATTCCTACTTTACTGTTTACATTATAATTTTTCCTAAAGGTGCTCATGAGTAATCACAGGATAAACACACTGGTTATACCTGCAGTGGTGTCAAAACAGGATATGTAAACAAGAGGTATACTCTTCTACTATAGGGCATGGTAGTGGCGGCCATTTTGTGGCTCCACAGATTGAAACCCCCCAATTTCTCCCATAGAGATTTCCGAAAATATACATATAAATTATTTTAAGCCTGGAACCAAGCCATCCAGGCTCCTGGTGAATCATGAACATTTGATTCTTTGTCAAAACATATTTAAAAAACGCCCCAAAAAAGGGTATTTATTAAATATAGTATATAATATAATTACATTCTTCACATGTAATATCACAGTTAAGCTCAACTTTATACTTATTTTTTAAATTTTGCGCTTGCATGGACACGCACGCACACACACGCATGCACGCACGCACGCACGCACGCACGCACGCGCACACACACACACACACACACACACACACACACACACATCCTGTCTCTCTCTCTGACCTTTTTTTCTTCTTCTTTTACTAAGGGTCTGTTTACAGGCTGAAGGCTGGAGGCTGAACATGTGGTACAGTGGGCCATAAATAAGAGTAGTGGGGCTCTATCAGTTCTGACAGAGACCTCTTCTCTCTCTCTTTCTCACACACACACACACACACACACACACACACACACACACACACACACACACACACACACGCACACACGCACGCCCTGTCTGGCCCAGTGCCTGCTTATTTCCTCTCACCCCTCCTCACCTAATAGACTGCGGTGACACCAGTCAGCATTGTTGTTCTCAGATTGATGTGACCTTGATGCCGTTTAGTGCAGTGATTTGTTTATTGGCACTTATTTTGATGCATGTGGAAGTGAGCTTTAAAAGCCCCACCGCAGAGACACACCCGAGAGAGAGAGAGAGAGACAGAGTGAGAAAGAGAGAGAGGCAGAGAGACAGACAGAGAGAGCGAGAAAGAGAGAGAGGCAGAGAGAGCGAGAAAGAGAGAGAGGCAGAGAGAGCGAGAAAGAGAGAGAGGCAGAGGGACAGAGAGACAGAGAGAGCGAGAAAGAGAGAGAGGCAGAGAGACAGAGAGAGAGAGAGAGAGAGGGAGGCAGAGAGACAGATAAAGATGGGGGGGGCAAATAGAGAGGGAGATGGAGAGGAGGAAAAAGTGAGGGAGATGGAGTATAGGGTGAGAGAGATAGAGAGAGAGATGTACTCTCGGGGTAGATTACATAATACATCATTCACAAGGCGTCCCTGCCGATATGTCTTTTATGCGCCTTAAATCGCCGTTGACCCCCCCACCCCCCCTCCCCCCACACTCACACCCACCCCCCATTTCCATGCTACACCGTGCCGCTTTGACACATACACATCCCACACGCATACGCACACACACACACACACACACACACACACACACACACACACACACACACACACACACACACACACACACACACACACACACGCACGTATTGTGTGTGTATGGTTTGTGTACAGTGGTGGAAAAGGTACTCTAATGTTTTACTGAAGTAAAAGTATCAATACTGCAATGTGGAAGTACTCTGTTACAAGTAAAAGTCCGGAATAAAAAATTTACTTGAGTAAAAGTACAAAAGTATTGGTATCAAATATACTTAAAGTACCAAAAGTAAAAGTACTAAAATGTTTGAAAATAGCAGATCTACAAGCTCACAACACGTCGCGATGGGACGCGTTGTGAGCTTGTAGATCTGCTATTTTCAAATAGCCTAGGTATACAATAGGGCTAAAGTGGTTAATGTATGTTTTATAATATAGTAATAGTATATAATAATAATAATGTATATCTGCAAAGTAACTAGTAATTATAGTTTTAGAATAAAATGTAGTGGAATAGAAATAAAAGTATAAACAATTGGAAATACTCCAGTAAAGTAAAAAAATACCTCAAAATTGTACTTAAGTACAGTACTTGAGTAAATGTACTTAGTTACTTTGCACCACTGACGCACGCACGCACGCACACACACATACACACACGCGCACACACATATTGTATTGTGTGTGCATGGTTTGTGTACAGTGAGTGGAGTCTATCACAGGCCTCCTGGGACGCGGTGTGAGGATGGGAGTCAGCGGCGAGGTATTGATGGAGATGTGTTTTCTGTGAGGCGATGAGAACACTGTGTGTGTGTGTGTGTGTGTGTGTGTGTGTGTGTGTGTGTGTGTGTGTGTGTGTGTGTGTGTGTGTGTGTGTGTGTGTGTGTGTGTGTGTGTGTGTGTGTGTGTGTGTGTGTGTGTGTGTGTGTGTGTGTGTGGGGATCAATAGACGTGGAGCGCTTCATTTCCTCACAGCCCTCTGCTGAGGAAACGCTCAACGGTGATGTGTCGGGGCTGTTGTTGTTGCCGAGGCTACGGGAGGACACACCTCGCCGCAAGGCCGCGGGTGTGTGTGTAAGGACAGAGAGGACGCGCACGTACTGTACAGCACGCACGCACGCACACACACGCACACACACGTGCACTCGCACTCAAGACGCATTCCTCCGTGAAGGGTGATGTATACTTAGCGGTGTGCAAAGTAACTAAGTACATTTACTCAAGTACTGTACTTAAGTACAATTTCAAGGTATTTTTTACTTTACTGGAGCATTTCCAGTTTGCTGTACTTTTACTTTACTACTCCACTACATCTCGGAGGCAAATATTGTACTTTTATTCCACTACAATTATTTGAAAACTTTAGTAACTAGTTACCTTGTAGATTTAGATTATTATTAAAAAACATACATTAACAACTTCAGCCCATTATACATGTTGGCCATTTGAAAATAGGCTATTTTCAAAAGATTTTCATACATTTTTGTATACATTTGAAAACTTGTGAAATGGAACATTCTGCATAATGAGTACTTTTTACGCACGTATATTTTTTATTCCAAACTTTTACTTTGCAACAGAGTACAGTATTTCTATATTGCAGTATTGGTACTTTTACTTAAGTAAAACAATCGCAAAGTACTTCTTCCACCACTGATACTTTCGTTGTGTGCCGGGTGTCAACGCACCGAATACAGTCGATCTTCGTCACGTTGTGGGAGCTTGTAGATCGTCTGTTTTCAGTGCAACGAGACCGGTGCACAACAAATGATAACGGGGCTACAGTATATAAGCGTGTGCGCGTTAATGCGAGGAAGAGAACATTGATAAAGGTCAGTGGCGCGTGTCACATTGTTGTGGTTGTTAGAATAACAAGAAACAGGCACAGGGCCGAGGGAAGGGGAGGGGGGGAGGGTTTAACCCTTTACGACCGGGAACGCATCTGTGTGCCATTTTAAGATTTCATTGGGCTATTCAAAAATAGCAGATATACAAGCTCATAGCGCGGCACCGAGTGCCGCGCTATGAGCTTGTAGATCTGCTATTTTTTAGAAAAATCTTGAAAATGTGTGCAATCTTTTTTTCTGTAGCGCACATTTTTAACTCTGTTACAACTTCTGGGGGGTCCCTGCAACGAAATATTTTGAGATGGGGGTCCGTGGCCAAAATTCATATAATTTTGGGGGTCCTTGACATGAAAAAGTAGATTTTTTTGACCACTGATTATAGCAACATAAAAAAAAAAAAAAAACTAGGATTTAGAAGACATCTGTAGAATCCCCCAGAAGCAAAGATTTGAGTTAAAAATGTTTGCTTTAAAAATATATATATTCAAAGATTTGCAAACATTTTCACGATGTTTCCAAAAATAGCAGATGTACAAGCTCATAGCGCGGCTTTGGATTTTTTAATAGCCCCGGTCTCAATGGGAATAGTTCCCGGTCTCAATGGGTTAAACTGACACACAGGATATAACAAGGCATGAGCTTGAGTGATGGGGAAGGGTTTGGCCGCCGCACAGGATGTAACTAGACGTGTGCTTGGTTGCACCCGCCGGGGAAGGGTTTGGCTGGCGCGCAGGCAGGATGACACGGGGGCCAGAGCCCGGGGCGGCCATGGGGAAGGGGCGGGGCAGGGGGGTAGCCCAGCTGTCACCTCAGTCAGCCCTCCTTCTTCTCTAGGGGGCCGACTGTCAATCAGCCGGCCCCTCATATCGCTCCGTCATTGAAGCTAATTGCTATTGTCAACCCTGGAGACCTCCGGTTGGATGCTATTGCTAGCGCCACACAGTGCCCTTTTGTAAAAAGGGAGAATACTGCCTCTAAACATGAGATAAAAAGAGAGAGAGAGAGAGGGGGGAAAAAACTACAGGAAATCCAGAGAAAACGGAATCAAAGGTGGTTCTGATGGTGGCATTAATAACACATTAGAGAAATGAAAGGCAGGATCACATAGAATTACCCCCAAACGAGACGTGACGCATGCTAGGCCCCGCGGAGCAAAAATCTGGACTGTGAGGGAATGCGGAGAAACAGGCTGAGAGGGAAGAGTGGAATTACTTATATAAAGCGCGCACACACACACACACACACACACACACACACACACACACACACACACACACACACGTGTATGCACACAGAGAGAGAGCAATAGACCTAATGAAAAACAAGACGGATGCTCCGGGAGAGACGGGCGGGCCGTGTTATTAATTGCCGTCTGTCTCCTCCCACTGATAATGATGGGCCGTATCCCGGAGAATTTGCGGCGGAATAGATTTTATTTGGAAGGATTATTTATTGTCTCCCTCATCGGAAAGGGTTGGTGTGTTTAGAATGGTGAGGGTTTAACCCGTTAAGACCGGGAGCGCATCTGTGTCACTTTGTGTCACAATTTCTTTGGCTATTCAAAAATATGCTATGCCTAAGCTAAGCTAAATGCTATGCTATGCTAAGCTAAAAATTCTATTTTTGAAAAATCTTGAACATTTGTGCAAATCTTTGAATATATATATATTTAAAGTGAACATTTGTAACTCAAATCATTGCTTCTGGGGGGGTCCCTGGAACAACATATTTTGACATGGGGGGGATCCACTGCCAAATATATATATAATTTTGGCGGTCCTTGACATGGAAAACGTTTGAGAACCACTGATGGTAGCAACATACTGTAGGTGTTTAAAAAAAAAAAAACTGTTAGGATTCAGACGACATTTTTGTAGAATCAGCCTCAGGTCTTAAGGGGTTAAATAATGGCCCGAGCCAGATAAGTCCTCACGTTAATTCCTCTTCCGACTCTGCCACCTTCCTCTCCGACGCCATTATACAGATTTATACAGAGAAGTGGAGACCTTAAATGGGATATTTACAACTTTACTTTCCGTTACTTAACGCGCGCGGAGGGGGGGTGGGGGGGGGGGCGTGAAAGAGAAATGTGCGTCCTGATTTGCCGATGAGCGGTACCGGGCTTGCCTCTCGCGGCGGCCCTCCACGTGGACGCCGCGCCGCCAATAGTGTTATTGATATTCTAATCCATCACGATGGTGCGTTTACGGACGCTGAGCGTTGGTTGTCCTGCCCTTTTCAGAGGTGGTCACGCAAATTTTCAGCAATTATTACAATAAAGATTAGCTTTCCCCCGTGTGTGTGTGTGTGTGTGTGTGTGTGTGTGTGTGTGGGTGTGGGGGTGTGTGGGTGGGCGCACTGAGAGCCAGTTGGCTGTAACAAAAGGAAGCCGTCACATAAAAAAGAACACGCAGCACCCACATGGGTGTATTGCGAATTAGTTCTCAAAGTGGGGTGGGGGACCCCTAGGGGTCCTTGAGAGAGTTCCAGGGGGTCCCCAGCTAAATGATGGATAGTTAGGAACCAATTGGACCCTGAAGGGTCTGTAACTCTCAGAGTTAGATTAACCTTGATTTTACAATCAATTGGGGTACCAGAGATAGAAATACCATTCAATGGGGGGTCCGTAGCCCTAATGCATGTCAAACTGGGGGTCCTTGAAATCAAAATGGTTGAGAATCACTGCTAGAGCCGTAAAAAATCTTCGCTTATGGGGGTACTGCCTTTTCAAATGGGGGTCCGCGGGCTAATAAGTGTCAATTTGGGGGTCCCACGACATGAAACAGTTTGAGAACCACTGGCATAGAGGACACACAGAGTCTCCCCCTCTTCATCTGTGGGAGTCTGTAGAGGGGACAGCATTATCATAAGACAACACTGGCCCCATGTCCCACTCCCTCCCCACCACCCTTCCTTCCAAACCCCTCCATCCCCCCCCCCCCTCTCCTCCCTTCACCTCCATTCCATCACACTCTCCCAGGGCCATAAATCAGGGAGTGCTCTAAGGTGTCATGGCGGTCGGTGGGAGGCGTGGTCAACGGTGGCGATGTGGAGGAGGACACATCCACAAACCCCCACCCCCCCCCCCCCCACACACACACAGCGCTTGGTGTGAAATCACTTGACCTCCTGGCATTAACCTTTCAGGAGTGAATGTGCACTCTTCTCCTCAGCAGGCCGGGGAAACAATGGAGGGTCTGGTATTGATTAAACCACTTGATATTAAACACTGGCTTAGACTCGGCTCCTCCTACACGCTGTGTTACCTCTCTCTCTCACGCCGTGCGGATGATATTTGCATTTTGTTGCATTTGCCACGGCGGCACATGATCATCACACTCCATTGTGTCACAGATATTCATGATGCTGCGTGCGAGGTTATGGCCGTGCGCACCGCCGCAGTCGCTGGACCGCTTGCCCCCCAATGTCGTATACAGTGTCGTCGCCTTGTATGTCCGAAACCGTTAGGAAATGGAAGAAAAAAGACTGTATGTTACAATGGATCCGATGTAGTTATTATTTAGTCACAAGCTCTTGTTAGTTTTAATACGATTCATTGGTTCAATATTTATAAACAGACCCACGCTAAAAAAATTGCAAGAATAGCAGATCTACAAGCTCACAACACAAGCGTTATGAGCCTGTAGATGGGGCTATCTTTGCTACTTTTGTGTTAAACCGTAGTATGACAAAGTATAGGGCATTCATTTACGAAAGAATCTCGGCGGCCGGCGTGCGCTTGCAAGTACGCTTGTAGAAACACAACTGCACGCACACACACACACACACACACACACACACACACACACACAGGTGGTGAACAGTGCAGGGTTAGAGGTGGCTTTATGCTGGGGCTAGCGAAGGTCAGAGAGAGAGAGAGAGAGAGAGAGAGGGAGAGGGGGAGAGGGGGAGAGAGAGGTGAAGGTTTAGGTCTCCGGGGTGACCAGTGTTTTGTCATGTGGAGCTGTGTTTACTTTTTCTGCTCACATGTTCTCCTCCCATCTCCTCCCCGTCTGCTGGATCGATAACTCTGCGTCCGTCGGGGTCTGGCAGAGTGTGTGTGTGTGTGTTGGTATGTGTGTCAATTGCCACTGACCAAGCTGAGGGCTGTGGAGCTTGAAGTCTCTCTCTCTACCGGCTTCGAATGCTATCAATGCATTGAATGGGAGATTATCACGTTTTATCAGACCATTGAATGGGCGAGTAGGCGACGAGTAGGCGATATACTGACCTACCCGCGATTTGTCAGACCATTCATTGGGCGTAATCAGGAGCTACTGACCTACTTGGAGGCGGAGCAGTCCCCACAACATAATTTACGATTCTGTGCCTATCGGTACATAACTCCAACGGCGCTGAGTAGGCTCAGGCGAACGTCACACCGTTCAGGACGGCAACTCGGTCGCTTTAGCTCCCTCGGTGGTCCTTCACAGGGTTCCAGTTCGCCTGAGACTGCGCGCCTCCGTCATGGTCCAAAACCGAAACCGAAACTGAACTATTTAAGTCACCTCCGTTGGTAGGTCAGTATGTCTTGATAACACCCAATGAATGGTCTGATAAATCGTGGGTAGGTCAGTATGTTGCGTACTTCGCCCATTCAATGGTCTAATAAAAGGTAATCTCTCAAGAACAGATTCTGCTCTGCGTTTGAATGAGGTTCGTCATAACATGTGCGCACTGAGCTACAAGTGGGCGTGCCTTCAGATCAGGAAGCAGGCCGCGCTTTACACAATCAAATGTAGTGGGCGGGATTCACGTGTCCGTCGATCCTTCCCCTCTCGAAACCAACCGAAACTAATTTAACAATAGCGTCCGCGGAGCAGACAAAACCACGGAAAGATATTCACATTTTAACTTGCTCTTTCATCATAGAAACAAGTGGGCTTATAACCAAAACGATCCATGTTCTCTGGGAGAAGTGGTGTTAGTGTTCCGTGTAGAAATATTGTTAGTGGGAATGAAAACATAGTCGCACCACCGGAAGTGATGCGCTGAAGGCAGACCAAAACCCCGGTTTCCTTGCGCACGGGTGCTACGTTTTCTTCCTCCCAGAGCCAACTGAGATAGTCAAAAACAGCAGAGGGCGCTGTTTTTCCTTTTCATTTGGCGCTGGGTTCCCAGATTGAATAAAAGGTGCTAATGTCCCATTCAATGCATTGAAAGTATCCGAATCAGGTGCTCTCTCTCTCTCACTGTCTCACTCTCTCACTCTCTCACTCTCTCTCACACACACACACACACACACACACACACACACACACACACACACACACACACACACACACACACACACACACACACACACACACACACACACACACACACAGTGGGGATTTCATTGCTTTTCTATCACACAGAATGTGTCATATTACATACTGTATGTAATATATGTAGTTGGTGTGCGAGATAGATTTCAGAATCCTGCCTCGATGATGGTGAAATAACTTTTTTTGTTTGCCAAAGGCTAGGTTGCACTTAGAGAGAACTATCAGAAGCAGAGGCAGCCCAGCCAAGTATACCGCATCTATTCAGGGAATTATTTCAATTTAAATTTCAATCTAGTTAATTTGAGTGATACAGACAAGTGTAGATACAGTACATCCTTTAGTGGATATACTGTATCTATACAGTCCATGTTGTACAGGCGGGTATATTCCTGCTTGTGTAACCCTTTCCCCAAGAGGGAGTCCTTCATTTTCTGTTTCACTCTTTTAATCAGCAGGTCCCGAAATGCTTTTTTTCTTCTTCAAGTGGTCACTTAATCAAGTCAAACGGAAGTGAATAAAACCGTGTGGTCTACTCCTGCTGAGTGCATCCTACCCACCATTAGAGAGAGAGAGAGAGATAGAAAAGATTTTGTGAAAGACCCAGAGCAATTTAAACAATAGAAAAATCATTTAAACAACGATTACTGCGAGTGCTGTTATAACGATGATTATATTATCGTTTTTTTCTTATTAGCTTATTGTAATGATTAGTGTCCAAAGAAATGCTTTTAGATATTGAAAACACATTTAAATAACAAATAAACATCATTGTAATAATTATTGTTAATAATAATATATGCAATCTTGTCTGCCCACTCACACCTGTAAGCCACATTTCAGTGGCAGAGATTCTTCAAAGCCCTCCAAGCATTCAAAAACACGCACGCACGCACGCACGCACGCACGCACGCACGCACGCACGCACGCACGCACGCACGCACGCACGCACGCACGCACGCACGCACGCACGCACGCACGCACGCACGCACGCACACATTTCCCATAATGCCAGACAGGCCTGCAGTGGACAACAATAAAATGCATTCAGCTCCTCAGACAAGCTCCATTGGCCTTCCAGCCAGCAGTAGACCTTCTCTGAGGCTTCTACCTCCTCCTCTCTCCACACACACACACACACAGACACACACACACACACACACACACACACACACACACACACACACACACCTGACCTCGGAGGCTAGGGCAGGGTCGCTTTTCTCCCAGGGAACACCGGCATCTGTTCCAGGAAGCGGCCCCCATGCCTCGTTCAGGCCTAATTGTCGCTCCTCTATGAGGGGAGCGGTAAGTGAGAGCAGGGGGGGGAGGGGAGGGGAGGGTGGGGGGCATGGGGGGGGCGGGCGCTGTCACGTTCCCGTCACATCCCAATGGTCCGGTAAATAGAGCGTGTGAGTGTACCCCCCCCCCCCCCAACACCGCCACCACCAACCACCACCCGGTTTCTGACGGACGAATAGCCCTCCTCTCCTCTCCTCTCTCCTTTTTTCTCTCTCCTGCTCAATTCAACTCCCCCCTCATGCACCTCCTCCTCCTCCCCTCTACTTATTTATCCCCTACTCTGTCGTGCTCTTCACACCAGTAGAAAATAATTAATTACTGTGTTCAGTGATGATTTATGATATTACTGACATAATTAATGATACACATCAATTTTCCTGCTTAACTGAAGGGCGGGGGGAGGGGATGGGGCACCCCAAAAAGGCCACTGCCCCCAAGAACATGAAAGCACTTCTCCTCTCCTCTCCTCTTCTCTCCTTCTCGATAACTCCTTCCTCTTCCTCCTTTCGCCCTATTCTATTCTATTCCTTCATCCTGGTGTCTCAGCAGCAGCACTAGGCGCTCTCTAGGATGCTCCTCGTCGACGCGTTGTCATCAAAACTAAAGGGCCGGACACTTGTTTTCACATGTAAATATGCACACATGCATATCTTCGTCTTGACGTGCCATGCACACGCATGTCTGTCTGTGTGTGTGTATATCGTATGTGTGCAGACTCCATAATGGCCGCTATGAGTGTGTGTGTTGTGTGTGTGTGTGTATAGGTATACAGTGATATATGATTCATGAAGAGACGTGTGAGGCATGTGTAATTCCACTTCTACCCCCAGGACCAGAGACAACAAGGAACGGCATGAATATTTGATTTGCTAGGGAGAAGGTATAGAGAGGATCTACACACTGCATTTTAAGCAGACAACCTGGAATATTCCTCTCTGGAATCTGGTACACACTCTGCTTTGTGCCATTCCGTGCGTTTCTCCTTAATTGTACTGTCCGGTGCGTTTGTTACATCTCATAGCAGTGTCATTTTGATCCTTGTGTGTGTGCGTGTGTGCGTAGTGCGCGTGTGTGCGTGCGTGCGTGTGTGTGTGTGTGTGTGTGTGTGTGTGTGTGTGTGTGTGTGTGTGTGTGTGTGTGTGTGCGCGCGTGTGCGTGACCGAAGGGCCTTCACAGCAGCTAGAACTTGTGTGACAGTTTGTTTTTTAAACGTTTTTTTTTTTACATACCATGGCAATTTGTGTTTTAGTTTTTGTAAAAGATATTCCTCTGTTACATATAGCCAAGTTTAACTTGACATTATAAACTGTTAAAATGATGAATGAATTACTTTTGTTTTGTCTTTAGATACAAATATTTCAGTAGATTTTAATCCCCAAAATCCTGAAAATTGTACGCATAATTATGTGTACGAGTGAAAGCGAGTGTGTGTGAGAGAGATGGAGAGAGAGAGAGGGAAAGGGAGATGGAGATGGAGAGAGAGGGAGATGGAGATGGAGATGGAGGGAGAGAGAGGGAGAGAGAGAGAAATTGAGAGAGAGAGAGAGAGGGAGAGGGGGAGATGGAAGGAGAGAGAGAGAGTTGGAGGAAGAGCCCGCTAACTGACCTCGAGTGCGGTGAACTCCATCAGAGTGTTTCCTGCCGTCTGCACTGGCCTCCAGTTAAACTTGTGATCAGGTAGTCTGAAAAAAAAAAAAAAAAAAGAATCCCTGATGGTGTCAACACACTGAATGAGGAGGAGGGGGGGGGGGGGGGGGACTGGTGATGATGTGGTGTGTGTGTGTGTGTGGGGGGGGGGGGGTTGCCACAGTGGATTAGTCTCTATGGCAACGGCAAAGTATCCCTGTTTGTAGACAGACACAAATTCTGCTACATGTGAGAAAGAAAAAAAAAAAAGGGGAGGAAAAGAAATGACTGACAGCTCTATTCCTTCTCAGCTGACCCATAGAAATTACTAAGTAAGCGTTATAATACCACCGCCGCGTTGACGGGGTCTCCGTACTTCTTTTTTTAACCCATTAAGACCGGGGAACGCATCATCGCTGTCGTTTTAGGATTTCTTTGGCTATTCAATTTTTTTTTAAATTGTCAATTAAAAAAAAATCTAAATTGTCTATAATTTAAAAAGAAATTGGCTATTCAAAAATTTGCTAAAATAGCAGATATACAAGTTCATAGCGCGGCATTTAATCGTGAACATTTGTGCACGTCTTTGAATATAATTTTTCTTTTAAGCGAATATTTTTAACTCATGTTGCAACTTCTGGGGGTCCCTGGAAACAAAATTGTTTTGAAATGGGGGTCCACGGCCAAATACATATTATTTTGGGTGGTCCTTGACATGAAAAAGTTTGGGAACCACTGATATTACAGCAACGTAGGTTTAAAAAAAAAAAAAAAGATTTTTCCAACAAATAGCAGATCTACAAGCTCATAGCGCGGCACTCGGTGCCGGGCTATGAGCTTGTAGATCTGCTATTTTTGAATAGCCCAAAGAAATCTGAAATGACAGAGATGCGTTCCCGGCTTGAATGAGTTAAGAAAGTGCTCTTGTAAGTGCCTCTCTTAGGGTATTTGCATAAGAAACATGGCATGCTTTTTGGAAGGGGTGGGGGGGGGGGGGGGGGGGTGCTCGTGGTGGTGGTGGGGGGTAGCCTTCATATCTTCAGCTTGACGGCTTCTTTGTGATCAAGGAAAGAGAGAGAGAGAGAGAGGAGGGAGGGTATGCCAGATGAGAATCACTTAATATCCAAAGCCCTGAGATGAGAGTGAAGAGCCGAGGGTAGAAGTTCATGATGTGGCCCCTGTGTAGGAAGAGGGGAAAAACAGATGACTGTGTGTGTGTTTGTGTGTCTTCGTGTGTGTGTGTGTGTGTGTGTGTTAGCAATAGCATACATGTTGAGGTAGAATTGAGACGGAAAACTCTGTGTGAGCAAGAAGACATCAGAGAGAGAAAAAGTCAACGTATGTGTTTGCGTGTGTCAAATAAGCACAATTATCATTACACCACCTGTACGTATTTTGCCGAAGCTGATTTTTTTTAATTTCCAGAGGTGAAACGGTTAAAACGAAAAGCTAGTCCTTTTCTTGAAAATTCTAAAGGTGGACTTGGATGTTGTGACGATGTAATGCGGAAAGGCAAGGGAAAATAAAAACATGTATATACTGTAGAGTTACAAACGATTTGGAAGACTGCGTCCGAGACGTTGTGAAACGGTGGAAGTTAAAGCGACTGGGTTTGATTTGTGTTTTAAATGTCTGGGGACGTCTCTGGGAAAGGCAGGCAGGCAAGAGAGGCAGACGGTATTTCCGAACTGCAGGCAGTGGTGGACAAAGTACTCAAACCCCCTCGAGTCTTAAGTATAGATAGATAGATACTCCTGGTCAAATATTACTCCACCAGTGAAAGTTGCTCAGTGAAATTTGCACTTGAGTTAAAGCACTGGAGTACATGCTTAAAAAAAAATACTTAGGTATTCGAAAGTCGAAATTACTAAGTACATTTTGTTTTTATATCGATGCATTGCTGCATTGAAAATGTCCCCCGAAAATTCTACGGTTTTCCTGACATTTTCTAAAACCGTCAATAATAATGAATATAGCAGATCTACAAGCTCCATGCAATGCTTTGCGAAATGTAAATATGCTATTTGAAATAGGACTGATAAGTGGTTAATTCATAACAATAATAACCTTTTCCCTTCCTACAGTTAAAAGTACAATATTTGTCTTTTGAAATGTAGTGGTGTTAAGTATCCAAAAATAACTACTCAAGTAAAGTACAGAGAGCAAAAACATTTACTTAAATACAGTACTCAAGTAAACGTACGTTTTGTTTCTTCTGTCCGTGCACACCTCTAAGTGTCGGGGGACGTGTGTGGGGCGGGCGGGCAGGAGGAGGCAGAAGGTATTTCCTCACTGCGGGGGCCAGTTGGACCGAGGTTATGTGGTAACAGGGCACAGAACTATCAGTGACTGTCAGAACTGGCCTGAGTTCACAGCTAATGAGGGCCTCGCAGAGGAGAGCGTGTCCTGGATCCAGGGCCAGTGCGTGCACACGCGCGTGTGCACACACACACACACACACACACACACACACACACACACACACACACACACACACACACACACACACACACACACACACACACACACACACACACACACACACACACACACACACACAACCCAATGTCAATGGTGAGAGGGACAGAGACGAAAAGGGAGAGGATAGAGAGAGACAGTTTTATGTCCTACAAACATTTTTAAACATTTCACACATTTTAACGTAATGCAACAATTAATTTGAATAATTGCCAACTTGAGATTATGATTCTAATTCCCATATTTTGGTGCAGCCCTTATTATAACGATTGATACAGATTAAAACGTACTCAAAGTTAATTTTGATACTTATAAGTCATAATAAAATGCCGTATGATGTTTTTATGGTTATGGTTATAAAGCATTATGAGTATTTATGAGCTCTTATAAATCTGATTATACAGGGTTATGAGTAGATTATAATGCCTTATAATTATGTTCATGATGCGTTATACACATGGGATATGCATAGCAAGTGCTACCTTAATTTTAAATGTAAATATTTACAGCAACAAAAAAAAGTTTTGAAAATTACAAATTTCTGACCAATAAATACATTCTAAAAAGTCAAACGGACTCTAAAACAAAGGGAATCTCTCTCCACAGGCACACCTGACCAGTCATAATTTTTGATCGGTGGTTGGCGAGCCAATCAATAGGTCATTTTAATTAACACTAGGGGGCAGCAGCGCTCCACAGAACTCCCATGGCTTTAGCTCTTGTGAGTGCATGGGGCTTGTGCTCAGAAAGACTAAAACCATGGCGTGATAAATGATGGGCTCCTGGCACACCACAACACGTGTTTAGAAGTCACAGGAATTACAAAGTTACCTTTATGAACATTTCCATTAATTTCAACATTTCTCAGAGCCCTTTTTTCAGAATAATTCAGAATCACTCAGACACTGGTGTACATGGAGTGACGTTGGCAGGGCGTCAAGTGAATCATTTCCATCTCTGATGAGATGAGAGGCAGAGAGAGACTGGTGGGGGTCAAGGTAGACATAAAATCAGAGTGCTAATGAAACACAACTAGTGGCTGCTAAGTACTGTTCCTGTTTATCAGCCCCATGACGGGGGGGGGGGACATTTAAAAAGCAAAATTAGCAATCAATTAATCACACCTAACACTGGATTATTATTTTTTAATTAAAATAATAATAACTAATTGGACCAATAATTCTGTATACAACCATTAAAAATGTTCCTCGTTTAACTATTCATCCAGTGGAAATTTTAATGCACGATACGTACAAAAATAGTAAGTTATTAATTGAAACTTTACCCAGAGGCTAAAGTATTAGTAACTTTTGCCATTATTTTTAATAACTTATTGTCAGTGTAAAAGTTTCAACTACAGTATATTGACATTGATCGGCAGAAATTATTCTAACTCTTCCATTTAAACTCCAACGATACATTAAAGGAGCGTTTATGTCCAGTTATTAAGGGTGATATTTTGTCAAATTGTGGTGAATAATAGAATGGCTTTATAATTTGGAATTAAACTGATATGACATGTGTAAATGTAATGCACATTTATAGTTATAGAAAGCATTAGCTGATTAAATATTGATAATTTAGAAGTACAAGTCTTTCTGAACACTAATAGCTGTTCGTTTGTATTTTCACCAATTACTATCTTTTCGTAAAATAAATTATCGAGTTAACAGTTTTTATTTTATTTATTCTATTTAGATTTTTATGTATTTATTGTGATCTAAAATATGATGTTTTTTTCATTGTGACTACTGGATTAATAACATTGTCTTCTCCCAAGGTATTAAAACATTTTTTTATGACAGCATTAAAATGAACTTACCTTGGCCTTTCCGGGGTGTTTTACAGTGGTTTCTACACCGATCTAAAATAATACGCATACTATATAGTGTACATACAATTATGTAGATTTAATTAACGTTAGTTTTATATTTTTTATCTCCAGTTAAATAGTTTTGTAAATGTTGCATCATTTGCATCATTATGAATGGTTCAAAACCTGTTTTAAAATAAAACAAAGCCTGCTCAAAACATTTATGACATGTTTTTTTTAAATGATAATCAATAATCCTATTTTGACGTAATAATGACCAGGGTTTAGCGTTATTAATACTTTTTTTGACAGATTTAATTGAAAAATAAATGACATGAAAAGTTGAGTCTTTACTCAAACTAATCCCCGGTAGCCGGCGTAGCGTAGCGGTGAGTTTTTTCCTGTGTAGCAACGAGCTCTGCCGTGGTTTTGATCAGCGTCACCGTCACCTCCGTACCGGCTTCCTCCTCGCTCCCCTGGGCATTCCACTGTTTTCTTTATGGAGGATGATTGGAAAATACTCTTTTCTTTTGAAGTTTAATCTCTGTATGTGCTTATGCTCGTGTGTGTGTGTGTGTGTGTGTGTGTGTGTGTGTGTGTGTGTGTGTGTGTCTGCGCGTGCATACATGTGCCTGCGTGTGTACACACATGCACACACACACACACACACACACACACACACACACACACACACGCACACGCGCACACAGTTCCCTGAGTAATCATTGTTCAGTGGGTCTGGTCAGCACGTTGTCACCTGTATCCTATTAAGAACATTCTCGCCTCAGCACACACACACACACACACACACACACACACACACACACACACACACACACACACACACACACACACACACACACACACACACACACACACCTCCATTCACCTCTCTCTCTCGCTCTCTCTCTCTCCTTCCCCTCCACCTTTCTCTCCACTACTGCTTGTACCCCACATTTCCACTGGGTATATCACCCTTTTTTTCCCCCGTTGTGGACTTGCCCTTCTCTCTCTCTCTGCAGCCCGCCTGTTCTTTCTCCCTCCTTCCTCCTACAGTACCTCCAGGACCTTGAGAATCACTGCTAACACACAATACCTCCCAATGTAGGACACTCTTTTCATTTTGCTTGTTTTTCTTTCTCTACGCAATTTTCATCACAGACAATGGAATAAAAGACAGGACTCTGACAGGAAGAGTGCAGCGCACAGACAGACAGACAGACAGACAGACAGACAGACAGACAGACAGGTTCTCCCGGAGAGGGGGGGGGGCTGGGGTCACGGGAGCACACCATAAGCCACACCCATGCCCCTCTCTCTTTCCCGCCCACTGGATTCTGATTGGCTTGTAGTGTGAGGGCCAAGAAAGGCCGAAATTACCCCCCCCTCCCCCCCCCCACGCTATAGCCCAACGAAACAGAGGGCCATGCACAGTCAAATCCCTCAGTGTTAATTTAACTCTGTGAGAGTGCACACATACAACCACTCCGTTACAAATGAACACTGAGGATTTTCCTGTTTAAGTTTATCACAGATTATGGAAAAATATAATTAACCCATTAAGACCTGAGGCGATTCTTAGAAATGTTTTCTAAATCCTAACCAAGATTATTTCTGAATCCTTTCCAAGATTTTTCAAAAATAGCAGATATACAAGCTCATAGCGCGGCACCGAGTGCCGCGCTATGAGCTTGTAGATCTGCTATTTTTGAATAGCCAGAGAAATCTAAAGTGACACAGATGCGTTATAGGTTAATGGAACAAAATGGTTGGTGTGAAAGTAACACTGATGCAAAACTGGACATGTTTGTTTGCACTCAAACACAAAGTTATGTTGAGCTGTGGTGAGCGACCCGTTTGTCAGGGGATTCACACAGCGTTCAGGGTTTCTCGCTTAATAACGCCGTACATTATTGTGTATATATATATACAATACATTGTATTTAAAGTATAGAAAGTGATGTGTTTTTGTGTAAACATAATAAAACCCAGTCAGGCAAGGTCAAGGCAATACTAAACACAGTGGAGAGGAAAACTTTTGTACCCAATGTTTTATTTTTTCCATTCGGTGAGGCAAAGAACATTTGGAGATTTATTTCTCTTAGTGTCCTTGTGTTTGGAGGAAGGCCCACGCCGCCAGAGGTCAAAACTGAACAGCACAACATAATTATTTACCTCAGGAGCATCTTGCAGTGTTGTTATTATTGTTATTGTTGATGTTGAAACAATGTTCACCAGTTCACCAGAAGAGAATTACTTCTCCAAAATTGAAAAACAGGATTAGCAGACGATTTAAAAAAAGAATTCATAAGGAAAGAAGTAGCTTCGTAATTAAGAACGATGCTGTGACTACTTTATCAGAATATAGTTTGCGAAAGCGCTCCAACTACTATTTTATATCATGCCACAGATGTACAGGCTTGTTCTCGGGTTACAGTGGGCAAAGCGCGGCCATACATGTGTTTCCAGCTACAAACGCTACATCCAATATGGCCGCCTTGAACGTGGCTTTGATAACACGTGGCTTTGTATAGTATGCATTGCCGTGTGTGTGTGTGTGTGTGCGCGCGCGTGTATGCAAAAACGTGTGCACACATAACAAGCGCTCGCCCGCGCGCCGCGCCCGCATGCAGAGTGGCAGCTACTGCCCGTGTCATTGTCGGTTTGGCGAGTCGGGAGACCCTGGTCCCCGTCATGTGGC
This sequence comes from Gymnoscopelus braueri, assembly GCF_963280865.1. NCBI lineage: Eukaryota > Metazoa > Chordata > Actinopteri > Myctophiformes > Myctophidae > Gymnoscopelus > Gymnoscopelus braueri. The sequence continues at coordinate 13,526,175 of NC_137608.1, read as the reverse complement.
TGTGACACCCCGCCCAGCGGGACATGGCAGCTCCTTTAGAAAGCGTCCGCGCTCCAATCATCCGCACGCCGTAACCTTCCGCTCCGGCTTTGTCCACACCTCCGCCAACATTCATTTGTGTTGCCCCAGCAGGTCTGACCGGCCAACAATTCCCGGGCAGAGGCAGGAGGGAAATACATTTCACTGATTAAAGATATCTGCTCTACATGCTGTCAGCGCACTGCTGCCGCTATACTACAGCACCACCACCCCTAGCCTCTCCTCTCCTCTCCTCTCCTCTCCTCTCCTCTCCTCTCCTCTCCTCTCCTCTCTGTCTCTCCTCTCTTCACTCTTCAATACAGTATTCTCCTCTCACTATACTACTCGAATCCATCTAGACACGTGAAGCATGGATCATCACAATGTATTTTATTTGAATTTAGGGGTCCTTGAGGGAGTTCCAGGGGGGTCCCTTAATTGATAGATAGTTGGTCCATAAGGGTCAAATTGACCCTTATGGGCCTGTAACTCTTGAGAACTGTAACTCTGAGAGTATACAAATACAATTGCACACTCTCAGAGTGAAATTAACATAGATGTTACTATGTAAATTAGAACTGCCATTAAATGGGGGTCCGTAGCCTAATGCATGTCAAACTGGGGGTCCTTTAAATTAAAATGGTTGAGAATCACTGCTAAAGCCGTAAGAATATTCTCTTATGGGGGGGTCCCTGGAATATCTTTTGAAATGGGGGTCCGTGGGCTAATGAGTGTCAATTTGGGGGTCCATGACATGAACAAGTTTGAGAACCACTGATTTAGATAGCATGTTGTTTAACCAGTTTTGGTATTTTTGGTATTTTTGGTAGTTACTTTATAGCACTTATTTGTTTTTCTTTGCACTCTACTTACGTGCCCATTCACCCTGTAATTTGTTGACTAAGGCTCATGCCGTTTGCTCTGATCTTGCACTTGGTAAGTCGCTCTGGATAAGAGCAAAATGTGCCTAAATTGTACATTTTTACAGGCATGGTGGCCGGATCGATGTTGATAGGTCGAGAGAGGCTCGCTTATAGAGAGGGCAAAGAGAGAGAGAGAGAGGTGTGGTCAGATCAAGCCCCAAGGAATCGGCACTGGAATTGAAGCTCTCTTCCGGGTTCTGTTTCAGGGTGCTGTTCCTAATAATCAGGGTGCTGTTCCTGTTAATCAGTGGTGGAAAAGTACTCAGATATTCAACTTAAGTAAAAGTATCAATACTGCAATATAGAAATACTCCGTTAAAAGTAAAAGTCCGGAATTCAAAATGTACTTGAGTAAAAGTACAAAAGTATTGGTATCAAAATGTACTTAAATTACCAAAAGTAAAAGTACTAAAATGTTTGAAAATAGCAGATCTACAAGCTCACAACGCGACGTGTTGTGAGCTTGTAGATCGTCTATTTTCAAATAGCCGAGGTATAAAATAGGGCTAAAGTCGTATGTTTTATAATGTAATAATTTATATATGCAAAGTAACTAGTAACTAAAGTTTTCAAATAATTGTATTGGAGTAAAAGTACAATATTTGCCTCTGAGATGTAATGGAGTAGAAGTAAAATTATAGACTATTGGAAATACTCCAGTAAAGTAAAAATGACCTCAAAACAGTACTTAAGTACAGTACTTGAGTAAATGTACTTAGTTACTTTACACCACTGCTATTAATGCAGATGTCGCTATTTCACCTTTTACCGGTCGCAATGCATTATAATCTCAATACAACTGAATGAGGTTTTGGGCCGGACCTTATACTTGATTTTATTTACCTTAGTAAACCTTTTCATAAACAGTTTATGTTTTCAATCGCTTGTTTAAAGTCTTTTTTTAAGTCCTCATGATATGCGTTTAGTAAACTATGGTCCCATTCATTTTAAATGAATGATAAAGTAGGGTAGGGTTTGTAGGGTTTCTACTGGTTCTACTGGTTCTACTGCGGTTGCAGCCAATAGCATGGCCGGATTTGAAATGGCTGAAAAACATGGCTTCCAAACGGCTCTGTACAGAAACCTACGGCCTATGGGTCAGATAGGCGTGGACGGTACAGAGAGAACCCTGGGCCGTGCATGTGTGTGTGTGTATGTGCGTGTGCATGCGCACGCACGTGCGCTGTGTGTGTGTGTTTGTGTGTGTGTGTGAGTGTGTCATCTGGGCGGCTGTGAGGCCTGACCTTGGCTTTCTTGCAGCATCCTCTCCTGTGTGGCGTCCCAGCCTGCTGTAAAATAAAATGGAGGACGGCACGCCCACAGTAAATCAGAAATAGCCGGGTCACTGTGTGTGTTTAAGAGTTCCTCACTGCAGTAACACAGGGCGAGAGAGAGAGAGAGAGAGAGAGAGAGAGAGAGAGAGAGAGAGAGAGAGAGAGAGAGAGAGAGAGAGAGAGAGAGAGAGAGAGAGAGAGAGAGAGAGAGAGAGAGAGAGAGAGAGAGAGAGAGAGAGAGAGAGAGAGAGAGAGAGAGAGAGAGAGAGAGGAGAGAGAGAGAGAGAGAGAGAGAGAGAGAGAGACTCAAACAACTCATGTTTTCATACAAGCTGACAATAAATTACCCTTTCTCTCTTTTTTCTTTCTCTCTTTCTCTCTCTCTGTCCTTCTCATCTTCATTCATTCTCTTGCTTGCCTGATGCTGTGCTGTAAGGGAGCAGCATAGTTGCATTACTTCTCCAGGCCAGCAGGGGGTGATGTAACCAGATGTGAAACCGATGCGTCGTCGTCGGTCTCGCTTGGACCCCCCGTTCACATCCCAAAAGCTTATCTTAACCTATTTCATACATTATAGCTCGATTGAGCCGCGCCTCCCAGATTGGCTTAAACACACACAAACACACAGAGTGGCCTGTGTGTGTAACTTCAAATGACTGAATTGTTCTAGTTTCACCCGCTTTGTATTCAGTATGTAGGTCACATGTTTTTGGAAGGTGGAGACTGAGTGGGTAGGTGGGTGGGGTGCTGGGGGGGGGGGGTGTGCCGAGGATTGGCACATCCTTTTTTTTTTTTTTTTTTTTTAACACTTTGCCCATTTCCATTGCAGGAGTCACCTCCAAACCCTAATTAACAGGGAAAGCCATCAAATCAAACTTTACCAATCCCAGAGGTGCTGTCGGCAGGCAACTGGCACAGGCGCTCGCAATGCCACTCTATCCTGCCATCCACCCACCCTCGAAACTCATTCACTGTACTAGCAAGAGTGTGTGAGACTCTGTGCGCGCTCGCGCGTGTTTGTGTGTGTGCGTATGTGTGTGTGCGTGCATCTGTGTATGGCAGAGTTCAGTGAGTGTGACAATTAAATGCTGCTACTGTCATGAAGGGCAAAGACCTGGAGACATCTAACCCTCCATGGGCAAATCATCTGTGTGCGTGCGTGTGTGTGTTAGGTGGGGTATATGCATACATTAGTTGTCATGCTTTTTGCATGTGTGTGTGTCTGTCTGTCAGCACTGTATATGTGTGTGTTTGTGCCAAAATGTGTTGGTGCATACATGCACGTCGTCAGGCTGCATGTGTATTTGCTGTGTAGTGCAGTTGTGTTCTCACGGATGTATATTTGTGTCACTCACTGCAACGTGTATTAGTACTACCCGCTGTATTGGGAGTGTGTATACTGCATGCATGCAGTAGCAGTTGTAGTTTGTACATTTGTATGTGTGAGTGTGTGTGTGCTGCTGTCTTGGTGTGTGTGTGTGTGTGTGTGTGTGTGTGTGTCTGTGTGTGTGCGTACGTACTTGTGTCTGTGTGTGTGTGCGTGCGCGTGTCAGAGGTGACAAGTGAGTACTAGGTGTCAGCGGAGGTGAGAGACTGTGGAATATGAACACATCAGAGCGGGAGAGTGGGTGCCCCGCGTGACACCGGCCCTGTAGACAGGCGGGTTAAGCAGGCGATAGGGAGTAGTCCTGAGGTAATAGCGCAGGGGGCGGAGGAGGCTTGACGATGGGTGAACAAAGGTGGCGCCGGTGTTTCGCAAAGACGCACACGCCTCTGATATGCTTTGTTGGCTCATTTGATGGGAGCACCGCGGGTTGAAAGAGCGCGCCCTCCAGGGAAATTTAATAGCAGTCAACACAGCCGTCTCCGCTAGAATCAAAGAAAGTATAAGGGGAGTGGAGTAGGGGAGGGGGGGCGGGCGAGGAGGGGGTACCATTACATATATATAGTAAATATTACAACCGGAACAAACGTATAGCATAATCCGGAAAATGTACGAGGTTTACCTTGCCGTGAGCGTACAAGTGGCAAGGCGTCAGTGTTGCCAGATTCTGTGAGAGAAACAAGCAACCTGGTCTAGGAAAACCAGCCCAAAAGAAGCGACTATATGGGCCACATGAGCACTTTAACATATACATCAGATATTTGAAAATAGCAGATCTACAAGCTTACAGGTACAAGTGGCAAGGCCGTCTCCACAGGGGTTGCCGGATCTGCTTGTTATAATTTCCCCGCAAGATTTTGATTTGAAAATAGCCGTTGTGAGCTTGTAGATCTGCTATTTTCAAATAGCTGATGTTACATGTTAAAGTGCTCATGTTGCCACATAGTCGCTTCTTTTGGGGCTGTTTTTTCCTAGACCTTGTTGCTTGTTTCTCTCACAGAATCTGGCAACACTGCCTCTCTCCAAACCAGGAGACGTCGTAAGACGTCTCCGGGTTGGATTAAGTCGCCGGGCGCCAACCCTACGGTGGCCAATAGCGCCTTTTTATCATTCAGCCCACGTCGTCGTAACTATATGAGAGGTTCCGAGTACAGGGAACAAGGACTCTCGTCTTTACAACAGGGAGGCTCGTATAGTCTCTCTCTTGAGTGTCTCGTCCTCTTTTCTTTTTTTCCCTCCTCCTCCTTTCCCCTGTGTGTCCATTAGATCTATATCTGATATTTAGCTACAGAGCGACATTATGCTCTCTCTCTTATACACCAAGTCTAGACAAGAACCTAAGGCGTTGTCTATCTCACGCTTGCAAGACCAACAGAGGTGACTTGCTCCCAGGCGGGAAGAAGAGCTACCTCTGAAAGCCCAGACAGGAGGAGACGAGACATGGACCCTTGCAAGCTGTGTGACGTTCAAATTGTGGTGTCAGGGGCCCCGATGGCACCTAGAAAAGGGTAGCGACTAGCTACCCGAACACTTGACCTTCCATTAATTGTATCCTCATGCATAACCACTTGTTAATTACTGCATGAGCCAAAAATGGCTTCCAAAGCCACTTTGTAAAAGGTCACTTAACTGCTGGGTAATGAGCAGTCTCTCTCTCCGTGGTTCTCAGATACGCCATCATAGTGGAGTGTCTTAGGCCATATATGTATGATATTGTAATATAGAAGAATGGTGCTTTGTCTTTCATGTCTCTTTGACCATTCTAACCGCTAACCTGTTATACTTCACCGTACAACACAGCAAGTAGTGCATGTGATACGTCGCGTTGCAAGCTTGGAAATGGGCTATTGTTGCTATTCTTTTGAAATAAATTCAAATTTTTTGAAAAAAAGAACACCTGTAATTACACGCCCAAAATAGCCAGGGTTAATGTGGTTAAGGGTTGTCAATGTGTTAAAGTGGGACTGAACACGCTGAACCATCTGAACTCCCACTCGACGACCTGATCAACATTCATGTCGAAACGCCACGGCGAGCACAATGGTGTGTTATAGAAGAATAGGCAAATATGTGTAAGCTTATGATTGCGTGCGACATCAATTAATAACCTCATGGCTGGGAACTCCATTATAGGCAGACTACAGACAGACACGCGTACGCACACATGTACATACATGCACGCGCGCGCGCACACACACACACACACACACACACACACACTCACACTCACACACCCCGACCTCATCTCATTAGCCTCTGTCCCCGTTCCCTTTATCTCAGCTTCCTCGTCTGCATTGGTTGAATATATATATTCTTTGAAATGACATCATTATCAGCCAGGGTCATCTTCCTTGCCTCTTCCCATACAGTACGACGATAAGGGCCAGTGTTATTTTAAAAGCCAGGTTCAAAGAGACGTGTGATAATGGGGTGATAAAGTGATTAAACAGAAGAGAGGTTTTTATACGATGCACATGGAACATTTTTTTTGTCCCTTTTCACCGTCTCCACGGTGATTACCTTTATATATATATATATATCTCGTCCCACCCTTTGTCGTATACCTTGTGAAAAGTGCCTAAACGGGCCGCTTAGAAAACCAGGACTAAAAACATTCTAGGGTTCTTTGTTTGTTTTTCAGGTTCCTCCTGAATGTTTTCCCCCCGCCCCCAGGGGGCAGTCTTTGCTGTCAGCCAATTAGGCTTTCTCTTTTTTTGTTTAGTTTTTTCTTTCGTGTTGGAGATGCAGGACCTCATTTTTTATTTTTTTTTGCCTCGCATGTGGGGCGGGCCTGCAACCGGGAGAGGAACGACCGAGAATGCCAAGACTGCCGTTTTTTTCCCCCTCCTCCCTCTCTCTCTCTCTCTCTCTCATCTCATCATGAAGTTTCTCGGCGTATATAACATAAAAAAGA
>NC_137608.1:13468160-13519462 GCF_963280865.1 Gymnoscopelus braueri | reverse complement strand
GAAAACTTTATTTACTACTCGGGGTGGTGCACCGGATCTGGCGCAGCGCTCAGGTCCTGGACCTGGTGAGACGAAGGAGGAGCCCGGCCAGGAGGCCATCCACAGAGCCTAGTCCCTCCACGTGCCAGAGCCTCCCCGTGTTCAGGCAGAGTAGTTCCGGAGAAGCGGACTGAGTGGCCCTGTCTTGCCCTAAGAGGACTGACCGTGGGTAGCTACAGTACCTGGGATGTAAGTCGGGGCTTGATCAACCCGACTGGGTCACCTGGGCGAGGGTGTACGTTGTTGCGAGACCCGAAATACCCGATGACCCCCCAGGCTACAACACTGATGATACGTCCCAGGTGCATCCATGTGATGTATTCTTTATAGATATGTAGATATCAATCATTACATTATAAAACATACATTAACCACTTTAGCCCTACTTTATACCTAGGCTATTTGAAAATAGCCGATCTACAAGCTCACAACGTGTCGCATCGCGACGCGTTGTGAGCTTGTAGATCTGCTATTTTCAAACATTTTAGTATTTTACTTTTGGTACTTTAAGTACATTTTGATACCAATACTTTTGTACTTTTACTCAAGTAAATGTTTAATTCCGGACTTTTACTCAGAGTACTTCTGCGTTGCAGTATTGATACTTTTACTTAAGTAAAACACTTGAGTACTTACTCCACTGCGGATGTACTAGTAGTTATATTGTATTATAATAATCTACCATACAGATTCGTTCAAATGACATTTTAAACATTAACCACATGAACCATAGCATCTCTATTCTGGGTATAATATACTGTATATGTGAACATCCTGCAAAAAAAGGGGAAATTATGCAAAAATAGCATATCTCCAAGCTTGCAACGTGGCGCGTTGTGAGCTTGTAGATCTGCTATTTTTGCCCAAAGACATTTGATGTAGAGAGAAAAAAAAGGAGGGAACCAAGTACAGACAGACCCGTGGTGGTGGGGGACCCCGGTCAATGAAGTATATTATAGGGTTTAAGTGGTTAAAATAAGTCCCAGATTGTAGCAGTAAAAGAAAAGAGAAAAAAGGCCCCAATGGTCTCCCGTACAGGAGAACAGCCAAACAACATGGAGGCCACTGGAAGGCGCAGTGATTCTTTTTCAACACCGAATCTTAACCCATTAAGACCGGGAACGCATCTGTGTTTTTAGATTTCTTTGGCTATTCAAAAATAGCAGATATACAAGCTCGTAGCGGGGCACCGAGTGCCGCGCTACGAGCTTGTAGATCTGCTATTTTTTTTTAAAGAATCGTGAAAATTTGTGCAAATCATTGAATTTTTAAAGCGAACATTTTTAACTAAAATCTTGGTCCCTGGGACAAAAGGCTTTGAGATGGGGGGTCTGCGGCGAAATATCATTTTGGGGGTCCTTGACATGAAAAAAGTTTGAGAACCACTGATTATTAGCAACATAAGTTTTGTCAAAAAAACATTTGTAGAATCCCCCCAGAAGCAAAGATTTGAGTTAAAAATGTTCGCTTAAAAAAGAAAATATATTCACAAGATTTTCCCACATTTTCATGATAAAAAAAAAAAAGATAGCAGATCTACAAGCTCGTAGCGCAAGCCAAATAAATCTTAAAATGACACAGACGCGTTCCGGGATTGAATTGGTTAAGCATCGGTTTCAGTTTGAGCTGCTTTCTCACTTGAGACAAAGTTTTTGTAGCTGCTGACACGACGCAGTTAAGCACGTGCACGTGTGCGCGCGCGCGTGTGTGTGTGTGTGAGAGTGTGCGTGCGTGTGTGTGTGTGTGTTGTGGAGTGCGGGCCTTGCTTGTAGCTCTAAGTGTTGTGCGCATTAGGGGGATGAGGGTAATGATGTGCGAGGCAGCGGTGTTTCTGTGCCAGGGCGACCCTGCGGCTCAGACCCCCATTCGCTGCACAATGTGTTTCTGATTCTCTCCATCCCTCATCACCAAGTCAGGCTCCTTCTTGACAGCAACCACATACATATGTACTTGAGCCCCCCCCCCCAGAACACACACACACACACACACACACCCCTATACATATACTTCGTCAAGCACACGTATTTACGTCCACGTCAAAATATGCGTATGCGCGGGCCGTGCACACGCGTTTGATTATTTAGTTCCACAGCACAAAAACGGTCGCTCTTTTTTTGTTGCCTTTTTGTTCACATAATGCAAACACTACTGACTCATATTCAACCTCATTTTCACGGGTGAAACGGCGAGGTCATTGCATAAGTAGAACTATAGGCTTTTTTTTTTGCCATTCCGGGATGTGAACTGGGGGGGGGGGGGCATCTTTCACGCACGCCATTGACATACTCCCAAAAATCTGTCAGAGGCATGCCGCCGCATAACGTGAACCCCCCCCCCCCCTCTCTGTTGTCTGTGTGCTTCTTGAAGGATGTCAAGACGTTCTCCGGTTAACTCCGCCTGCGTACGCGGGGGTCTGGAGTCTTAAAGGCAAAAATATATAGAACGAAACCCTTCGCCGCCGCCACGGCTTCACCTTTATGGTTCACCGCTGTAATTGGCCTAGGGTGAACGTATACCAGCGCTCGGCGGCAGCTTTGGCAGTAATGTATTTGAAAAGATATTGAAAAAGCTGATGAGAGACACAGAGATGTGTTATAGAATACAAAAGTTAATAATGGTGGGGATCTTGACGAATGGCTCTCCAAATGCATTCTGAAACCCGGACTAAATTGCATTCTTTTTGCTTCACGTTTTTTTTTTTTTTTCTTCCCTTGGTTCTTAATTTATACATTCCCTCATTGACTATGCAAGTTGCTGCTTGTGCCACCAGAAAGAAGTGCACCACAGTTCACTTTGTGGAGTAGAAAGATAATACATGCCAAAGAAGTACCTCTTGCACTCTGTGTGTGTGTGTCTGTGTGTGTGTGTGTGTGTGTGTGTGTGTGTCTGTGTGTGTGTGTGCGTGTGCGTGTGCGCGCTTGCGAGAGTACACATAAAAACGTCTGTGGCGATGCTTTTAAAGAACACGGCCAAGAACAAACCTTCCTGAAGACGGCGTCGTTATAACACGGGCGAAAAGTGTTTAAAAAAGCTACGGGCTCCGACGACGTGCACAATGTGGTTTTGAGTACATACATATCTTTTTATTGCCGCATATATCACCCCCACGTGCAGACATCTAAAAAGAGAGCATGATCTATAGGAAAACATTAATCATCATTCATTGTATGTTAATAAATTCAGAATTTCTCCATTTACCATGCGGACGTCCACGCGGCGCTTGGAAATGCAACCTTTCCAGAGCTCATAAATCACAGCCGACGACTGAGTCATCTGACAAAGTACCCCAAACACAGTGCTGAGGCGTTGTGCGATCCCTGGGGCACAAACACACGCCATCTAATGTGGCGGAATCGGAGCGGCGAGGAACCGGAGCCTTTCTCTCCGACGCCTCTCTCTCTCTCTCTCTCTCTCTCTCTCTCTCTCTCTCTCTCTCTCTATACCGACGCCTCGCTGCCAACCCCATGCCAACAAGACAAGCCTGTGTGCCGCATGCCTCGGAAAACAAAAATGACAGGATGGAAGCAGAGGGGATTGTGGGATATGCCCGTGGCCTCCTCGGCGGCGCGTTTTTTGGTTTCAGCGGAGACCCCACGGTCTCTCTCATTCTCTCTCTCTCTCCCCCTCTGTCTCGCTATGTCTCTCTCTCTCCCTCCCTCTGACTCTTGCCTCGCCGCCTCTAGGGGTTGAGAATATATACAAACAACAACACTTGGTGCCCAGAGGCATCGTTGGAGCAGCAGGCCACGGGGACCCCCTGTCTTTGTCTTATTAGATAGATCTCGCTGCTGAAACTTTCACAACGAGAGGGACTGTGAATGATGCTATTTGCAGCCCTTTGGAATCTGAGCAGGAGTGAGAATTATGCAGGGTATCGGGCCCTTGTCTTCTTAAAACTCTTGAATAATAATAAAAAAGCAGAGGAGAAAGTGACTCCGAGTAGGAGTGGATAGACTCGTACTCGGTACTTAATCATCACAGGAATGCATCTATACCGCGTTACCGTGTCGATTTCTGTTTGTAATTGCAGTCATTCACCGAGATAAGATCCACATTATTAGGGTAATTCACGCCGACACTTCAAATAAGCATCAGTCGGCCTTGAGAGGATTTCATACTTTGGTGTAGTTCGCTTTAGAAATCTCTAAGTCTAATGAAGAAAGAATTTAGACCTTTTTTGTAAAACAGTGGATCCGTCCTTCGCTCTTTTCTTTTTCCCCGCACCTGGCAGAAATGACTCTAATCTCGCCAATTTAGGTGAGATTACGAAAGACGAGCTGTAAATCTCCCGCAGATCCAACAGGATCCCCCTCTCTGTATTAAAACACCATCGAGATGAAGAGATGAAACCCACTTTATCCGCCAACAACTTCACAAGGGCCCAATAATAATAACGGGCTGCTATTCAGGTGTAACACCTTTTATTTGTTGCCCCTACACAAAAGATCTGATTATTTTTAGCCCTGCAGGCTGAAGCGTCTTCATTGTGGCTTTCTTCCCCTCCTTAACGTAGAATAATCACACTTCTTTTACCTCTCTCACTGTCGTGTAGCTTTGCACGTGGCTTCTCGACACACCGTGCATAGATACACACACACACATGCGTTGCTTTTTATGCCGCAGATTAGGAGATTAAAGGCTTTGGGGGGTTTTTTGAGGAAGGGGAAACAAACAGCACCTCCTTTGCGAGAAGGAGCCCATCACCACGCTATTGTCAACAAGGGCGACGAGACGTCGCTTTACACGCGCTGCCTCCGTATGCATTATGGAGGAAGCCCCTCTGTAGTGCGATTAGAAAGATAACGTCATCACATGTTAACCCACTGAGACCGGGAACGCATCGAACGAGTTCTTTGGGCTATTCAAAAAATGTCAGATCTACAAGCTCGTATAGCTTGGCAACAAGCTTGTAGATCTGCTATTTTTGAAAAATCTTGAACATTTGTGCAAATCTTTGAATATATATATATATATATATATATATATATATATATATATATATATATATATTAAAGCAACCAACTTTAACTCAAGTCTTTGCTTCTGGGGGGGTCCCTGGAACAAAATATTTTCAGATGGGGTTCCGCGGCCAAATACACAATTTCGGGGGGGGGGGGGGGGGGGGGGGGGGGGGGGGGGGTCCTTGACATGAAAAAGGTTTTAAGCACCACTGATATTATAGCAACATAAGTTTTTTCCCCCAAAAAAATTAGGATTTAGAAGACATTTGTAGATTCCCCCCAGAAGCAAAGATTTGAGTTGACCAAATGTTCACTTAAAAAAATATATATATTCAAAGATTTTCAAAATGTTCACAATTTAAAAAAAAATAGCAGATATACAAGCTCGTAGCGCGGCACTCGGTGCCACGCTACGCGCTTGTATATCTGCTATTTTTTAATTGCACAAAGAAATCTAAAAATGACACGGTATGCCTTCCCGGATTGAATGGATTAATGAGCGCTGAGGAGCGGCAAAACGAGTGCCCTCTGATATGCAAAGCACCTCCGCCGCCAAGTGAGAGCAAAAAAAACCAACCCACAGTATGTATGTACGCACGTACGTTACTGTAACTGTACATATGGAAATGCTGGCGGTGGAAAATAGAGACTTCTACAGTGTGTCGCGCATTATAGAACAGAAAGCATTATTTATCCCCCCCCCACCTCCCCTGCATTGTCTTTTCCCTTCTTATTTCCTCATTTCAACCCCACCGTTCACCCCACTCCTCCCTTCTTCTATGTACCCCCTCTCGGATGCAACTGGCTCTTCTCCCATCCCAGCCCTCCTCCCATGATGTCGCTGCGTATAGGCCTCTCTCTCTCTCTCTCTGTCTCTCCTCCTCTTGCTCCCTCTCCCCGGGACAAGGAGGGCAGAGCGGTTTATTTCTGACTGTGGAAGACGGTCGTGACTAATTGATTCGACATCTGATGGAACTTGTCTAACGTCTCTCCCCCCGCCCCCCCCCCCCCCCCGCCCCCCGCCCCCCAAGGCCCCACCCCCTCCTCCTCTTTGCCTATAGCTGTTGTTGCATGCATCCGGACGACGCTGATGCTCGCTCACGTCGAACGGAAGCCATCAATGTTTTTTTGTGCGTATATTTATGTTCAGAGTTGTAAAGTAACTTAAGTACATTTACTCAAGTACTGTACTTAAGTACGATATCGATTTTTTACTTTTTTTTTACTTGAGTATTTCACATTTTCAATACTTTTACCTTATACTCCACTACACATCTCAGAGGCAAATATTCTAATTTTACTTCATTATTATTATTTGAAAACTTTAGTTACTAGTTACTTCGCGGATATAAATTATTATATTATAAAACATACATTAACCACTTTAGCCCCGTTTTATACATGGGGTATTTGAAAATAGGCTAGATCTACAAGCTCACAACGCGTCGCACCGTGACGCGTTGTGAGCTTGTAGATCTGCTATTTTCAAACATTTTAGCACTTTTACTTTTGGTTAAAGACGGGGTGCCTAGATTTTCAGTGATTTCCCCCCCCTATAACATAATCATCAGGTATTATGGTTATACTAGGAGGACGATTTTTTTTTTTTAAGTACAGAAGTGTTAAAATTATGTTTTTCTGTGGACACGCCTCCAGTTCATTAAGTATACCTGGTTCTCACCTTAGCACCTCCTCCACCACCTTAGCACCACCCACCTGTCCTAGTCCCTCCTCCTCCTTATGCCCACACCTGTTGTGTTATGATAATGAGGGGGAGGGTATGTTTTTACTATGTCACTAAAGCGCTGTTTTTCTATTGGCACGTTTGACCCTCAAGGTTTCAGCCTCCAGGAAGAAACTCAAAATAGTCAGAGAAGACATAAACACCATAAAAACACCACCAGGGGGCTTAATGAAGTTCTATCAACCTCATAGACACATGAAAAACAGACAAAGTGCAAAACCATGGCACCACCTCTTTAACTATGTTTTGATGCCAATACTTTTTGTACTTAACATTTTGAACACAGGCCTTTTACTTGTAACAGAGTATGTCTACATTGCAGTATTGATACTTTTACTGAAGTAGAAAATGTGAGTACTTTTTTTCCACCACTGTTTACATTATACGGTATACACTACAGTACCACCGGGGTGGGTTTGATGATATCCCCCTAAAAAAAAATTTTTTTATGGTTTGTTTCTGTACGTTCCTGTTCCTCCTGGTGATCTGAATTATTACTGGTCCTGTTTGAAGTCGCCCTCAGAGAGAGAAGGAAGTGTGTATGTACCGATGTGTTGTTCCCACCGGTTCTGTAACAATGGATTTATGTGGCTAACGCTCAAAATACACCCACTTATGTTTCTGTTAAATCACTTTGTATTGTGTGTGTGTGTGTTTTTTTTTACATGTTTGCGAGGCGTCGCGTCCCGTAAACACAATTGATCCCAGTGGGTGTTTATGCTGTCAGAATGCATCTAGTGCACCCCCCTCTCTCTCTATATCTCTCTCTCTCTCTCTCTCTGTCTCTCTCTGTCTCTCTCTCTCTCTCTCTCTCTCTCTCTCTCTCTGTCTCTCTCTCTGTCTCTCTGTCTCTCTGTCTCTCTGTCTCTGTCTCTGTCTCTGTCTCTGTCTCTGTCTCTCTGTCTCTCTCTCCCCCAGTGGTGGAAAGTAACTAAGTACATTTACTCAAGTACTGTACTTAACAATACAGTACAATACAGAGGGAGTATTTCCAATTTCCAACACTTTTACTTCTACTCCACTACATCTCAGAGGCAAATATTGTACTTTTACTCCACTACAATTATATGAAAACTTTAGTTACTAGTTACTTTTTAGTGTTTTGATTATTATCGCAAAACACACTAACTACTTCAGCCCTATATATATATTTCGGCCATTTGAAAATACACATTTTGAACTTCTGAAATGGGACATTCTGCATGTACGAGTACTTTTACTTTTAGTACTTTAAGTATATATTGATGCCAACACTTTTGTACTTTTGCTCGAGTACATTTTGAATACCAGACGTTCACTTGTAACAGAGTATTTCTACAATGCAGTATTGATACTTTTACTTAAGTAAGAAATGTGAGTACTTTTTCCACCACTGTCCCTCTCTCCCTCCCCCTCTATCTCTCCCCACTGTCTTCCTCTCTCTGCCATCCATCCATCCATCCTTCTTCCCTGTTCTTGTCTCTTCTTTGTTGGTGTGGATTTGGGTTGAGTCCAGAGAAGCTTAATGAGGCGGTGTGATGGAGCGGGTCCCACAGGTCTGTGTGAGACTGCGGCTATAGGACACCGTGGTGGATACCCCCCCCCCCTCCCCCCCACCACTCCTGAAGCAACCTAATTGATCTAATCATTTAGCCGATTGGTCAAAGTAATCAGTCTCTGGTGGGGGCACACAGGGGATAAACAATGACAAGCGCTTAGTGGCTGCATCATGCAGGTTTGCTTTTGTGCCGTCTCTATCTATAGCCGTGGGCCCGGAGGCGTGTGTGTGTGTGTGTGTGTGTGTGGAAAAAAAGTATATACTCGAATGTTTTACTTCAGTAAAAGTATCAGTGCTGTAATGTAGAAGTACTCTGTTACGAGTAAAAGTCCCGAATTCAAAATTTACTTGAGTAAAAGGGCAAAAGTATTGGTATCAAAATATACTTAAAGTACCAAAAGTAAATGTACTGTACTAAAATGTTTGAAAATAGCCGATCTTGTGAGCTTGTAGATCTGCTATTTTCAAATAGCCTAGGTATGAAATAGGGCTGAAGTGGTTAATGTATGTTTCATTATATAATAATTTATATCTGCGAAGTAACGAGTAACTCAAGTTTTGAAATAATTGTAGTGGGGTAAAAAGTACAATATTTGCCTCTGAGATGTAGTGGAGTAAAAGTATTGAAAATTGGAAATACTCCAGTCAAGTAAAAGTACCTCAAAATTGTACTTAGGTATAGTACTTGAGTAAATGTACTTAGTTACTTTACGTGTGTGTGTGTGTGTGTGTGTGTGTGTGTGTGTGTGTGTGTGTGTGTGTGTGTGTGTGTGTGTGTGTGTGTGTGTGTGTGTGTGTGTGTGTGTGTGTGTGTGTGTGTGTGTGTGTGTGTGTGCGTGCGTGCGTGCGTGCGTGCGTGCGTGCGTGCGTGCGTGCGTGCGTGCGTGCGTGCGTGCGTGCGTGCGTGCGTAGTCACCGGGCACTAAATGCTTGAGTGAGTACAAACTTTACCGTTTGCTTGTGTTGTCTTTGCTGAGCCTGTTTGTTTATCTCAAGTAGCTCTTCCTGCGAATACATATTTCATGAAACCTTGATAGATACCTAGAGAACCATGTTCTCGCTCCTGTTCGGCACAGATCGTATAATGTTTAGCATCTAATATTAATGCCCGGCGCGTGCAGCGTAGTCTTATTTTAAAGAGGTGCTACCCCCCCTCTCATCTGCATCCTCTAAAGGTCTGTATAAAGCATGGGGTTCCTCTCATGAAGAAGAAGACACAGATAGGTCTGGATGTAAGGAGGAGAAGGCCACTGGGGAATGATCAAGTGTGCATCCCATCGACCCGCATCCTCTTCCCCATTACCCTGACATTTCATCCCCCACATTTAATTCCAGGCCTTTCTAAAGAGCAGGTAATAGTGCGGAGGGGTACAGGGACCCAGAATTAAGCAGTTTTACACCGAAGGGTAATTTGGTGTGATGAATGTGCCGTCGCTGGTAACTAATAATACATATTTTAACCCATTAAGACCGGGGAACGCATCCGTGTCATTTGGGCTATTCAAAAATAGCAGATATACAAGCTCGTACCGCGGCACCGAGTGCCGCGCTACGAGCTTGTAGATCTGCTAACTTTTGAAAAATCGTGAAAATGTGTGCAAATCTTTGAATGTACAGTATGCATTTTTTAAAGCAAAAATGTTTTACTCAAATCTTTGCTTCTGGGGGTCCCTGGAACAAGTTATTTTGAGATGGGGGTCCGTGGCCAAATGCATATCATTTTGGGGGTCCTTGACATGAAAGAGTTTGAGCACCACTGATATAGCAACATACGTTTTTTCAAAAAACTGTTAGGATTAGGATTAAGAAGACATTTGTAGAATCCCCCAGAAACAAAGATTTGAGTTACAAATGTTTCCTTAAAAAAAGACATATATTCAAAGATTTTCGCAAATGTTCATGATTTTTCAAAAAATAGCAGCTCTACAAGCTCGTAGCGCGGCACTCGGTGCCGCGCTACGAGCTTGTAGAGCTGCTATTTTTGAACAGCCCAAAAAAAGAAATCTAAAACAATGGCACCGATTCTCTCCGGGTCTCAACGGGTTAAGTAGCAGCAGCGCGGCACGGCGGCCCACTAAAGGTAGCATCATTATTAATGTGGGAGTCGCGGCGTGTTTTAGTCAGGGTTACGGCACCAAGGTCAGAGCCTGCGTTTCACTGAATTAAAAGCCATTTTGAGCTATGGCACTCCTAATCAACTCGGACCTAAAGGTGCATAGCTCAGTTATAATGAGGCACCAATGAATTTAAATAAACAGCAAGATCCAGTGATTTATAAAGGCAATGTGCTATCCTTATAGCTCGTTAGCCATGACGGATACTCTTTATTCTCCGGGCCTCTTTACCCACAGGACCCCGAGCTTTTAACCCGTTAAGACCGGGAACGCATCGAGTGCCGCGCTACGAGCTTGTAGATATGCTATTTTTGAAAAATTGTGATGTTTTTTTTAAAAAGTTTAAAAATTTGATTTATTTGAAGAATTTTGAAGAAAAAAAAATATATATATATATATATTTGTTTAAAGCGGGAAAAAAATACTCACATTTTTGCTTCTGGGGGATTCTACAAATGTCTTCTAAATCCTAACAGTTAAAAAAATATATATACTTATGTTGCTATTATATCAGTGGTTCTCAAACTTTTTTCATGTCAAGGACCCCTAAAATTGTCCGGACCCCCACATCTAAAAAATATTTTGTTCCAGGGACCCCCCAGAAGCAAAGATATGAGTTAAAAATGTATATATATAGATTAAAAGAACATTTTTCACGATTTTCTTTTTTTTTTTAATAGCAGATCTACAAGCTCATAGCGCGGCACTCGGTGCCGCGCTATGAGCTTGTATATCTGCTATTTTTTAAATAGCCGAGGAAATCTTAAAAATGACACAGACGACGCGACGCGTTCCCGGCCGGTTTTAATGGGTTAACCAAGTAATGTCTGCCTCCATTGTCAGCGGATATGCATTCGGCACAGGACACTTATCCTCGTCATTATGAAAAGTGGAGACACAATACAAGAGTAATGGTAATGTATGCCATCCAAATAGGTGATTTTTCTCGTCCCCCTCCTCCCGTTTTTTTTTTTTCGCGCCCCGTGTAAAAAAAAAAACTACCCCAGAGTTTCAAGAAGCCGTGAATTCATCATCATATTTTTCACAAAAGGGCTTTCTGGTGTTTCCTGAAAGGAAGCGTAATCCTTGATAGTGGAAATGTTTTGCATTTAAAGGGGGTACTTTTGGTCTGGGAATTGATGGCAATGTATTTTTTTTTCTTTCCCGGCGAGTCCCGGAGAGAAAGGGGAAGTTTCTGTTTTTCAGAAGCGATCACACTTCTATGAATTATAATATTTTCATGAGTGAAAAGTGTCTGTGGCTTATTTAAACTATTTTCACTTTGAGAGAGAAACTCGAAGCCGAATAACGTTGCTGCCCGCCATTAATATGCGGATTAGGAACTTTCCAGAATAACGACGTTTGATGCCCGAGCCCCCTTCTCCCCCCCCCCCCCGCCCCAGATGTGGAGGGAATTAATTCTTTAAGCGGTCCCCTGTCTGCCAGCAAGGGCAAAAGAGTTTTTTAACAAACCTCCCCAAGTCCTCCCCCTCCCCCCCCCCCTCGCCACCACCACCACCCCTTTTTTACTTTCCAATATTGATCTGGCCTCTTGCAATTACGGCTATTGCTGTCGGGGCCCTGCAGTGCTTAGTCTAATGACCCTTGGAGAGGGTGTGTTAGTGCTGTTGGCTGGGGCCAGGCGGGGCAGTGAGGCGTGCCCGTTTGTAGCCCGCCCCCCTGCCGCTCCTGTTGGGGCATGCCAGGGCATTAACCACTTCATCAGGCCCTTTGTTGCCTGACTCTCTTTTGTTGCTGCATGGCCTTGAAGGACGTTCGTTGAGAGAGCAAAGCCAAGGCTAGCAGCAGCCTCCTCCTCCTCCTCCTCTCTTTACATCTTGATACAGCTTTATTCAGGGAGCTTTATGAGCGATCAGTGGCTTGGGACGGACTTCACTCTAAAGCTTGTGGGTTCAGGATTTATTTCCCCTCCTCATTGATTCCCCTCAGCAGCAGCTCATGCGGCTCAAGCCTCATGTTCGGAACAAATGACCGTTTTTTTATCACTGTATATACGTGTCTATTCCGGCCTATATCGAATTATAAAAAGGAGATTTCCTGTGTGCCAAAAGATCGATCGAAAGTGTGATAACGTCCAGCCGAACGGTATAAAAGGCTGGCCCCGTATTGTGGTCGAATTGAAAATCCGCCATCGGAACGCATTAGAGTTGGGGGCCAGGCGATATGGACAAGATCAAATGTCACAATCTTATTTTTGGCCAAATACCTTAACTCAGGGGGCTTCAACATTTTCAGGCCAAGGACCCCCTAGCTAAGAGAGAGAGATGAAGCAGGGACCCCCTCTATAATGTATAAAATTGTGCTTAAGATAAACTTTTGGTGCTCTCTTTTCATGGAGACATGGATATCTTTTTGTTTTTGTCGCATTCCTAAGCTAATAATTTGATGATCAGTGGACCGGTACGCAGCAGTTCCGGTAGGAGACACAAAGCTCTTTGTGTCTCCTACCGGAACTGCTGCCAGTCATCAAATTTTGGAGGTGAACTATCCCTTTACTATCAATATATTAAAGGTATCATGACATTCATTTTAACTTTTTTTATTTTCAATGTTTTATTTGGGGTTTTATGACCTCAATTACACCCAAAAAACCTGAACTTAGAACATTCAGTGGATTTTCTGTGGTCTGGGGTTTTCTGAATAATTAGGCTGAAAAGTAATCTGAGCTTGGCCCTTCGACAGTGAGGTCACTGTCGATTAATCCCGCCCACTCTCCTCCTCGCCCCTCCCCTCCCCTATCCTTTCCTTTGGGGGGGGCGGAGCAGAGGCGATGATTGACAGGCAAAATCCCTCACCAGCGACACCCGCAGGCAAAGATTTCTTTTTTCATTGCAGTTGAAAAGGCTTTAGAAAAGTGAGAGAAAAACACCTACCATTGATCACTGGAATGGAATTTTCACTTAAAACTTTTTGAACACTTTTGAAGGACCAGGACAAAGACTTTGAATGTGGTGTAAAAGTGAATGTCATTAAACCTTTAAGATATCTTGTCTCATATCGCGATATCGATATGATATCGACATGTTGACCAGCTCTAATTTAAGACCTGAAGCCGATTTTCTTTCATGTCAAGGACCCCCAAAATTATATGCATTTTGGCCACCGACCCCAAAATGTTTTGTTCCAGGGACCCCCAGAAGAAAAGAATAGAGTTAAAAATGTTCGCTTTAAACAATATATATTTAAAGATTTGCACACATTTTCACGATTTTTCAAAAATAGCAGATCCACAAGCTCATAGCGCGGCACCCGGTGCCGCGCTATGAGCTTGTGGATCTGCTATTTTTTAATAGCCAAAGTGTAAAATAATGCTTTTTAGCTCAAATGAAAAAGTGACACAGATGCGTTCCTGGTCTTAATGGGTTAAGTTCTGAATTGTAGGCTATAATCACGATAACTCAACATAGTGATAGCTGTGCTTGAGAGTTTTTTTTTGATTAAAATTGCGCAGGAACATCTTGTTGGCGGTGTAGTGCGGCACATTGCCAGCAAGCCAGGTTGTAAAAACAACAATATACTCAAGGCTGTGATGTAATGTGATCTTTAAGGCCAAGTTTAAGACACTCATAGCCCTGATATAATCACACTATACCACAGCCTCTTTGTACAGTATGTTATCGCTTAAGTACAACGCCACTGAGTGAGGAACCCATGCCCATTGGTTGATGGGCCTGTAATGTGACTGTACCGTATATGTTTATATACATGGAGATACCACAAAGTAGGGACGTAACGATGCATCACATTAATTAACGTGACGATTGAAGTTGCAATAGTTTTTGTGTGTAATCTAGATTTGAGTTTTGCTTGTTCGCCACACGCACCCCTTGCTCCTATGCTGTTAACCCATTCAATCCGGGAACACATCGGTGTCATTATAAGATTTCTTTTGGCTATTCCAAAATAGCAGATATACAAGCTCATAGCGCGGTGCCGTGCTATGAGCTTGTAGATCTGCTATTTTTGAAAAATCGTGAAACTGCGCAAATCTTATATATTTTTTAAAGCGAACATATTGCTGGAGGTCCCTGGAACAAAATATTTTGAGATGGGGGTGTGAATGCTAACAGGTTTTTAGAAAAAACCTATGTGTGCTATATCAGTGGTTCTCAAACTTTTTCATCTCAAGGACCCCCACAATTATATGTATTTGGACACCGAACCCCCATCTCAAAATATTTTGTTCCAGGGACCCCCAGAAGCAAATAGATCTACGAGCTCATAGCGCGGCACTCTTTGCCGCGCTTTGAGCTTGTATATCTGCTATCTTTTAATAGCCGAAGATATCTAAAATGACACGGATGCTTTCCTGGTCTTAATGGATTAATTAGTGATACAAACGTGACGATAAAAAAAATCCGCAATACTTTTTGCTCCTATACTGTTAAAGGTGTTTCTGACCTGGTGGAGTGGCATGTCCGCCCGCCGGCTCAGAGTCAGTCCCGTATTCAGCTCAAACCATGCTGTGTTCGTTCTTGTGTGAATCACAGTTATAACAGATGGCTGTAATGACGGAGATAGCTACCTCTAGTGTCACCAAAAAACACTACAAAAATGACAGTCTGTACGGTGTGACCTGATCTTGTGACCTCAATTGAAACGTGACGCCTGAAAATAGCAGATCTGCAAGCTCACATCACGTCATAATGTGATGTGTTGTGAACTTGTAGATCTGCTATTTTTGTTGCACGACACTCTCGTATGGAGTATACTTTAACCTGAACCTGAACCATTTTTAAAATTTCATATTGAAAATAAACAGTATTTTAATTTTTTTTGTCTGAGAAATATTTACGAAACTATTCTTGGAGTCTTAATCTTTCTGGAATCTCATTTTGTTAAACAAATCATGAGAAAAGTCTCATTGTGAACCCAGGATTGAATCGTATTGGATTGCGAGTTGAGTGAATGGTAACATTCCTAATAGAAAGCGTTTATAAATTGACGTACCTGTCTACCAAAGCACAAAAGCACAGTGACGCACCTGTAAAAAACGCACTTGTTTGATTTCCTGTGTAAACCCGGCAGATTGTGACACCCCTGAGGCTTCTCCATTCAGACGCTCACCCTCTCTCTCTCTCTCTCCCTCTCTCTCTCTCTCTCTCCGCGTGCTTCACATTTCAGAGTAATTTTCCCTCTCGATGCCGTGTGCTCAGCCCTACCTGCCAATTTCTGTCTTTTGCCTCTTGAATGGGTGATTTGTGAAGCCATGTTTTCACCTCAACAACACACACACACACACACACAGAAGATTTACTCTGGGAGTGAGCATGCCAGGTTTTCTTTTTTGTATTTATATCAACTTTTTTTTCCTCCTCCTTTTTTTCTAGCTGTCACTTCACTCTGTGTTTACCAACTTGCCTGAGGGAAAATAATAGCCATACTCAGCCAATTGACTCAGCCAATTGGGTACCCATTGGAGCTGGAGTAGAATGCGGGCCCGATGGTTGTTATTGATTTGTGGATACCAACAAATGTGAGGGTGGTATTATTACGTTGAAAACATTACTTTTTTTTTTTTTTATATAGTAGGCTGGAGGGTCCTGTATGTCTTGTTGTGGTTGTTTGTTGTGCTAAACATGGCTTTGTATGCTCTATAGGCTAACGTGTTAGGCTTGCTGCTGTGCCTTTGCGTTTAGTGAATGAAAGAGCAGCGTGCCTCACTATTCCGTGACATAAACAAGAATCTGTGTACCGTAGCCCTATACCTGCACCACCGCCACCGCCATGATAGCAATGCTGTTGTTTTTTTTCCAGCTTTATGTTTTCTATTTAGCCCAATAAGACCGGGAACGTTGAATCTGTGTGTAATTTTTTTGATTTATTTGGCTATTCAAAAACATAGCAGATATACAAGCTCATAGCGCGGCACCGAGTGCCGCGCTATGAGCTTGTAGATCTGCTATTTTTGTTTTAAATCGTGAACATTTGTGCAAATCTTTCAATATATATATATTTTTTTAATGTGAACATTTGTAACTCAAATCTTATTGCTTCTGGGGATTCTAAAAATCTTAAGTTTTGGTTGATTTTTTTAACTTATGCTTGCCAAATATCAGTGGTTCTTAAACCTTTTTTTTTGTCAAGGACCTCCCAAAATGATATGTACAGTATTTGGCCTCTGAAAATATTTAGTTCCAGGGACCCACAGAAGCAAAGATTTAAGTTAAAAATGTATATATATATCAGAGATTTGCACTCATTTTCAAGATTTTTGCCCCCAAAAATAGCAGATCTATAAGCTCATAGCGCGGCACTCGAATAGCCCAAAGAAATCATAAAATGACACACAGATGCGTTCCCGGTCATTATGGGTTAGGCTACTGTATGTGTTTGCCTGTTGTTCTTCCCTGGTAAATGCCTCGCTTCCCCCTCTCTCTCTCTCTCTCTCTCTCACCCTGGTTTATAAACAAGCCGTGGTTGTTTTCGGGGGGGGGGGGGGGGGGGGCTGGAGGGGGGCGGGGGGGTGGAGGGGTGGAGGTCGTTGATTTGTCTGCCTCTCCTCCCCGTAGGTCATTGAGGTCGCTACGGCCCTGGAAGCATGGAGCCCTGTAGAAAATGAGAAGCCCCGCTCGGCTCCCCCGCTGGCGACCGGGGGGAGCGCCCCCTCGCCCGCGCCCGCCCCGATGATTAATGCCACCCTCGTCCAGCCACAAACCTTTCTGCCTCAGATAATGCCAGGCACCAAGCGCGGCTGACACTTTTAATGTATAATTAAGTAGAAAAAGTCAGCACCGGCTATGCAAATTTTTTAAAATGATAAATGACGCCGTACAGCAGCAGGGATTGATTTGGTGTAAATGAAACTAATTAAGGAAATGTCAAACATAATTAATAAAACAGGTTTAAGCTGCAAAACATTGTCAATTGAATGAATGAGGAGGCATTGGCTCCCATTGTTCAGGCTTTATTTAGGTCTGTGTTTAGCTTGTTCCCTGCTCCGGAGTGCTCTCTCCCCCTCCCTCGCTCCCTCCTCCACCAATTCCCTGAGAGGGGGAAAATAAATTTGCTTGTCTCTCCGCTGACTGTAGAAATTAACCCGTTAAGACCGGGAACGCATCTGTGTCTTTGGCAAAAAAAATATTTAATCGTGAAAATGTGAGTAAATCTTTCAATATATATAATTTTTTTAAAGCGAACGTTTTTAACTCAAATCTTTGCTTATTTTGAGATGGGGGTCCGTGGCATATCATTTTGGGGGTCCTTGAATCTTTGCTTATTTTGAGATGGGGGTCCGTGGCATATCATTTTGGGGGTCCTTGACAAGTTTGAGAACCACTGATATTATAGCAACACAAGTTTTTTCAAACTGACATTTGTAGAATCCCCCAGAAGCAAAGATTTGAGTAAAAAAAAATCGCTTTTAAAACATACATTCAAAGATTTGGCAAAAAAAATCGTGATTTGAAGAAAGAAAAAAAATCATATACAAGCGATGAGCTTGTATTTCTGCTATTTTTTGAATAGCCCAAAGAAATCTAAAAGAATTACACATCAGATGCGTTCCCGGGCCTCAATGGGTTAATTGCTGAAATCTTGTCCCATCCAAGTGTTACATTCACACGCAGGACATTAACATAACTAATTTGAAAGAGCCCAAATGACTGCATAATGGAGCTCCGTCACCATGCATGACAGTCGCTGGTCATACCAAATTAGCTCGCTTTTATAATTGAAAATTTTTTCCCCCCTTCGTTCCAATTTTTACACCGTTTCTCCCTCCCTCCCTCCTTCTTCCTCCTCGCCTCCTCTTCCTCCTCATCCCCCCGCCGTCGTATTCCCCCCTTTCTTCCTCCTCCTCCTCCTCCTCTTCACCACCACCAACCATCCCTCCTCGCCGCCACCGTTCCGTTTTCGCTCGATAAGAACAAAGGTTTTATAATTTACAAAAAGAGTGCTTGACCTATAATTAGAGAAGAGGAGTGAGAGGGAGGGGAGGGAGGATAGCATTGGGGTGGGGGGGGGGTTTGGATATGGGTGGGTGGGGGGAGAGGGGGTTGGGGGGGGGGGGGTGGCAAGCGGTGGCGACGGCGGCGGAGAGGCAGGATCCTTAGTCCTGGTAATGATGCTGGAGACCTTGCGGCCCCCGGGGAGCCGGTGGAAGAATAATGGGATGGGCTATTTTTATGGTGGAGCTCAAAGCAGCGGGGCCACCGAGCCGAGCCGCTGGGGTAGCGTAGAGTGTCTGGGTACGGTACGGGGCGGGCGGAGCAGCGGGTGCTGGCGGGGGGCGAGCACCAGGTCTGGAGGAGGGCGAATAGCTCAACGACTATAGTGCTGCCAGACTGCCGGTTGTGCTCTCTCTATCTCTCTCTCTCTCCACAACCCCTGGCCCCCATCCGTTCTATAAACGTCAGCACCCGATGTGCCGCTGCTGCTGCTGCTGCTGCTGCCGGCCACTTTGCCCCCACGCCAGCCGCTGCCCTTGCCACATGAAACATTGTGTGTGTGTGTGTGTGTGTGTGTGTGTGTAGGGGGAGGGGGGCCGGGGGGGTGTAGGAACATCTGCCACTCTCAGGATAACAGAGGACTCTGAGAGATGAGGTGAGGGGATGTCACCCGGCGGTAATACATCTTCCCGTTTCAGATAAACAAATGGACACGGTACACACACACACACACACACACACACACACACACACACACCAACCTGCATGGGCCAGGAGTCGCTAAAACAAAAACAAATCTTAGCAAGGGCCAACATGGAGAGTGGTTTGTCATGGAAATGGATACTACATACACAGTGGTGGAAACATGTTTTACTTAAGTAAAAGTATCAATACTGCAATGTTGATATAAGTACTCCGTTGCAAGTGAAAGTTTGGAATCCAAAAGTCGAAAGTACTCATTATGCAGGTTGTCCCATATCACAAGTTTTCAAATACATTAATGATCTACAAGCTCACAATGCGTCAGATATTTTACTTGAGCAAAAGTATCAATACTGCAATGTAGAAATACTCTGTTACAAGTAAAAGTCCGGAATAAAACATTTACTTGGGTAAAAGTACAAAAGTATTGGTATAAAATGTACTTAAAGTACCAAAATTAAAAGTACTAACATGTTTGAAAATAGCAGTGATGCAACGCGTTGTGAGCTTGTAGATCGGCTGTTTCAAATAGCCGAGGTATAAAATAGGGCTAAAGTGGTTAAAGTATGTTTTTATAATATAATCATTTATATCTATAAAGTAACTAGTAACTAAAGTGCTCAAATAATTGTGGTGGAGTAAAAGTACAATATTTGCCTCCCAGATGTAGTGGAGTAGAAGTAAAAGTACTGAAATTGGAAATTCTCCAGTAAATTTAAAATACCTCAAAATGTACTTGAGTACAGTATTTGAGTACATGTACTTAGTTACTTTACACCACTGTGAACATGCAAGGTTTTCACCTGACAGCGACAACGGTATATATTTAATACCTGCGCTTGTACTGCTGTGTGTCGCAGCCTCGCCACGGGTGCCAATAGTTTAGTGTTTTGGTTCGAGACATTCTCAAGCACATCCTATTTATCATACTCCTACACTATAAATCTCCAGAGTTAGGGAAAACAAGACTACAACACAAAAAATACAAAACAAGAGAAACAAACAAAATATATTCAGAGGCAGCCAGTCGCACGCAGTCTGTATTCCCATTGCATTCTGCGGCTCATCTTTATTTCATTATCCTAGTGAGGACAGCCACGCGCTTATAAAGTAAACTTGAGACCATGGACTCCTACTCTGTTTTTGCCTGCGTTTTTTTTATGTACTGTATGACAGTAATAGCTGTGGAGCATGGTTCACATTTTAACCGCAGTGCCGAGATGATTTTCACAGCAACGACGCTCCTGTATTTAAAGACTTAGGTGTTTGAGAATCACGGTTCTTTAATCTACACCCTTTCATTATGGTATTCTCCCCTTATTATATTCCCTGTGACCAGAGGAGAGAGCCGCGCCGCGCCGTGGCTGGGTAATTAGCACTAGGTTCATAATGAGTGTGGTCGGTCCAATGAGCTATACGTTCTGAGCCAGGCTCAAGGATATCATTTCATGTGAATTATTACCGTTCGCAATTCTCCAGGAGCACTTAAAAGCTCATAACACAGCCGCACACTAGAGGTGGCGGTTTGCGTGTCTTCCTGAGTCGCGGAGCAGCCATAACTGAAGCTAAAGCTAACGCTATACGGCCTCTTGTGTTTATGGCTCGGGCTTGTTCCGCGGTGAAGAGGAAATCAAAGCTGACTTTACATCAGAGCAAGCGACTGCATGCTCGGGCCGCAATATGTGGAACCAAGAATGATGTTCCAGTTGTGTGTGGTGCTACTGAAAACCTCAAACCAATTAAAAGCTAGCATGCGTACCACACTGAGTAATTACATAAACAGTCACATCACTAAACACATACTACACACACACACACACACACACACACACACACACACACATGCATACACAACCTCGCTTGTGGGAAATCATCATCAGCCCTCAGGAAACGCTTTTTTTTGGATAAAAATCATAAATCAATGCATGCATGCAATAATGCTGTTCTAACTCCTGTGATAATACCAGATTCAAGTAAAAAAAGAAAATAGAAAACTCATTATTGACCAAAGTTACAGCATGTTATTTATTTTTTCCCGAGTCATGTTTCACCTTTTTGTCTTATGTTCCCTTTTTCGCGCGTCGCCAGAAATTCCTTCACATAGAAACCCGGCCCTTAAAAATGCCAAGGGTCGCGAGTCAAACATATGCGGCGCGGATTACAATTTATTACCCCGCATTTGCCTGATAATTTTTCTCTTTTGACAAGCTTAGCTAAATCATGTAGCCCTACTCTATAATGTATGAGGGCTTGGTGCTGCCTTGATGAGTAAAGTCCATCGCTATTGGCTGTTACCCCAGTGGTGTTTCTGTTCCCACAAGACCAATAAGGCTCGTCTGTGTTCCGGTATGACTGCTGGTTCAGGTATAGAGGAGATTCAGGTATTTATAGAAAGCATATGCAAATGGATCAGTGGGCATGTTGGATTGTTAGAGCAGAGAGGTGACAGTTAAATACATGTACAAAGAAAGGAAAATATATAGGGGTCTCTCCCTCTCTCTCTCTCTCACGCTCTCATTCTCTCCGCCCTCACTCTCTCTCTCTCTCGCGGAGACAAGTCTAATCAGTTAGGATGGCCTCCTCTCATTTCATTTGAATATATTCAGGCTCAGGCTGAGAGGAAGTGTGTCTCTCTCTCCTGTATATTATTCCTTTCCGCTGAAGGCTCATTATTTTACAGCAGGGTGTGTGTGTGTGTGTGTGTGTGTGTGTGTGTGAGAGGTGGCCCCCAGCTCTCTGAACCCTCTGCTGAGGCCGTATTAATCAAACTTCACACCGCGGGGAAGGGTCCACCCACTGACACGTACGCTGTTCTCTACGCTATACACACACTTGAGGACAAAGGGGAAACATGCAAACCCCTCTCAAAGCTGTTACAGTAACACGTTCACACAGATAACAATGCACTTGTATTATAGTTCCCAGAATAGTGCATTCCAGTTGGTACATAACCCATTGAAACCAGGAACGCATCTGTGTCATTTTTAAGATTTCTTTGGCCGTTCAAAAATAGCAGATATACAAGCTCATAGCGCGGCACCGAGTGCCGCGCTATGAGCTTGCATATCTGCTATTTTTGAAAAATCGTGAAAATGTGTGCACATCTTTGAATATATATATATTTAAAACAAACATTTGTAACTCAAATCTTTGCTTCTGGGGGGGTCCCTGAAACAAAGTATTTTGAAATGGGGTGCGGTGGCCAAATACATATCATTTTGGGGGTCCTTGACATGAAGTAGCATGAGAACCACTGACATAGAAACATACGTTTTAAAAACTCTTAGGATTTAGAAGACATTTGTAGAATTGGCCTCAGGTCTTAATGGGTTAATAATAATGCAAGATCGTCGTTTGCAATGATGTTTGTGCCTGCATGTGCAGTGACAACCACAACATACGTATCTGTGAGCTTCTTTTATGTAGTATTTGATTGTATTCGTTGTTATTCTAATGGTGCCTGATGTTTATATGTGCATCATGACCACTTTTCTCTCTCTCTCTTCTCCACAGATGACAACAGGGTCTCTGCGTAGGGGAACGGCACCAGTGGACAGTAAGTTTAATTTCTGCAATGAATAATGAGATTCAAGCCTGAATTGCACTTTGTTGTATGACAAATAGTCGCTCTAGAAAGTCACAACGCACCGCTTAATGGCACACTTTGAGCTTAGATCGGCAATTGTTTCGCTGAATTTTCACCTACAATGACATGCCCGAAAAGGGACGACACTTAGACGGTGAACGGCAGTGGTGTAAAATAACTAAGTACATTTACTCAAGTACTCTACGTAAGTACAATTTTGAGGTACTTTTACTTTACTGGAGTATTTCCAATTATCTATATTTTTACTTCTACTCCACTACATCTAAGAGGTAGTTACTTTGCATATATAAATTATTACATTATAAAACATACATTAACCACTTTAGTCCTATTTTATACCTATAGGCTATTCGAAAATAGCCGATCTACAAGCTCACGACGCGTTGTGAGCTTGTAGATCGGCTATTTTCTCTCTGTACTGAAACATTTGAGTACTTTAACTTTTGGTACTTTTTGAGTACATTTTGATACCAATACGTTTGTACTTTTACTCAAGTAAATCTTTAACACCAGAATTCTACTTGTAACAGTGTACTTCTGCATTGCAGTATTGATGCTTTTACTTAAGTAAAATATTTGAGTACTTTTTCCACCGCTGGTGAACGGGAGGAGGGCAGTCGTGACTCTGGTCCACCGTTGCATTGGCCCGGCGTGTCGCGGGAAGAAGTTGAAGATGCACGCGGCTGCCAGTGTTGCCCGATTGGAAATGTTAAATTAACGTATTTTAAAGAAAACTATCGTACACAGTAAAAAAAAAAAGATAAATCACAGGTGTAAATATGTAATTTCACAAAACATATCGTATTTATTGTAAGAAAACCTTGTTTGAGACTCCTATACAAACGCATCACTTACGCTGCATGGAAGCGGGCCAACTTCCTGGACCTTTTGCTCAAATAAAAGCCAGGAACTGGACTTGAACGACGTGACCGGTGTTTTTAATGCCTCAGAGAGCAGATCTAGGGTCAGATTGACTGATTTATTTTGAAAAGCCAAACCGGATCCTTAATCAGAAGCCATGGAATCTTGTACATTCACACACTTTTTTTTGCGATATGGTGAAAATATTGGAATTTTTGGCCATTTTTGGCATTACTGGCAAAAGTGGCGTACAAATACGTACATCTGGCAATACTGGTTGCAGGCAGTTTTTCCCGCTCAGGTATCTCAGGTATAGAAGTTCACATCGTCCTTGGATGGCTTTGTTCTGCCAGCCGCTTATGCAAATGCCAGAGTCTTTTTTCCCCACTCAGACTTCCCAAGAAGAGTGGATATAAACAGCTGCTGTCACTTCTCAGAGACACTGGGTGTTACAGTAACTGTGTGCCGCCGTCTCTTGTTATTTGTGGCTGTTCCCATACGCCTTGTAACAACATGCAGCTGTGTATGAAGTAGTGGGTGCTGGGTACACTAGGCAGCACCCAAAAACACACTCAGGAGGCACGAAAACGCAGACAGACGCCTCGCAGTCGAGCACACACTCGAGCACCCGTGTTAAATTGCGGAGGACCAACACGACTTGATATACAGTAGTCACATTATTTTCATGTTTACATGCTGATTTCAGCTCTGACTTTTAGGTGAATGATAAACACGTGGTCGAAGATTGGTGTCTCTGTTTTGGGTGTGTCATTTATATCACAGATTTACTGACTATTGGCTATTTTTGCTATTTATGACTAATTTGCCAAAATTATTCGTCAAAAGCATCTCTGCGCTCCTATAAACTAAGCATGTGCTTGATGGTCCGGTAGTGTCTGGGAGGGATCGCATAATGCTCCATGCATGAATAAATGAATGAATGAGTTAGGGGGGTCTCAAACTTTTTCCTGCCAAGGACCCCCAAATTGATATGTATGTGGCCACGGACCCCCACCTGAAAATATGTTGTGCCAGGAACCCCCAGAAGCAATTTTGTGTTAAAAATGTTTTTGAAAAAAAAGATTTAAAGATTTACACACATTCGCAAGATTTTTCAAAAATAGCAGATCTACAAGCTCGTAGCGCGGCACTCGGTGCCGCGCTATGAGCTTGTAGATCTGCTATTTTTGAATAGCCAAAAGTATAAAATATGGATAAAGGGGTTAAAATTATTGTGACACTTTTATTACCCTGGACCCCCCTCACTCATTCAGTCAATTTCATTTACTTACAGGGTTATAAGACACAAAATAACAGTTATAATATACAGTCACTTCTCAATAACTGAGCGTTACTTGTCAATAACAATAGCCTTCATGTACAGTAAACAGAGTTTATGAATGTTATTTGCAACCATATTTACGCAAAGAAAGACAAAAATAAATAATACAATATTTTATCTGCGTCAGAAAAAAAAGCAGAATATCTTGTGTTCAGTTAGTATTTACTGCATAAAGTATCTCTTGTCTTTTCCTTGTGATTAGCTTCCCTTGTTTAAAACTTTCTCCTCGCCACGGGCCTGTCTTGGTGTAATAATATTCACAGGGCTTCGGGGGGGATGCAGTAATTCACCGGCCCCCCCTCAGGTACTCAATCCACGCCATGGTGCAGCAAAAAAAAAAAAAGCGCTACCTTTCATTCCCTCACTGTCTCCAGTCATCCTACTCTTTCTCTCTCTCTCCCTCCCTAATGTCTATGTCTCTCTCTCTCCCTCTCTCTCTCTCCACCGTGATGCTTTGACCCCTGTAAGCGGGTTAAGGCTCTCCAGTGACGGTGCCTATAGTCGGCGGAGCCTATAGTCGGAACTCTCCAACACCCACTCGCGGAGCAAAGGGTGAGCGTTCGTCGTTACGCAACCATCACTCTGATATCTGAAAACTCCTCGGCGCCTCGCCTGTGCTTGTCTCACTGGAGGCGAGAGAGGTAGAGAGAGAGAGGTAGAGAGAGAGAGACATAGAGAGAGAGAGGAGTACACGAGAGCTGTGTAAATTTAAACTGGCAAACTTTCTGATGGAAATAGCGGTGACCCCAGAGTGGTCCTGTCTGAGTTGAAGCATTGTTGTAATCAATACCGGGCTCTCGTGGGGGATGCCGAGGCGGCGACCTTTCGTTCCCCGTTTGTGGAAATAATGGAGAAAGACTGTTTGTTATTTTTCCCAGACACACCGCAAACTAGCAGAGATATGGCCGGGGCCATTGCCGGGGTTATGACGCCGGCTCAGGGAAACAAACACAAAAGCAGCAGCGTTATATCAGGCCAGGCACACAGCAAAGAAGCTCTGCGTGAAGCTTCTGGGGATGCTTGCCGGGTCACGGGGGTGCCGGAGCTTCGTTTGACCAGCTCATCTTGTGAAAAAGGGGGGGGGCTTTGAGGGTTCTTTGTGTTCGCTCTCGCTCTCGGGACGTGGGGTGCGGAATCGTAATTCTTCTAGCCAGGGTCTAGGTAGGAGCCGAGCCGTGTATGGGGCTTGGGTGTTAGCTTTGGATTATCGTTGAACTCCTCTCTTGCGGTATAATACACTGACCCCTCTACTCGAAATAAGCCCCCGGTTATAGTCCCATAATGTATGTGAACATGACCTGTTATTTTTGTATAGTTTGTGTTACAGAGCTGAAAAAAAGCTAAAATGTGGATGAAAATAATAGAATAGAATATCATTTTTCCCATTGTGTAATTTGGTTTAAAGAACAGTCTGGTAGACCAGTGGTTCTCAAACTTCTTCGTGCCAAGGACCCCCAAATTGATATGTATGTGGCCAGCGGACCCCCACCTGAAAATATGTTGTGCCAGGGACCCCCCAGAAGCAAAGATTTGTGTTAAAAATGTTCGTCCCTTGAAAAAAAAAAAAAATTAAAGACTTGCACACATTTTCAAGATTTAAAAAAAAAAGCACTTAGCGTGGCACTCGGTGACGCGCTATGAGCTTGTAGATCTGCTATTTTTGAATAGCCAAAAGTATAGAATATGGATAAAGGGGTTAAAATTATTGTGACGCTTATATTACCCTGTACCCCCTGGTATCCCCCCCCAAGGACCCCTGGGGGTCCCCGGACCCCACTTTGAGAACCAATATGGTAGACAACAGTAACTGTTGGGTCGATAACGATTGAGTAGCCGTCGTAACTCTCTTCTTTTCCCTGGTTCTGCCTAGGCTAGGCGATGGAGAGCGGGCCTACGGCTTTGGGAACAACTTCTACGCACAGCTGGGCTACGACTTCAGGAGGCCAGACTACAAGGAGCATCAGGTACTGTATTGTGTGTGATCTGTATGATAAGATAAGATACTTTTAGATGTTGGGAGGCAGTGGAGGTAGAGCTGCCTCGCTTTGTGTCAAAGTCAAGATAGTCCCTTAACTCTTGAACTGCTAGAGTTAAAACATTGTCTATAGCTGCCCTTGCCATCGATTTCGAGCTTTTTTTTACTAACCTTTGAAAAATCATAGAATATTATCCTTCATAGAATATTATCCTTCATAGAATATTATCCTTCACAACGATCCACCTGGCGATCGCCTCAAAAGGCGTACGGGGGTCTCGGGGAATCGGTGGGAAAAAGCGGGATAATCCGCCGCATAGTTATGGTCAGTTGAACGTGGCTTGTTTTCGCCAAAGAGCAACAGAAAGCAGAAAGAAATAGACTTTTATAACCAGCTTCATTTTGTTGTGATCACGTGATTTCAGGGTGTACTCTTCATCATCATAATCATTCACAGGCTGCGGAAGAGCGCCCCCTATTGTAAACCACTGAAAACACCACATGAACGAGAAATCTCATCATTAGCAGCCAATGAGTTGACTGCTCCCCGAGCGCCCCTATAGGTGGCTGTCCAGTGTCCACTAGTCCTAATGAAGAGGTCAAATGAAGAGAACACATTTCCCCACGGAGATCAATACAAGTCTCCATACCCTTTGAGGGGTTCCAGATGAATAAACCTACCAGAAGGCTTTCTAATTAAGCTACAGCAAGTTAAGTTGCATGGGTAGTTTATAGAACCCCTCCAATCGTATTCCCATTTACATGCTACAATGCACAGCCCGATCACTCAATAATGACTGAAGTCACCCACTCTACATTTTGTCCCCATCATGTACCTCCAAACACTGGAAATATAGGTAGTATAGGATATCGTGAAGCAACTTCTAGTAGATGGACATAGTTTGACTAAGGTGCGGCACATGTCTAAAGATGTTAATAACGTTGGAATATTGGAATACTCAAACTATGATCATATTTGGGTTAAGGTCATCAGAAAATGCTGTTTACGTGGCAATGTATTATTTAGACTGTTGTCTTAATCTGGTTAATATCAGAATGTTGTCACTGCTTCATACCGTAGGCAAGACTGAATACAATAGAAGTAAAATAATGCATGCTGTACGCATGTGCAGGAGAGCTTGGTCTCACCATACTGCAGCAATGAATGCACTGTACATGACGTCAGTGGTGGAATAAGTGCTCAGATATGCCGTTAAGTAAAAGTAGCAATACCGCAATACAAGAATACTCTGTTACAAGTAAAAGGCCTGTGTTCAAAATGTTACTTGAGTAAAAGTACAAAAGTATTGGCATCAAAATGTTTAAGTACCAAAAGTAAAAGTACTAAAATGTTTGAAAATAGCAGATCTACAAGCTCACAACGCGTCGCACAGCGTTGTGAGCTTGTAGATAGGCTATTTTCAAACAGCCTATGTATAATATAGGGCTTAAGTGGTTAATGTATGTTTTATAATGTAATAACTTATATATGCAAAGTAACTAGTAACTAAAGTTATCAAATAATTGTAGTGGAGTAAAAGTATAGTATTTGCCTCTGAGATGTAGTGGAGTAGAAGTAAAAGTACTGAAAATTGGAAATACTCCAGCGAAGCAAAAAATACTTCAAAATGTTACTTAAGTACAGTACTTGAGTAAATGTACTTAGTTACTTTACAGCACTAGTGTACATGATGACGCACAGCATGTGCCGTACATGTAACTGTTCATTTAGTGTTTCTGTGAAAGTGCTTTGTGTGCACAATGGGTACTTGTGTGAACTTTAATTTTACATTTTATATTTATATTGGGAACTTTAAAGGTCATACCCATGGGGGGAAAACGTGCACTTGGCATGGCATGTAATGCCAGTGTGATAATTTTTTTTTTTATGTCCCCTTAAACCAACTTCATAATCTCTTCAGGATAATGTCATTAGCTTTTAACCCATTCTATCCGGGAACGCGTCTGTGTCATTTTTTAGATTTCTTTGGCTATTCAAAAAGAGCAGATATACAAGCTCATAGATCTGCTATTTTTGAAAAGTTGTGCAAATCTTTGAATATATATATATATATTTTAAAGCAAACATGTGTAACTCAAATGTTTGCTTCTGGGGGATTCTACAAATGTCTTCTAAATCCTAACAGTTAGAAAAAAAAAACTCTGTTTCTATATCAGTGGTTCTCAAACTTTTTCATGTCAAGGACCCCCAAAATTAAGTGTATTTGGCCACGGACCTCCATTTCAAAATATTTAGTTCCTGGGACCCCCGTGGAACAAAGATTGGAGTAAAAATGTGTGCGGCTCTATGAGCTTGTAGATCTGCTATTTTTTGAATAGCCCAAAGAAATCTAAAAAATTACACCGATGCGTTCCCGGTCTTAATGGCTTAATTCACCCTACAGAGAGAAATGGAGGCAGAGAGAGAGAGAGAGAGAGAGAGAGAGAGAGAGAGAGAGAGAGAGAATGCTGGTATAATGAATATACCTCCAGGGTGTGGATGTCTCTCCATCTCTCTATCCTTACATGCCCTGCCCATACAGTAGCGTGCTACTAAAACCAGTCACATCCCAGATGAAGTGCTGTGGAATTGAAATTGGCTCTCTTGTGAAGTGTTCCACTTGTGCTGGAGCTTAATTTTGCCGACTCATTATTTGATGCAGTCTCTCTCCCGCTCCCCCCACCCCCCACCCCCTCTCCCCTATCCCCTCTCCTCCCAATCCTCCTCTCTCTCTCTCTCTTTCTCTCCTCATGCAAAATAAGTCAATTTACGCCAATGTGACAATGTCTAGGTGACTGATTGCCACTCAACATTGTGTGTGTGTGTGTGTGTGTGTGTGTGTGTGTGTGTGTGTGTGTGTGTGTGTGTGTGTGTGTGTGTGTGTGTGTGTGTGTGTGTGTGTGTGTGTGTGTGTGTGTGTGTGTGTGTGTGTGTGTGTGTGTGTGTGTGTGTGTGTGTGTGTGTGTGCATGCTGCGTGTGCACAATGTGAGCGAGTGTTTCTCTCTCTGTGTGTGTGTTCGTTCGTGTGTGCGTGCGTGCGTGCACGTGCGTTGTGCATCTATCATGTGTGTTTCTATGAAGGTGTGTGTGTGTGAGCGTTATTGTTCTCGTGGTTTAGTTAGTGTGTCTTTGCCCATCCAGTCTGACAGCGGATTACACCCACATATTGTCATGGATGGATTAAAAAAAGAATAAAAAACGAACACTCAGACACTCAGCTAGGCATAGAGTGAAGTTTGTCACAGTCTTCCAGTCCACCCTGATACCTCCCAGTCTCTCTGTCTCTCTGTCTCTCTGTCTCTCTGTCTCTCTCTCTCTCTCTCTCTTTCTCTCTCTCTCTCTCTCTCTCTCTCTCTCTCTCTCTCTCTCTCTTCTCTCTCTCTCTCTCTCTCTCTCTCTCTCTCTCTCTCTCTCTGCCTGCGTTCAGGTTGGGTTCAGGAAGGTTAATTATAAAATCCATTAAAGATTCTCTACTTGACTCTCGCTCATCTCAGTTACAGTCTTGAAAACTTTGAGTTACAGTTGAATTGGGGAGTATTTAATTTGCGCGGTATCCATGATAACGTCTACAACTGTAATATTAATGTGCCGTATATACTGTATGTTAAATTGGTGCTCGTCTCTCTGATCCGGCCAATCCAACGGTGACTTTACGCATCATACGGGTCTTGTGACAAAACCGAGGCAGCGTTCACCTTGTTTATTGGAAGTACAGATTTGTTGCACTTTACCAGTGAATCCATCTCCACAGCTGGTTGTTGTTCCCTGTGGTCAGTGTGTTGTGAACCTGATAAGACCAGATCCTCTTCATGCCCGACCTGGTTCCAGCAGTCACATAAAACACGTTCTCCAAGGAGGTTTGGGAGGGAGGGGACCGTCGGCGTTCGCGCACACACACACACACACACACACACACACACACACACACACACACACACACACACACACACACACACACACACACACACACACACACACACACACACACAGGGGGGTTAGAAACTCATCCCAGCCACCTGGCAGCAAAAATCCAGGCCCAGGGGCCAAAAAACGGCTCTACCTTTTTGTCCCCTGAGAAAGACCCCTGGGATCTGCATGACTGCACCCAGTCTCACCGGAGGAAGAGAGAGAGAGAGAGAGAGAGAGAGAGAGAGAGAGGGAATGAGAGAGAGAGATTGACAGGAGGAGAGAGGGGAGGGATACTTCTGTGCTGTATATCTTACAGAATCTTTCACCTCGCCTCTTCAAGCAAAGTACAGAGGTAGGAAAATAAGTGTGTGTGTGTGTGTGTGTGTTTGTGCGAGCGAGCGAGCGCGCACGTGCGTGCCTGTACGTGTGATCTATCGATGCTCTCCTTTCCTCAGTCTATTCTTACCAGCAGCCCTCTTAACAGCCTGAGGCAGGAGGACAAACTGGACGCACAAATACACACACACACACACACACACACACACACACACACACACACACACACACACACACACACACACACACACACACACACACACACATCAGACTACAGTTCTATATGATACTGTCCATTGTTGTAAAGAATCTGTATGTTGACACTGTCTTCTCCTCTCGGCTCCCTAAGGCCCTCCTTTACGTTTGTCCTTTCTGTGTGTCTGGTGTGAGTGAGGCGGTGGCAGACAGAGCGCAGCGCTCACAGATCTGTAGAAACACTATATTCACGCTCTTTATCGGCCCCGCCGACGAGGTGTTGGGATTCCGCTCACACCTGCGAGCCCTTTTGTTCAACGAGGGCCCCACTATGGCATCTCACCTGAGACAGACAGGGTTAGACAGGGGGGGGGGGGGGCTATTAAAGAGGCCTGACTGACATTATTTTAATGTCACACCACAGGGAGCTAGCTATACGTCTCTGTGAACGGAAATGAAAGTTAATATCTCTCTCTCTCTCTCTCTCTCTTTTTCC
This sequence comes from Gymnoscopelus braueri, assembly GCF_963280865.1. Taxonomy (NCBI): domain Eukaryota; kingdom Metazoa; phylum Chordata; class Actinopteri; order Myctophiformes; family Myctophidae; genus Gymnoscopelus; species Gymnoscopelus braueri. The sequence goes on along the minus strand of NC_137608.1, from coordinate 13,487,732 downwards.
CTCTCCTCTCTCTCTCCTGTGTCTTTAGGGACAATAACTTTCTGTCACCTCTCAGTGGGATGTGATGTGAGGGGTGTGATTGTATACTGACAGGACAGTTCAGTGTGAGCGCTCTCGTGTAAATATTTTCACGAGAACAAGCCATATCGTGTTCACCTGCTGCCTATACTTTGTCACCGTATCTGGTCTCTTTTCAGCGCAAGTATCATATGCTGTGTGAGTGTGTGTGAGTGTGTGTACGTACTGTATGTGAACATGTGTGTGTGGCAGTGTTGATTTTGACAGCACATTTTGATTTAGTTTGAGTCAGTCTTTTGAATAAAAATTCCATTTAGTTTTTGTCATATTTTAGCCATCTGAAATGTTTTAGTTTTTGTCTAGTTTTAGTCGACTAAACCAAAAGCGAGGCTAGGAAAAAGGCAAAACGCGAAGGCAAGAACAACATAAACACTCGCCGTGCGTGTGTGTGTGGGTGTGTGTTTGAGTGTGTGTGTGTGTGTGTGTGTTTGAGACACGCCGTGCAGCTCGCTCGATGCCTGCCTGGCACGGCGTCCGCCCGTACGCGTTCAGCCCGGCTGAGCACAACTTGTTTGAATGTCATATTTATCCCCGTGTTTTGTCAGAAAATTAACTTCCTGTGAGTTTGTGCAAGGCAGAGCCGAGCATATGGCCGCGGCTCTCAGGAGATGACAGCCTAGCGGAGCGGGAGGCTCGCCTGCCGCCGCCGCCGCCGCTGCCCTGCTCCGACGGCAGATGCTCCGGGCTTCTCCGCGATTAAGTGGAGATCATCACTGTTTTCTTTGAGCACCGCTGTGCCTTGTACTCTGAAGTGTTCCGTTAATCACTGCCTGCCTTTTCCACGCGAGCTGCCAAAGCGCTCATTAAGTTTGAATTTCCCACTCGCCGTTTTCTCTCTCTCTCTCTCTCTCTCTCTCTCTCTCACACCAGAAGATTTGTTGCTTGCCTTCGACTGTGAATGCTCTTCTTTCTCCTCCGTCCTCCGTACGTGTGACGGTTTGTTGCCCATGTTTGCTGTGAGGGATCTAAAAAAAAAATGTTTTAAAGCAAAAGGGAAAGTGTATGTATGTGTGTTTGCGTGTTGAACGGTTTTGCACGTTTTTCCTTCTCAAGGCCCTGTACTGCCTCTCTGTCTTCTTCTTTTTACGCCCGTTGTGTAAACACTGTTACAAAAAAAGTACATATGAAAAACACTCCAGTGTGTTGCTGGATGTGTTGTCTGTAGTCTGTTTGAGTTTCTCCTCCAAGCGTTCGATGCTGCTTCCCCGTCTCCGGCAGAAAAGGCCTCCGAGGGGGAAGAGAGGAGCCCTTCATTTTTTTTTCCTCTTCTCCGTGCTCATCTATTCCTCAGCCTCTCTCGAACGGAGGAGCCTCCTCAACTCTCTCTGCATGTTATTAGCGAAACACCGCTAGTCACACTCACAGTTGTCAAACGCTAACTCCTCTGTGAGTTGGCAGTAGAGGAAAGAGAAAAGATCTCCCTTCTTTGTGAGTATATGTGCCTGTGTGTGTGTGTGTGTGTGTGTGCGCGCACATGCTTGAGTATGCAGTATACACGTGCATTTCGTGGGTGCATGTGCATTGTGCACGTTAACCATGTGTAATCTTTCGATTCGTTGGGTTGTTTCGTGGAATGCAAGGCGCGCGACGAGTCGACGACCCAGCCCCGGTTTGAAAGACGTGAATAATAAAAGATACAAATTGAAAACCTTTCCGTAACTCCTCACCCTCATCTTCTTCGGCATCAGCAATCCAGTTGTGTGTGTGTTTGTGCTGAATGCATGCGTTTCTCTTACGCAGGCAAAGGCATTCCGCTATCATTGTTCCACACTGACACGCTTTAACCCTCGATTGATCTTGATCTCGACACAAATAATAAATAATGTGATTACGGGGCTTTTCACCGCGGTGGAAAATAACATTAGATACTTCCTTTCATGTTAATCGCCTTGCGTGGAAATGTAGCCGGGTGCACTGCAGGCCTCCGTAATGCCTCCTTTCTTCTAAAAAAAAACATCCAAAATAACCTATTTGCAACACACCCACACACACACACACACACACACACACACACACACACACACACACAGAAACACACAGAAACACACACACACACACACAGAAACACGTACACGCACGCGCAGAGCTTCGCTTTATAATAATGCTACTATTCTGTACCCAGCTAAGCCCAGCTTGCCTGTTCTGGTATACAGTGTTCATTACACCCAAAAGTGACAGGACGGCATTAGTGAGCTTTTGCATGTATTTGCGTGGCAAAGCAATAACACACACACACACACACACACACACACACACACCTGGTGAATAAAGGAATTGATCCAGTTTCATTGTGTTGTGTTGGATTTCCAGGATGAAGCTGTGATTAATGTTATCCCCATGGCCCCATCTCTTCCTCACTGTCTCAAGCTGATACTATGCGTTCCCTTTCTCATCCTCATTTATGCCTCATAACTGTCTTGTAACTGTCTGTGGTTGTTTCTATCTCAGTGGTATATGCATACTGTATGCACTAACATACACAAAATGCACACATACTGTACTCACACACATAGTATGATACAAATGCTGTGGACACACACACACACGACACACAAGGTTCAAGGTTTCTTTATTGTTACATTGTGTGTATATATGGGTACACATACAGTAAGAGTGATAGTCTTTATTTCTGGTTCCTGCAGAACATGCATGAATTCATGCATGCAGAACATGCATGAATTCATGCATGTTCTGCAGGAACACGCGTGCGCGCACACACACACACACACACACACACACACACACACACACACACACACACACACACACACACACACACACAAAAAAGTTCGGTCGACAACGTTTCGGTCCAACTGACCTTCATCAGGTATCTTGAAACGTTTCTTTGCCATTTTCGAACCCTAATACTAACTGGATTATATATTCTTTTAGGGGGTTGGGGGGGGGGGGGGGGAGTCGCGCTTATTGTGAGCTTGTAGATCAGCTATTTTCAAATAGATAAGATACTGTAGATAGATACCTTGTATTGATCGCGCGGGGGAATATCAGTCGCCAAGAATATTAGTCGCCACAGCAGTTAGAGTTACAAAGTTACAGATACAGAATAAGGAAAGTACCATCAATAATGGTAACAGTATACAACATTATACACCTATACAACTATCATGCACTATGCAGAACAAAACAACAACACAGGGTTACAGCGTCTTCACAGTATCCCACCCAAAACCAAACAAGATATTAAAAAAAATATTATACCAGGTTTCTTATTTCTCTCACTAAACATGGCAACGTATTTAGATCCCAGTGCCCCTAGGAACACCCTCAAGGACCCCCAGCTGGGGGTCCCGGGACCCTACTTTGAGAACCACTATTCTATGTAATACTGTGACGTCTGCTGTGTTTGTAATGTAATGTGCTCCATCGTGGATGCAGTCATTTTCACAGACGGAAAAATAGAAACTTGCTAAAATGGGTTTCAAATAATATTTGAAACCCATTTTAGCAAGTTTCTATTTTTCCTGCAGATGTATATTATACATCTGCAGCTGTAGAATAGAATGCTTTATTGGCAACAGTTAAAACGCACAGTATCGCCAATTAAAAGCACCAAAGCTGAAGCCTGTTTCCATTGTGGTCTACTATGACTTTAGTTATAGTGGTATACCAGAGTGGCTGTTTATTAAACACGTTTTTTTATGAATCAACTCTCATATTCTAGTCTATCTTTTGGACGATGTCGCCCGGCGATCGCCCGAGAGTCGCCCGCAGTTAAAACATACTGTAATCCCAACACTGACCCTAACTCTAACCTGAAGATCCCTATAACCCTAAACCTATCCCCTAAATGTAGTATTTCAAATTGTCAGTACTTTTACTTCTACTCCACTACATCTCCGAGGCAAATATTGTACTTTTACTCATGCACATGCTTAAAGTTAATGGCACATCGAGTGGCAAAGCAACATGCAAAGTGAGTTTAACATTGTTTAATGTTGTTTAATGCAATCAGATATGACTTTTCTGTTTGGATGCATGGGCTGTCAAGGCCAGAAAGTATTTTTTTGACACTCAGTAGGCATTCCTGCATAACTTCCGGGTTTGATGATGATGTCACACGCATACCCTCTATTGTTTGAAAACTTTAGTTGCTAGTTAATTTTTGTAGATTTTGATTATCATTACAAAACATGCTTTACCCACTTAAGCCTTATATACATTTAGGATTTTTATACATTTTATACATTTGAAAACTTGATGAGTGATGAGTATGATTTTGTACTTTTACTCAAGTATTTTTTTTATTCTGAACTTGCAGTATTGATACTTTTACTTGAGTAAAATAATTTAGTACTTTTTCCACCACTGTTCACTCAAGGGGACCAGAAACCCCCATAAGGTCAAGTTTGATTGGTATTACTATCCATGTGGAGATATTTTGTCAAATATGTGTCTCTTTCTTCTAAAAAAAAACATCCAAAATAACCTATTTGCAACACACCCACACACGCCCGCACACACACACACACACACACACACACACACACACACACACACACACACACACACACACACACACACACAGAAACACACACACACACACACACACACACACACACACACACACACACACACACACACACACACACACACACACACACACACACACACACACACACAAGACAAGAGCCACACACACACACACACACAAATGGGAGCCCACTTACTGTATGTGTGTGTGGCGCTATCTGCCGCGTTGGTGGCTTGGCAGAGCGGCTGATTGGTGGCAGTTCTCCTCTTGGTGTGTGTGTGTGTGTGTGGGGGTGTGTGTGTGTGTGTGTGTGTGTGTGTATGCAGATCACCAGATAGAAAGCTGGCGCCCGTTCACGGAGTGCCGACTATGCCAACATAGCATTTGCTGCTCCCAATCAGTTATGATGAAATTGGGTGTGCATTGTTATTGGTAGGAGGTTGTTTTGTGACTTGTTGGAGAGGCCGTTTAAATTAGATTGACTCTTATGGGGGGTGAGGGAGTCTGCAGACATCTGGCTCTGCATATGAGCTAGCTAGTTTGTCGGAAACCTTGTATGTCCATAACTGCTACTTTTCAGGAAATAGGGGAGAAAAAAGAACCCTGTGTTCCCATTGATTCAATGATCGTTTTAATCAGAACTTGAAGCTCTTATTGACATGTTACATTGGTTATATATTTACAAAACCCACAGACACAGGCTTATAAACTCTCAAACTGGCGTCCCTATTTTGGACATTATTAGAGGGAAATGTTCAACGTATATTTTCAAGACTTAGACAGTTATTAAACAGATCTACAAGCTCACAACGATATATTGTGAGCTTGTAGATAGGCTATTGTTGGTACTTTTTGCGTGACACTGTTATATGACGAATTAGGGCATTAATAATTTATGAAAAGAACATAAAAAGTTGAAATTATGGAGCTACAAGGTTTGTGCCTGACAGCGACAATATCAAAGTTTTTGTTTTTATTTTGACAAATCACACACTCTTTCTTATATTCTAATTGTTGTTGGTGCCATCATGTATTTGTTGTCCTTGAGGCCCCGGACATTGTAATGGAACATAAGAAGCCGTTATCTCCTCCATTCAGGATTCAAATCTGTTCCAAACTGTACAAATTGCTCCTCGTGCTCTCGGCGACGCGCGGCTAATTCTTAGACGAGGGGGGAAACGCCGTGTCAGACGCAGCCGAGGGAGAAGGTGTCAGTCGGAGAGAGCAGACGTGCGGTAACGGCTGCACACCGCCGCGGCAGCAGAAGCGTTCGCCGCGCTTCGGTGGCGGTGCGTTTTATTTGAACACTGACCATCGGTTGATGCCAGCCCCGTAGTCCTCCTCCGTCTGAGGGGCCCCTGGAGACCACTCAGACATGCACCCCCCCCACCCCCCCGACACACACACACACACACACACACACACACACACACACACACACACACACACACACACACACGTAGACTACTGTGCTACCTCTGCAATGACGAGAGGGAGCGAGAGAGAGAGAGAAAAGAGAGTTAACCATGTTACCCTAAGAAGAAGCATACAGTAATATTCTAAATGTTAATTTTACTACTGAATTAACAGTCAAGATTTTACAATGTTAGGTCTTTAAACCAGCGGTTCTCAAACTTTTTCATGTCAACGACCCCCAAATGTATTTGGCCGCGGACCCCCACCTGAATTATTTTTTTGTGCCCGGGACCCCCAGAAGCAAAAATTTGTGTTAAAAATGTCCGCCTTTGAAAAAAAAAAAGAAAAAGATTTGCACACATTTTCACTATTTTTCAAAAATGGCAGATCTAAAAGCTCATAGTGCGTAGAGAAGCCTGTCTGATAATCAAAAGGTCACCGGTTCGCCTCCCAGCACTGGTCTACAAGTGTCGAAGTGTCCCTGCGCAATATTTAACTTAACGCAGAGCACTCATCGTAAACCATCTGAGCAGCCATCAGCTGAGTAAAGCTGAAAACTGAATTTCTCCTGCGGGACTAATAAGGCAATCAAATCAATTCAAATAGTAGTTGGTGCCTTCAACAGGTTGAAGCCTTTTTTTTTCGCGGTAAAACATTGGCCTCGTTTTGAATAAATATTGTGTTTGCCATCGTAATATTCCTGTTCTGTGGGAATGTACTCGTGACACAAACAATGGTACAAAAAGCAAAAACAAATGTCCGGCGAATTAATCGCACAGGAAAAAAAACAACCCGTCCCTGGTGTGTCTAAGGACCATAAGAATGTGAGTGAGAGGAGAGACGGTGAAAGAAAGAGGCCAGCAGACAGCAGGCTGTCTATCACATACCTCTATCTGTTGTCTATTGTTACAGCACAGTAAAAGGAGCTAGATGGTATATAGTGTGGGAACTCTACACAGTATATGTGGGTGTATATGGCGACCTAAACTACTGTACCCATCTCTCCCCCTAGGGGCACCTCAAAGGACCCTTGTTCCGCTGCTGTTCTCAGACCCTGGGCTCTGTTGAAGGGGAGAGAGAGAGAGAGAGAGAGAGAGACAAGGGATGTGTGTGTGGGGGGAGGGGCGTTTGTCTCGGCTGCCTTGCGCTCCATCCACGGAGGAGGAAGTCTATAACCTGCGCCTCCAGAGATTCTGGGCCTTTTCACAAAGATGAGACAAACTCATCTCTCTTGCCCGCTTCTCTCTCTCTCTCTCTCTCTCTCTCTCTCTCTCTCTCTCTCTCTCTCTCTCTCTCTCTCTGACATCCCTCCCCTGACTTGTTTAGTACCGCCAGCTACAAATAGTTTCATACTATAATTTGTGCAGCTTCTCCGGAACTCACTATACGGCCCAGCACGACGCATCCCTCGCTGAGCTTCCAACATCCAGGGGGCACTGTTAAAGGGGGAGGGGGGGCGGGGGGGAGAGGGGCACTGAATGATTCAGAGGGCTGAGACCTAGACAGGGAACACCCTGGTACATGGTGCCAGAGATGCCAGGGCTAACATACTTGGCATCGGGTGAAGGCACGCTGATGGCAAGAAAGCCCTTTTGTTCTTGAAAGCACACCTTCATCCTGTTCCTCCTGTCCAAAATGTTGGCGATTTAGGGGTGTTTTAAAGGTGCACCGTGTAGTATTTTGCCCATGTGTCTGCACTCTGCAATACAAAACTACTGTCAAAAGAGCTGTGATCACAAGTGACATCCCATAACCCGAAGGAACGGCTGCGTGTTTCTAAAGCTACATCGATCCTTTAACCAGTAGGGACACCCCGCGGCTGTTAAGAACCCATAACCCAGAAGGATGGCTGCATTGTAATTGGTTGCTGGATTGTTAAACAGAAGTTAAGGTGTGAGTAGAAGTTAATGCTTGAGTAGTATAATTGGACTTGGTCATGAGCATCCCAGCATCCCAATTATTTTGTGTCATTTTAACCCCTAGTTGACCGGAGTCACCCAGGGCTCTATACTTGGTCTGCTCCTTTTCCCCCCTACTACACCAATCCACTGTCACAACAAGTGGCGAAGCGTTGTGAGCTTGTAGATATGCAATTTGTCGCCAAATGTTCACCCCAGAATAAGGACACTAGTGTTCATGTGGTTAACTAATATCATTATGGGCCCAGGTGGGGAGCTCAAGTGTCAGGGGGGGCCCCAGGATTTCTAGCCGCGGCCCTGCCCACGTCTATTGTTAGATTATGCAAAGTTTGTGTTTCAACGTGGTCCATTATTGTCTGGCTGTGTGTGAGTGTGTGAACAATACCACATTATTTTGTGACCTTGTTTTTTGGTTTTGAGTCATACGCTCTCTCCTAATACGCCCCTGGTGAGCCGTACTGTACCTACCAGCGCCCCGAGCACATTCATTATACATCAATAATTCTGTACATTTCCTGCCCGGGAAACAAATAAAGAACAAGAAGGAAAAAAAAATACAAGCTAATTCTCATAATAGGATTTTGTCAATGTGATTTGAATAATGATCTCAAAACATCCCATTTTAGGCTACTTAACTAAATAGAATATTACTGATTGCAACACTTATCCATGGTTGGGTTTTTCTAACCTTCTTTTCTGTTTCTTGCCAACAGCCAATTTTCTCTCAATTAAAGCATGATATTAGCACTCAGTAGGGCACAAACAGAAATAACCGTGCACCACCCAATATCATGCCTTGATTATGAGCTCAAGTAGTGTGGGTGTGTGCAGATTGATGCAGTTTATGTACATGTATCATTATTGCATGTGCATGGAGGCGCGTGCAAAGAGTGACGCGGATCAAGACATGGAGTGCCTGCATGCAAAGTAGCGGTGCAAAAAGTGAATCGAACTAATCGATTATAAGACAAATATTGATTTTAATGAAATCGATTCAGGGGGGGATTTTATTAAATTTTATTCCCCCCCCCCCAAAATAAAAATCTAAAATACTGAAAAAACAGATTACGAGTATCATCGCGACGTGCTGTGAGCTTGTAGAGCCACTGTTTTCACTATTCTAAAAGGTGGTTTAATTAGTCAATTTAGTAGATCACCAAAAAAAATCTATCTTTCAGTGTTGATTCGTTGATATAAAAAAATAAATGTATTTTTAGATTATTCGACTAATCAAAACAGGAAATGATAGAGAAAAGCGTCGATAGTTGCGGCCCTAATGCGCAGAAGTGTTTGCACGCTTGCATACGTGTTAGCTGGTATAACCCATTAAGACCGGGAACGCATCTGTGTCATTTTAGATTTCTTTGGCTATTCAAAAATAGCAGATCTACAAGCTCATAGCGCGGCACTCGGTGCCGCGCTATGAGCTTCTAGATCTGCTATTTTTGAAAAATCGTGAAAATTTGTGCAATATAAATATATATTTAAAGCGAACATTTGTAACTCAAATCTTTGCTTCTGGGGGTCCCTGGAACTAAATATTTTGAGATGGGGGTCGGCGGCCAAATACATATCATTTTGGGGGTCCTTGACATGAAAAAGTTTGAGAACCACTGATGTAGCAACATAGGTTTTAAAAAAGAATAAAAACGGTTAGGATTTAGAAGACATTTTGTAGAATCGACCTCAGGTCTTAATGGTATAAGCTGGTAGTTATCTGCACCCCCCCTCCCCACTCCATTGAAGGGGGCGGGGGGGGGACACACACAAAAGTCACAAGGTATAGAAGAGAGGGGAGAGGGTGTTGTTACGGGTGGAGAGAGAGAGGGAGAGAGAGAGAAAGAGAGGGAGAGAGCCAGTCAGTGGCCGACCGCGATGCTGCCAGTTGGCCAAAGTTAGCAGGAAGCTGTCCTAGTAAATGGCAGCAGCTGCTCCCAGTTCGAGAGAGCATGTCCCAGGCAGAGGAGGGAGAGCGATGGCATCTACATTAATACTACCTTAATGGCCCATCTGGCGCTCCGTAGGGTCCCTGGCTGCGCCGACGACTCCTAGAGCCCGTTTGACAGGCAGTCTCCAGCGCACCAGACGCGCGTGGCATGCCAAATGGCGGCGAGATGCCTCCTCCGCGGCCCACAGATCTGTCAAAGCTCTCTCCTACCGACGCCGCAGTCGCAGCGCGGGCGGGAGGAAAGGGAAGTTTGAAGGCGGGTTTTCACACGTGATTGCTTCCTGACGTGAATGACGAGAAGGGTGGGGTGGATGGGGGGTGGGTTGGGGAGGGGGGGGGGTGAATGAATGCCCCCCCTCCCCTCTCTCAATGTCTCTCTCTCTCTCTTTTTCTCTCACCCTCTCTTTCTCTCTCTCAGAATCAATTCTGTTTGGCTCTAAAATCAAATTAGGAAAGAGCCCTGTTTTCAAGGTCAAATTAAATTCTGACTACATTGAAGCAAAATCATCGGTGAAATACCTGGGATGTATCTTGGAGGGTAATCTAGATGGCCGAAATATGGCCAGCAAGGTATTGAGCAAAGTCTCCGGATTGACTAAATTTCTGGCAAGGACAGCAAGGTACTTGGATAGGGAGACAAAACAGGTGGTGGCCAATTCTCTTATTATGTGCCATTTTGATTTTGCATGTACATCTTGGTTCGAGGGCTTAATGAAATCCCTCAAAACAAAGCTACAGTCAGCTCAGAATAGACTGATCAGGGTCATTCTAGGGTTAGAACCCAGATCCCATATAGGTAGGATCCAGTTTAGAGAACTCAACTGGCTCCCAGTGGAATCCAGGGTAACCATGGCCAGATTGACCATGGTTCATAAGATAATATATGGCGAGGTCCCCATATTTTTAAAGACATGTTTTACTCAGAGAAGCGAAGTACACCATTTTTTCACCAGAGCCAGTGTAGCAGATGTGAGCCATCCGGCTTTTAAAAGTAAACTAGGCAGGGAATCATTTACTTACATAGGAGCCACACAGTGGAATGACCTCGAAAACAGTGTCAAACTGACAACCAATCTGAGGACTTTTAAATACAAAACTAAATCATGTCTATTAGAAAAGGTTCCCCTATAGAGGGTCTTTAGACTAGGAAAGATAAGGTAGCACTTGTTTGTGTACTGTGTATGTTACATGTGTTCTTGTATTGTTTGTATGTATGTACTGTAAATGTTACTTGTGTTTTGTATTGTTGTGTAATGTGTATGTCACTTGTGTCACTTGTCTATGTAGTGTTTCGGTAGTTATATGTGTTTTGTATTGTACTGTATTTTTAACGTATTGATTGTTAATTGTAAGAGGACCTCAACGGAAATAAGTCTCAGGACTTTCTTGTGTTATCCTCGAACTGCGGTGACCATGTGGTTTTTGGCTTTTCAAATAAATCAAAACTCTCCCTCTCTCTTTCTCTCTCTCTCTCTCCCTCTCTCTTTCTCTCTCTCTCCCTCTCTCTTTCTCTCTCTCTACCCTGTCACCCCCCCCCCCCCCCCAAACACACACAGTCACACACACACACACACACACACACGCACACGCACACACGTGCAGTGTTGCTAGATCTGCTTATATTAGTTTCCCCGCAAGATTTTATTTGAAAAAAGCCGATCTACAAGCTCACAACGCGTCGCATCGCGGCGCGTTGTGAGCTTGTAGATCTGCTATTTTCAAATAGCTGATGTATATGTTAAAGTGCTCATGTGGCCCATAGTCGCTTCTTTTGGGCTGGTCTGACACAAACACACAGTAAAAAAAAAACGGCGTTAATTTATCCTTTGGTATAAACCTGCAGTGTACACACACACAGATGTATAACCTTACGGCGGGTCCATTTGGTTCCATTTGTACACACTCCAGTTAAGTTAAAATGAACACTCAGGGGTTTCTACACAGTGCACACACACACACACACACACACACACACACACAGACACGCTAGCTCGCTACGAGACGCTAAGTCGGCGTGACCAGATTAAACGTCAGTGTGGGGAGAAAGCAGGTTAAGATTAGCCCAGTGGTGGATTCTCTCCCCTCTGTGTGCCGCGATGGCAGAGGGAGATAGCAGCAGATATTAACTTTGTGCCGTGAGTCACACACAGCCCCCCCCCCCCCCACCCCTCTCCCCCTCTCTCTCTCTCTCTCTCTTTGTAAACAAACACTGGAACAAATTACTTCATTGGAGGGGAAATTGTGGAAAGTGTAATGAAAACGCCGCAGGGAGCTGCGGGGCAGTAATTGACGTAATTGGTTGACAGAGCTAAGGCTTGCAGAGCGCCACGCGGCGCTGACGATGCACCGGACAGGAATTCTACTGATCGTGGGGGGGGGGGGGGGATCGGGGTCAATGGACTGCTGCTGTCTGTAGCGGACAGACAGTGAGTGCCAATTACTGTTTGTTGGGGTGTTTGTTGGGGTACCACCACCACTGGTGGTACTCACGTTTTTTTTACTTGAGTAAAAGTAAAAATACCACAATGTTGAAATACTCTGTTACAAGTAAAAATCCGGTATTAAAAATTGTACTACAGTACAAAGTACAAAAGTAAAAAGGAATGTCCCATTTCACAAGTTTTCTAAATGCATAAAAATCTACAAGATCAGAACACGTCGTTAGGGTATTGTCCTAGACAGGTACAATAGCTTATCTTTTAGCAGCAGTTTCATCGGCGGTCAAATCCGTCTGAGACCTTGCCCAAATATGGAGTCTTATACGTCATAGACCAGGTGGCGTGGTCGCACTGCCGATCCCTTGCACCTACCCACTGCCGATTCCGACCGATATGCCCATATTATGGAGATCTCTGTATTTGTCATTCCTTGTCCCTTTCATGCCCATTTATGGAGATCCCTGATGTCATCAATATATGCCCATATATGGGCATGTGACGGGGTTATGTCTGAGTCATAGTCACTGGCTGGCTGTATATGGTTATGTGCGAGTCACAGGTCCGCCCGCCCGTCAATTTTAGCCAATTAGCCAATTTTGATATAGGATAAGGATAGGATAGATGACTTGCATGAATCAGCAACTCCCTCATTTTACAGCGAGCCGTCTAGAATAGCGTTTGGACAAATTTGGATGGACAAATTTGTCCATCTGTCTGTGTCTGTCTGTCTGTGACAAATCTTGTAAACCATTACACTGAGTAGTGCCAAATGTCTTGTGCACACTGCCATCAATCCACCGACCCATCCAAAATATGGAGCTCTGTGGAACTCCATATTTGGACATTTGTATGATGATTTCATGTTGATGATATTAGAGATTTTCTGCAGTGCTGCAGATACACCCCCCCAGCCCCACCTGGACCTCTGCTAACCCCTCAACCCCCTGGTCTACCCCTCACCTCTGGTCATGTTAAACACGAGGAGAAACCACATAGAACATGTTCTAGTCACCGGGAGGCAAAGTGGAGTTTGTGAAGTTGGATAAAGTCAATGACAGGCAGGTGGACAAGTGTATCAATAAACAACATTAATGTGACCTTTGTCAAATAATCGGTTCAGGAAAATGGAAGACATTACACAATGTTTTCTGATCTCTTGTTTTCCGATTTGCATGCTATAATTGTGTATAATTGAGCATCTAAAGAGCACAGTTGATAATTGAATGTCTTTGGCCATACCCCGAGTCAGAAACGTATACAGGCTACTCTGTGCTCTTTAGATACCGCAATACAAATATTTAGTGTACACTGTTTAAAAACAAGACATCAGAAAACAACATGTGATATATCTTTTATTTTCCTGAACCAATTATTTGTCAATTTAAGGTCGCAATTATTCAAAGTGCTTATTCATGTTAGCTTGTCAGCCCGGCTCTCATGGACTTCAAATGCGTTCCATCAAACGTTCGGTTCCAAACTTCCTGTTTGCCTCCCAGTGCCGTTAACGTTGCAGAATATCACTGCCCTCTCCTCCTTCAATGTTCTCCTTACCTGTGGTTCGAAACATCTCTGGCCTGTCTCTGGCCTGTCACGGCTAACCGGTCATCCTGTATCTTAAAGCGCCGTACCTCTGTCAATACATTTCATTGTCTATTCACAGCTTCTGCCATAATTGTACATAAACATACTAAGACATTAAAACGTTACTGAATTTATCTGGATAATTGAGTCAATATGGGGTGAGTGAATGTTGGCTAAACATCATTGCGTCAAGTCATGGACTTTTTTCAAGGAAGTACTCGAAAACCTTGACTACTGTGGTGTCTTTACAGGTCTAAAAAACTATCAGACTGCTGCAGTTGATTCAGAATGCTGCTGCTTGAGTCCTTACTAATACCAAGAAAGTGGAGCGTATCACTCCAGTTCTTAAAACCTTACGCTGGCTCCATGTGTGTCAAAGGATTTATTTCAAAATACGACTGTTGGTCTATAAAGCTTTGAAAGGGCCAAAGTACACTTCTGATCTTGTGTGATATTATGAACCACCCACATCTGAGATCTCTCAGGTCATCTGGGTTAAGTCTGCTTTCTGTACCTAAAACCAACAATAAACATGGGGAAGCAGCATTTAGTTTTGATGCAGGCTGTAATTGCTTAAGCTCCGCCCTCTCTGTGTTCCTATTGGCTGGGCTTTAAACAGCCATAACTCCAGTTCCCAGCATGCTACAGGCTTCAAACTTGGTGGGTGGTCCCACAAACTTCCAATTTAATCAAATTCAGTACATACAGGGACTTCAGGATCTACTCCAGTCCGCTCTGCACTAAGAAAGGCTATGTAGCAAATGAAAGCAGATTAAAATTTGTGTAAGATTATGTAGTTGTTATATTTAAAAAAAGGTTTATAAACTGATTGCAACAATGTAAACAAACAAAGGTAACATTTATTCATGGTTCATTTGCACAAATTATTTCTATGAGTGTATAACAAGTTAAAGTAATATGAAAATGCTGTTCGATAAACAAAATTGGTAGAACATTTAAACTATGAAAAGAAAAACTAAAAAAAAAAAAAGTTTTCCAGAACGCATCACAGCCCCAGGAGGTCTTCAGGTCTAACAGCACTGCTGGGAAACCTCAGGCTCCTCTTCAGCTTTCTTTCCTTGCGTTCCGGGTAAACTGCGGACAAAAGTACAGCAAAAAGAGTACTTTGAAAACAGTTTCTACCTCTCTCGTCTCCACATACCTTTTTATATCATATTTCTTTTATTTTCACACTCCAGGACAATTTGAGAGATAGAGAGGCATTTTAGAAAGAGGAAGAGAAAAAAAGAAACAGGTTCTTTAGGAAGTGCATTTCAAAATGGCTTATCCACGAGGTAACCCCCGAGGACACCCAAGGGATAAACCTAGGCAACAAAGGGAAGATAGAGGAAGGGAAAAAAAGAGAATCAAATGGGAAAGAGGAACAGCCGTGACTAAAACAGTGGAAATAAAGCGTGTGTGTGTGTGTGTGTGTGTCTGTCTGTGTGATAGAGAGAGAGAGAAAGAGAGATGTACTCCTAGTCTAATTTTGACTTCTAGCCATTAGCAGAGATTGCCAGTCTGACATTTCTTGTGTGTACGTAAGTGTATACAGACAGAGTATGCTTTAATAGATCTCGGCACACATATTTGAGTGCCATTCACAGCCATTCATGTTGAAATGGTGTGGAAAAACACTGTACAATACTTACAGTAAGGTTGCCAATGCTAGGTAGGTCTGTAGGTGGTTCACCCTTTTGAAAGTCACTGGGCTGTTTATGTTATCTAAAATGACTTACTTACTCTAATAATACAAGCCAACGGAATTGTTGAGCCGAGTTTTAATTCGCCTGGAAAAGTAGCTCCTTGCAAGCGCTGCATTTCCAACTCAAATGTTTTGCTTTTAACGATACAGCGAGTTTTAGTCAACGTTGACAATACATTTTTGTTACATTATGCAACATTCATTGATTTCGGACAAAATGTAAACAAACACGATATTGCAAAAATAAAGCCATTTGGGAGAAAATGGTCAAGGTCTATGTGGCCGACAATGACCTGTAGTAACACCGGTATGGTCCTTTTTAACGCTCCGCCCGTCTCTTTGAAGTAATCAGGACTCGACCTACAGTATTGGCGTTTTCCTGCGCTCTCGCATTCAGAGAGCGCCGGCGTGCGCGATATCCAGATGACTCACATCACATCTGCGTCACATACAGTACCATCTCTGTTCGGTCTCTACTGCTGATGCTGTCGATATCATTGGCCTTGCTGTTTTATTTTTTATTTTTTTCCTTTTCACCTCAATCTAGTCAATTAACCCATTAAGACCTGGAACGCATCTGTGTCACTTTTTGATTTGAGCTAAAAAAGCATTATTTTACACTTTGGCTATTCAAAAATAGCAGATATACAAGCTCTATGAGCTTGTATATCTGCTATTTTTGGAAAATTGTGAAAATGTGTGCAAATCATTGAATAAATATTGTTTTAAAGCGAAAATGTTTAACTCAAATCTTTGCTTCTGGGGGGCCCCTTACCTGAAACAAAATATTTTGAGATGGGGGGTCGGCGGCCAAATACATATCATTTTGGGTGGTCCTTGACATGAAAATGTTTGAGCACCACTGATATAGAAACATACGTTTTTTTTCTGAATACTGTTGGAATTTAGAAGACATTTGTAGAATCGGCTTGGTCTTAGGGAGGGTGTAGAGAACCACATGTCTGCTCTGATACACATAGTCGCCAGCCGTTAGTTTTCACCTGACTGGCAAACTGGAGGACATATGTACGTCATAGCTGGACCACTCCATTGCGTTTGATGGCGCACCTGGCCCGCTTTAGCCTCGCGTAGCCAGACTATATCACTGTGTGGATATGAGTCTGGTGCTTCTATGAGGATGTTTTTTTCCCCAAGGGGAGATCAAAACAATGGCTTGTACGCAATTGGTTAGACCTACAACCAACTACCAATTACAGTCTCCCATATTTGAATACTGGGCCCTGATTGGTCACCCCAGACTTCAGGAGCAGGAAATGGATTCACAACGGAGCGGTTTCAGACCCAAATCGCAGAGGGCATTTTTTTTTTGCACTGGCAGATTCGTCTGTTCCCAGGCTAGGCCTGCTTAGGAATCGAACCGCGTGGTTGTGGGCAGTTGCCCAAAATTCAAGAGACTTGTTTTTATTATAATATATTGATCTGGCTGTTCTTGTTGTATTTTTAACCACTTAAGGATAAAGGGGGTGGAGTTATAATGTTTTATTTAAAACTAAGCAAAACATACAGAACTAGAAAAAGTGCTCCTCGGAGCACAGGTCAGGTACGTTATTGTGGCCTCCTGGTGGCGCTATAATAGGCCAATGTGAAAAGGGTGCCATTTGTTCAAGGGCTTTTCACTGCAATCAGACACTGCATTCATGATTTGAGGCATTTTGTTCCAAAAATATGTTTGCAAAATTAGACCTGCTGGTGGCGCTATAACAGGCCAATGTGAAAAGGGTGGCATTTCTTTGTCGGCCTAATAGAAATGTGCTTGTGAAATTTCACGGAAATCGCAAGCTGCGTTCATGATTTGAGGCATTTTGTTCAAAACGGAACAATCCTGCAAACTTTGGAAGCCAATCTTAGGCAATCAGGATGGAATATGGGAAATCCGTGTTGATCACATGACTATAGAGATACTGTCTACCGATTTGTGTGATGTTTGGACAAAATCTGTAGGAGTAGTATCAATAAATGTGTTTTGCACATATCGGCCTCCTGGTGGCGCTATAACAGGCCAATCTGAAAAATTTGGGCCAGAGGTTCTGAGTTGGCATCCAGGGAGTGTGCATGCACAGTTTCGAAGCGGCCGGGCCAACGGTGCCAGAGATTAGCTGCTAACGGACGGACAGGACGGACACACGGACGGACGGACACACGGACGGACGGACACACGGACGGACGGACAGGGGGTAAAACACACTCTCTCGCCATGCCTTTCGGCCTGGCGGAGACAACAAGGGAAATCGGTGTCAAGTGGAGGTTGGGAGGAGAGTGGTTGGAAGTTTTGTGTGTGTGCGCGCACATGCGTGTGTGTGTGTGTGTGTGTGTGTGTGTGTGTGTGTGTGTGTGTGTGTGTGTGTGTGTGTTTGTGTGCGTACGTGCGCGTGCGCAGAGAGTTGAGCATTAGATAGATAGAGAGATGAGGGGGCGAAGGAAGGAGAAGAAAGAGGAAAACATCAGGAATCAGCAAAAAGAAGGGAGAGAGGAGCAGGAGACACTCTTCAACTTTCACTCCCTGTTCCCCAGCTGTGTTGCAGGCAAGACGTACCCTTTGAAGAGCTCATGGCAAAATATGAATATACATTACGTTCATTCTCTCTCTTCCTTTCTCTCTCTCTCTCTCTCTCTCTCTCTCTCTCTCTCTCTCTCTCTCTCTCTCTCTCTCTCTGCATCTTTTTCCCTGGGCGTCTCCGTTCCTTAGTGGCAAACCCAGCTGGGGGGTTTCTGCTGTACTGTGTGTGAACCTTCACCGTCTGCTACTGCAGGCTGCTGTCCCTGCACACACACACACACACACACGCACACACACGTGCATGCATGCATATGCAAACATGCATGCATGCATTCTCGATTTCGCGTACACACACACACACACACACACACACACACACACACACACACACACACACACACACACACACACACACACACACACACACTCTGAATCCCCTGCTACTTTTCACAGTTCATCTACATGGCCAAATCATGGATAATTTACAACTAGGTTTATTCTTTCCTCATTTCTTTTCAGACTAAATCCTCTTGGTAATCAGAGCAGGGATAAAAAAAAAAAAAACAGCAATAGGGTTCCAATGAACTTTTCTGTTCATCAATACCATGCTAGGAGCTGAAGCATCATATTCACCCTGCTCTCTCTCCAGCAGTCTCCTCCACCCAGTGGTGGAAAAAGTACTCAAATGTTCTACTTAAAACATATAGTATATAATAGTAATACAAGTATCAATACTGCGATATAAAAGTATTAGAAATTCTAAATTTACCTGAGTAAAAGTACAAAAGTATTGGCATCAAAATGTACTTAAAGTAACAAAAGCAATAGTACTAAAATGTTTGAAAATAGCCTAGGTATAAAATAGGTCTAAAGTGGTTAATGTATATGTTATAATGTAATCATTTATATCTGCAAAGTAACTAGTAACTAAAGTTTTCAAATAATTGCAGTGGAGTAAAAGTATAATATTTGTCTCTGAGATGTAGTGGAGTAGAAGTAAAAGTATAGACAATTGGAAACTCTCCAGTAAAGTAAAAGTACCTCAAAATTGTACTTAAGTAAATGTACTTAGTTACCTTACCCCACTGCCTCCACCCAGCCTGTCATCCTCGTTTTTTTTATCTTATGTACTTCCACTAGAGGGAGCAGCCTACATTATGCCAGGACTCTGGCATATTGTGTGTGCACTCACTGTTAGCTTCAGTAGCACAGATGCAGTCTTTACCAATGTTGTCCCTGCATGCTGCTCCAGAGTGCAGTGCACTTCACCGTGCTCTGACACTGTGGTCAATGCCGTCACGAAGCCCGTGAAAACCAGACAAACGGACAAAAGACCCTGCATCGATGGCCAGCGAGCCATGCTTGCGGAGTGGAGTGTGAGTGTGTGTGTGTGTGTGTGTGTGTGTGTGTGTGTGCGCGTGGAAGCATCAGCAGGTGTGATCTGGTGTATATGTGTGTGCTGGAAGCGTGTGTGTGT